>NC_142158.1:23105625-23406718 GCF_024610735.1 Ursus americanus | reverse complement strand
TAAAAAAAAAAAAAATGGTTATGGAAAACACTGCAAGAGTCAAACCAGAGAGGGAGCCCGAGGGAGGGGCCACGGGCACTGCTTCTTCCCTGAAACACAACTCCAAGAACCAATGCAACAGTTTGACCTTAACCCAGAAGTGCATTTAGTGCATGAATTAGCCTCACCTCTTAATCATAACATATTCAAGAAAAAGGCACAGTGTAAGACATGAAAGCTGGTAAACTGAGCTATTTCTAAAAATGACTTAGTGGGAAGGATCGAGCAAAAACATGCTAAGTTTTTTAGAAGGATTTCATTTCACCCAATAGCTCTTTTCTCATCATTACAAGGGCTGGATGCTCACCCCCCAGAGCAGACAGCATTCCGCATCTTCTCTAGAGACGCTTAACTGCTTTCCCCTACTGCTGAATGGATGAAACCCCATTTTGAAGACCCTTAGTTTTATTTCTCTCTGCTTTAGTTTCTGCGTAGAAAGGGAAAAAGAATGAAGAAGTGCCTTTCCCACTGCCATCCTTACACTATGCAGCCTTACCAACTGTCAGAAATAACTCAACGTTTGAATACAAGTAACATTCCAAGATCACCTGTCTCTCTACGACTGCACAGGCATACACACAAATATATGGAAATATATATAACCAAATTTTATTAGGTATGAAGAAACATCAAAATTTCTATTACTGAACTCAATCCCATTAAATTGAAAGCAATTACTGCTCTCATTTAATAAGGATGGATTAAATTAGATTTCTGATTCAATATAATTTGTAGTGTCCATGTCAGGAAAAGTGATAGTATGAGGATCTTATTCAAGACCTGTCAAGACTATGCAGACTGGACGTGACATAAACCTAAATAGGATTCTACTGAAAAACTCAAGGGATTCTCACACATACATACATACATACACATACACACACACACACACACACACACACACACACACACACACCCCACATTTATTTAACCTTTAGAATATACTTTGTTTTATTCTGCTGGAAAGATAAGAATAAAGTTACTACGATATAGTCAAAACAACATTTTTACTGGTTCACTAACGCACTTACATTGAATTCCTACTCTGTACCAGGTTCTGTGCTTAATTATAATGATAATCCATGGGGCGCCTGGGTGGCTCAGTTGGTTAAGCCCCTGCCTTCGGCTCAGGTCATGATCCTGGGATCAAGCCCCAGGTTTTCCTGCTCCCTCTGCCTGCAGCTCCCCCTGCTTGTGCTCTCTCTCTGTTGTCAAATGAATGAATAAAATCTTTAAAGTTATAATAATAATAATAATAATGATAAGCCAAACACACACTGAACACTTTACATATACGTATACATTTAATCTTTAGAAAAAACTACTACTGTCTTCATTAAGTAAATAAGGATACTGAGGCACAGAGATACTGTCGTTTGTCCAAAGTCATACAGCTATTATGCAGCAGTAGCTGGTTTTACAGTCTAGCTTAATACTAATAGCTGGCTAAAGTCTGATCCTAAAAATGAAGCGACACTTGTCTCTGAGATGTCAAAGGTAAAGATATCAAAGGTAAGAGAGAAGGAATTCACATATGTTGGGAGAGAACATGTAAAACAGACAGGAACTAGCTGAGGGACCACTTCCTCTCGGCCTCGAAGCCAGGCAAATACATGGAATGCGGCAGCGCAAGCAGAGTTAACGTACAAGGAGTCGGGACCTAAAATGATGAAATCTGATCTAATATGTACAGTCAACTGTCTCTCTCTCTCACACACACACGCGAGCCCCCATCACCATATACATACGACATACGTGAATCTATAACACTACAAAAACTCGTAGAGACTCTTAAATGTGAGAATCACCAAGCTGCAGTAAAGGAAGGACCAAAAGGAAAATCTCTGCAAATGCCTGGATCTTCAAATCACCTCCCCTTATATTAACCATCAAACACATGTTGGTCAAGTGGGAATGGTAGGAAATTTTAAAGGGCTGTACTTACAGCATCCTCTTTTAATATTAAGCTTCTTTAACCTTAATATATGTTAACAGATTTGAGGATTAATGAGCTACTCAAAATGCATCTTATGCAAAGGTTAGTTTTTAGAAAGTGTCCAAGCAATGCAATGGTAAAGGTAGCTAGTGTTTGTCCTCAGAGTCAAAAACTCCCACCTTAGTAAGCTCCTGTGGCAAAGAAGACAGCCACCAAACTCTAGGACAGATACAGTCAGGGCAAGAGCTACGAAGATGTCAAGCAGTGAGTCAATGAATGAGTAACTTCACATCTGGTCCCCGGCATGCATGTCGCAAGCAGATTGCACATGATCCGTGCTACCTCTGAGAAGGTCAACTTGTCTAATTCTTACATAAACGCTACTACAAAATTTAAAAAGTAGTAAATTAGAAAAAAAAATTAGGTGTTAACCAAGTTCATGACTTCTAATAATTTTATAGGAAGACTATTTGTAACATGAAATTCACTTTTCATACAGAACAGTACAGCGACAGTGATCATGCAATAGAATACTGCCATCTATTGTCCAAGAGCTAAAAATACATCATATCTTTAATCAAACCCACTGAACTGTTCAAAGTCAAAAAGAGCCAATACTAGTTCACACATTCAAGGCTCAACATCTCAAAAAAAAAGGTTTTTCCCAAAAATCAAAGACAGTAACACAAAAACCAGATTTTTAAGTGAAGCTTCCACGCCAATTTATTATCTACTCGTTTCCTTAAAAAGAAAAAGAAAATTTAAATTAAAACAGACTATTTCTAAATAAATTATCCAAAATAAAGTTAACAAAATCTCAAAAGGTAATCTGGATCATTAAGCAGTTAAGCAAATACCAAGTCTCTGAAAATCTTTGGGCCTGTGTTGGTTTTTCTCTCCTAAAAGTCTAAAATATTGAAAGTAGAAAATAAGTTGTTCGATACCAGAATGCCAGCAATTTTAAAGAGTAGTCATCTTCACACAATTTAGCACTCTACAGCAATTTATTCACAAAAATACAACTACACATGAATTGAAGTATTAGTAATACCTACATGGTACAAGACATACAAACAAGAATTAAGTAACCTAGAAAGGTCAGGCTAAAACTGGAACAGGATGAAACACGATATTCAAGTGTCCAAAGACAAAAAGACAAACCTTTTCCATATCTACTAGGTAAGAAAACTGAGAGAGTTCAAAACTTTTTTCGAAATAAATTACCACATAATTTATTAATTATTACTGGTATTTCACTTTGGATGTAATACCAGGCTAAGAAAAATTATGACTTAGAACCAACGCATTGTAGAATTCACAAGTGTGAACTAGACTTTCTCTTTGTCTGTTTAAAAGGTGAAGATTCTAATCAACCGTGCAAGTCTACTCTCAAACAGAAGGGAAATAATGCCTGGGATTTAAAAAAAAAAAAGGCTGACACTAATTAATTTGTACCGATAACCCACAATTTAGTACAAAAATCAAAACTACTGATTATGCCACTTAATAAACTGTTGATTCAAACATATGTAATTTTGTGCTTCACATGATAAAGGAGATTCTTGAGGTGCCTGGGTGGCTCAGAAGGTTAAGCATCTGCCTTCAGCTCAGGTCATGATCTCCGGGTCCTGGGATCAGCCCAGAACTGGGCTCCCTGCTCAGCAGGCACTGTGCTTCTTCTCCCTCTGCTTGTGCTCTCTCAATCACTCTCTCTCAGAGAAATAAATCTTTTTTTTTAAAAAAAAAAGGAGACACATTAAAAAAATACATATACACACTCACAAAAAAAAAAAGAGACTCTTAGACCAACAGATGAAAAGTCACAGAAGTAACAGAAACTAAATATTTCCATGCTCCATTTAAAGAAGGAAAAAGAAAACTAGAATACAGAAATCAGGAAAATGAGCATGCTTCCTATTTTATATCACAGTAATGAGTCCCAACACCCTGTTAAAATGTATTAAAACATCTTTTTAAAATGTTATGTTCCACTGAAGCATCACAAAGTTTAAACAAAACTGCTAGCATATCAAATTCAAATTTTAGGGACTTAAATAGAGACTCCCATTCAGTTTTTACAATATAAGGCATAATATAATTCCTGATGTAATGAAAAGCAATTTTCCTCCGCTTCTCAGTCATCCTGGACACATTTTTAAAAAAAGACAACCTCCTTACAAGACCTTACAGGTAAAATGGGTAAAATTGTATGGGTAAATGAAATATAAACTATGCTTCATTACAGTTGTTTAAAACTAAAAAAAAAACTTATAAGGACAAACATTGATCACAATATACCAAGTAAGCTACACAGAATCTTTACTACAATGCTTTCCTTAAGAGGTGTACATTTGGGCTTCATTTTCAGGTGACATAACCTTCTACAAGGGGGCCACAAAATCAAGTTATGTATAATACATGGCAATCAATTATATATATCAATGGCCTTCCAAACTGAAGCATTTCTAAGACTGAATTATATATAAATGGTTTTCCACTTCCACTTGTCCATATCCTTCCAGATGATGGAGTCTTTCATTAATACTACATAAAACATGCACAAACACATGCTAATTCTCTTACACTCTCAATTCTTTTCAAGTCTGTTCTCAACTATGCCCACTTTCAAAATCCTCCACTTTCAAAATCCTATTTCAACCCCCTAAGATTGCTCTTCCTCTTCCTCAACTTCAACCAATGCATCTTTTACTTTGTTAGCATTCCCAATCCACTTTCTAACAAAAGCAGACCTTCTTTACTCAATTCCTTCTGCAATCACAAAACAACTTTGCCTGGCTCAAGCCAGCCATTCCAGAAATCCAAGTATAGGATTCCAAAATTCCATCTTCCAGTAACATGAGGTCTGGTCAAAAAAAGGCTGTCTAGTTTTACTAAAGAGCTGCTGTTTATTATACATACTATAATGCAATGTGCCTACAGGTCTCATTTTACATTCAGAGATCTCCAAATTACTTTTTCGCATCAAATCCTAATACTGCGAGTTGTTTTGTTTTTGTCAACTGGGCAGACAAAAGGTAAGAAGACTACCAAACCTCTTTAAGACTTCTGTCCTTGAGGGGCACCTGGGTGGCTCAGACGGTTGGGCGGCTGCCTTCAGCTCAGGTCATGATCTCAGGGTCCTGGGATCGAGCCCCACATCAAGCTCCCTGCTCAGTGTGGAGTCTGCTTCTCCCTCTCCCTCTGCTCCTCCCCCAACTCCTGCTCATGCGCGTGCGTGCACTCGCTCTCGCGCTCTCTCTTTCACTCTCTCAAATCAGTAAAATTAAAAAAAAAAAAAAAAGACTTCTATCCTTGAAAGATGAACTTTTTGGAAAGACTCGGAAGAATACAGCTCTGTGATCCAGTAACAACAGTCATTTCTCCCACAACAGGTCCATCACCTTTACTGAGTCACATCCTGAAAAAAACGGCTGCTTCTGCCATCCCCATGCTGTCACATCCTTATACTAAGTCACCTTATAGTAAAATTCTCAACTTTCAATGTGAAATAATATTTTTCTTGTTATTTTTGCCATTATTAAGACTTATGAAGAATATTCCCAGTGGTTCATGCATATAACCTAATATATGAATATGGCCACAGTAACCAGGGAGCAAAGGTAAATGAATTACAGGCAGGGACACCTGGGTGGCTCAGTCCGTGATCTCAGGGTCGTGGGATCAGGCTCCATGCTCCATGCAGTCTGCTTGTCCCTCTCCCTCTACCCCACCCCCACCATACACAAATGAATAAATTTAAAAAAATTTTTTTAAGATTTTATTTATTTATTTGACAGAGAAACAGCCAGCGAGAGAGGGAACACAAGCAGGGGGAGTGGAAGAGGAAGAAGCAGGCTTCCAGCAGAGCACGAAGCCCAATGCAGGGCTTGATCCCAGGACTCTGGGATTACGCCCTTAGCCGAAGGCAGACGCTTAACAAGTGAGCCACCCAGGCGCCCCAATAATAAAATCTTAAAAAAAAAAAAAAAAAAAAAAAAGTGAATTACTGGCAAGGTAAGGAAGTTTTTTTTTTTTTTAAGTTTTACTTATTTGTTTTAGAGAGAGAGAGAGAGAATGAGCAAGGGGAGAGGCAGAGGGAGAGACAGAGGGGAAGCAGACTCCCTGCTGAGAGCAGACCCTGCCTCAGGACTCAGCCCAGAAACCTGAGATCATGACCTGAGCCAAAACCAAGAGTCAGACACTTAACTGACTGAGCTAGCCAGGCACCCCAGGAAGTACTTTTAGGTGCCTGGGTGGCTCGGTCGGTTAAGTGTCTGCCTTCAGCTCAGGTCATGATTTCAGAGTCCTGGGATCAAGTCCCACATCAGGCTCCCTTGCTCAGCAAGGAACCTGCTTCTCCCTCTCCCTCTGCCACTCTCTTTCAAATAAACAAATAAATAAAATATTTTAGAAATATAAAAATTTAAAAAATAAAAAAATAAAACCTTCCTATGTTTACCACTGAGCTTCAGAACTAAGATTCAACTATATCCATGAGCGGATGGCGACCCCTTATACTACGCTCTGCAAATCACCAGAATTTATTTTCACTATAATTTCCAGATGGACTTCAGAAGGCATCACCCTTAGCTACAGAATGAAGAATTTCTCCAAGGAAAACTCTGGGTTACACTTAATAAAACGTCTATTCACCACATAACAATACCTCACTGTAAATACTACTAATACGTGTAATTTAAGTCAGAAACCTAAATGTCAGGATTTTTTCAGTAATTCTTTAAATTCCTAGGTAAACAAAGTCTTTGTTCTCTATCTTCAGGTACAATCTATATAAAAATAGAAATAGAGATGAACGTGTTTTATGAACTGTAACACACTATACACAGGTAAATAATAGCAGTGATGGTTAAGGAATAAGGCGGCTAGATTAAAGAGCTCTATGTGGAAGGCCCAAGCCCTACACTAAGACAGCTGATGATTATTTCACTGAATTCCACTAGAGAATTCTAGAATACGAAAATCAAGATGTTTCACTTGGGGGTTGGGGAGATGGGCAAACGGGTGAAGGAGTATAGGAAATACAGACTTCCAGTTATGGAATGAGTTAGTCACAGGAATAAAAGGTACAGCATAGAGAACACAGTCAATGGTCTTGTAAGAGTGTTGTATGGTGACAGATGGCAGCTTCACTTGTAGTGAGAAGAGCAGAACATAACAGAGCTACCAAATCACTATGTTGTACACCTGAACGTAATTAACAGGTGTGTCAACTAAAACTTAAAAAAACTTTAACAGAAATAGAGTACCGGGGCACCTGGGTGGTTTAGTCGTTAAGCGTCTGCCTTTGGCTCAGGTCATAATCCCAGGGTCCCGGGATCGAGCCCTGCATCAGCGGGAAGCCTGAGTCTCCCTTTCCCACTCCCCCTGTTTGTGTTCCCTCTCTCGCTGCCTCTCTGTCAAATAAATAAATAAAATCTTTAAAAAAAAAAAAAAAAAGAAATAGGGTACCAGTGTTCACATATTACTGTGAAGATTAAATGAAGGAATATGGAGAAGGCCCTTGGCATGGGGCCCAGCACATGGTAAACCCCGAATGAACATAGGCAATTACTGCTGATCGAAGCAAAAAAGAAAGATGTTATATTTATGTTCTACCAGGAGATGACTTTACAGTTATGATAAAGGAGGGGGAAATGGACCCGGTAGCTGTCAGCCAACAATGCTATCTATAACTAAAGAAATAGCTTACTTCCGACTCCCAACACAGCGCTGAAATTAAGAAACTGAGCATATTCCTGAGGTATGGATTCCAGTGGTTAAGTATCCTCCTCCATTCTCCCCTCCAAAACAACAACAACAACAAAAAGGCTTCTAATAAGGATTGCACGTAAGAGTCCTAAAAGTCTTTCAGGAGAAATTTCAAAATGTTGGGCAGCAAAAAAATAAAAAATAAAAAGCAACGAACAAACAAACACAACCTATCTAATAAAACCTATCCAATATTAGGTTTCCATGCTGACCTGCCTTCAAATTATCAAGCTTGAGTGACTACACGGTATAAAGCAAAGAGCAGAGCCGTGCTGACAGACAGCTATGTCTCAATGTCCGCTCTAGCACATAGTAGTTGGGTGAAGGTGTGTAAATCATACGTCTCCCTTCTCCCAGTCTCAATCTGCTGGTCTTAAAATATGCAGGAGCCTCTTGCCAAAGTTACTTCATTTGATCCTTGCAATAACTTATGTGAAATGCCTAACACATTATAGACTTTCAACTAATTCAACTTCCTTGCCTGGAAATGTATACAAAAATCCTGATTTCACTTAGAATTAGCTGGCACAAAATACAGTGTCACCTAAGAGAAGCAAAATACACATTTTCATTTAGTTTCATTTTGAAGAAGGTGGAGGTCCACTGCTTTTTCAGCTTCCCACAGAATTAGTCTACACATCTTAGTATCTTTTTATTATACAGGTAAGCTCAAGATATTAATGTGAAATGTCCTTGAATGTATTCCTTACACAAACATCTGCGTATATCAATCTAATATATTAATCTCAGTCTTAAAATTTAAAGCTATTTCAAATTAAATGGCCAGGTCCAGGAAACATGCCTCCACTTTGGACATTCAATTATAATATTATCTCCTATACCATATAAACTAGTACTTATTTCTACAAGGACATTAATTTTCTTAATTCTAACATAAAATGTTATATTCTGATAGATGCAAAAATCCTCAACAAAATATTAGCAAACCAAATCCAACAATACATTAAAAAAAAAAATCATACACCACAATCAAGTGGGACTTGCTCCCCAGATGCAAGGGTGGTTCAATACTCACAAAACAATCAACAATCAATGTGATATGTCACATCAGTAAAAGAAAGGATAAAAACCACATGACCATTTCAATAGATGCAGAAAAAGCATTCAACAAAATACAGCATCCATTCATGATAAAAACCCTCTGCAAAGTAGGTCTAGAGGGAACGTACCTCAACATAATGAAGTCCATATATGAGAAACCCACAGCCATGATACTCAATGGTGAAAACTAAGAGCCTTTCCCCTAGGGTCAGGAACAAGACAAGAATGTGCACACTCACCACTTTCATTCAACACAGTACTGATGTCCTAGCCAGAGCAATCAGAGAACAAAAAGGAATTTAAAAAAATCCAAATTGGTAAGGAAGAAGTCAAACTCTATCTGTAGATGACATGATACTAAATTTGGAAAACCTAAAATATTCCAACAAAATACTACTAGAACTGATAAATGAATTCAGTGAAGTGACAGGATACAAAAGCAATGTACAGAAATCTGCTGTATTTCTTTGCACTAATAATGAAGCAGCAGAAAGTGAAATTAAGAAAAAATTCCATTTACAATTGCACCAAAGACAATAATATATCTAAGAATAAACTTAACCAAAGAGGTAAAAGACCTATACTCTAAAAACTATACAACAGTGATGAGAGAAATTCAAGATGATCAAAGAAATGGAAAGACATCCCATGCTCATGGGTTAGAAGAATACTGTTAAAACGTCTGTACTATCCAAAGTAATCTAAGATTTAATGTAATCCCTAACAAAATATCAACAGCATTTTTCACAGAAGCAGAACAAACAACCCTATAATTTGTATGGAACCACAAAAGACCCTGAATAGCCAATGCAATCTTGAAAAAGAAATATACAACTGGAGGTATCACAATTCCAGATTTCAAGTTACATTACAAAGCAGTAGTAATTAAAACAGTATGGTACTGGTGCGCCTGGGTGGCTCAACTGGTCAAGCATCTGCCTCTTGGTTTCAGCTCAGGGCATGGTCTCAGGGTCATGGGATCAAGCCCCATGATGGGCTCCACACTCAGCGTGGAATCTGCTTGTCCCTCTCCCTCTGCTCCTCCCCCTGCTTATTCTCCCTCTCTCTCAAATAAAATAAATAAACTCTTAAAAGAAAAACAGTATGGTACTGGCATAAATACACAGACATAAATCAATGGAACAAACCCAATAATAAACCCACAATTATATGGTCAATCAATTTTCAAAAAAGGAAGAATAAATATCCAATGGGAAAAAGACACTCTCGTCAACAAGTGGTGTTGCAAAAACTGGACAGCAACATTCAAAAGAATGAAACTGAACCACTTTCTTACACCAGACACAAAAATAAACTCAAAATGGGTTAAAGACCTAAATATGAGACCCGAAACCATAAAAATCCTTGAAAAAAACACAGGCAGTAATTTTTCTGATATCAGTAAAAGCAACATTTTTCTAGATAGGTCCCTTGAGGCAGGGAAAATAAAAGCAAAAATAATCTCTGGGGACTACATCAAAATAAAAAGCTTCTGCACAGCAAAGGAAACAATCAACAAAACTGAAAGAGAACCTAGAGAATGGAAGAAGATATTTGCAAATGACAGATCCAAAAAGGGTTAGTATCCAAAATATATAAAGAACTGATACAACTCAACACCCAAAAACAAATAATCCAATTAAAAAATGGGCAGAAGACATGAACAGACATTTGTCCAAAGGCAACAGAAAGATGGCCAACAGACACATGAAAAGATGCTCAACATCACTGATTATCAGGGAAATGCAAATCAAAACTACAATAAGATATCACCTCACACCTCTGAGAATGGCTAAAACCAAAAACACAAGAAACAACTAGTATTGGCAAGGACACGGAGAGAAAGAAACCCTCTTGCACTGTTGGTGGGCATGCAAACTAGTGCAGCCACTGTGGAAAACAGTACGGAGGTTCCTCAAAAAATTAAAAATAGAACTACCCTATGATTCAGTAATCACACTACTGGGTTTTACCCAAAAAATATGAAAACACTAATTCAAAGGGATACATGCACGCCTATGTTTATAGCAGCATTATCTACAACAGCCAAACTATGGAAGCAGCCCAAGTGTCCATTGATAGATGAATGGATAAAGAGGTGGGGTGTGTGTGTGTGTGTGTGTGTGTGTGTGTGTGTGTGTGTATGTATACACACACACACACACAGGAATATTATTGAGCCATAAAAGAGAATGAAATCTTGCTATTTGCAACAACAGGGATAGAGCCACAGAGTATCATGCCAAGTGAAATACGTCAGTCAGAGAAAGACAAATACCATATGATCTCGCTCATATGTGGAATTTAAGAAACAAAAAGAGCAAAGGATAAAGAGACAAACCAAGAAACAGTCTCTTAATTAGACAGAATGAACTGATGGCTACCAGAGGGGACGTGGGTAGGGGATGGATGAAAAAGATAATAAGGGATTAAAGAGTACACTTACCATGCTAAAAAAATAAATGTTATTTCTGACTTGACATTATCACAAAGCATTTCTAAAGTATAAATTGTGAAAGCTTGTTTAACAAAGAGGTCCTACTTCACTGTATCCTAAAAGAATACATTAAGAGCTTGACCACTTACTATTAACTTCTAAGATATAACACACAATATGAAGGCTTTTCCTCTGCCAAAAACCAATAAACTTTTCATTTGCTGGAATCCATGTCTAGTTCATTTTCACGTCTTCACACCTCCTAGCACTACATACCCTGTAACACACATCATGTTCAGACAGCATTTGTGGAATGAATAAATGATAGACAAATATACAAAGGAACTATCAAGAACTGTAGAAGCCAGCAATTCTTTTTCAAGATTTTATTTATTTATTTGAAAGAGAGAGAGATCACAAGTAGGGTAGAGGGGTAGAGGGAGAAATAGACTCCACGCTGACCAGGGAGCCTGATGCGGGACCCGATCCCAGGACACCGGGATCACAACCAAAGCCGAAGGCAGACGCCCAACCAAGACACCCAGGCACCCAAAGCCCAGCAATTTAAAAATGATTTCTCTGAAACTGGGGGGCACCCAAGCTAAATGCCCTATTCCCACCCACATAAGCTTATCACAAATATTCCATGTATATAACTCACATTTTTCTCTTATGTCTATGAACTAGAACCTCAGTCAATGGCCTTGTAATGGACTCTTTTCCCCTAACCAAAAAGCACATGCTATGTTCAATCACAGCAGGCACAGCTACAAATAAAACACCTCTTTCCACATCTCTTCTCCCTCCAAT
Source organism: Ursus americanus (assembly GCF_024610735.1). NCBI lineage: Eukaryota > Metazoa > Chordata > Mammalia > Carnivora > Ursidae > Ursus > Ursus americanus. Next base: position 23,394,665 of record NC_142158.1, on the reverse strand, counting down.
ATCTCTCTATCTAAAATATCTCTAGGGGCACCTGAGTGGCTCAGTCGGTTAAGCATCTGCCTTCAGCTCAGGTCATGATCTCAGGGTCCTGGGATCGAGCCCCGCGTAGGGCTCCCTGCTCAGCATGGAGTCTGCTTCTCCCTCTGCCTCTGCTGCTCCCCCTGCTTGTGCTGTCAAATAAATAATTAAAATCTTTACAAATAATAATAAAATAAAATAAAATATCTCTAACATATCTCTACCTAAATGAGAGTTGTCCCTAAAGCAGTCACCTTAGGAGACCATGCCTTTATTCCACTACTGGACTAAGCAATGGTTATGAATTCTTTGATGAAATTATGTGAGTTGTGAGATTCTGAAGAGACCCAAAAACCATAAGAATCACAGCTATAAACATTTTCTGAGACTCTTCTATAACAGTTTTCAGAATCAATCAAGATTTAAAAAAATTACTTACTTTATCTAAAATAGCATTGTTCAACATCATATCACATATTTCATTTATTATGTATCATCTTCGAATGACCTGTGACCACTCTAACATTACATGCACCCTGAAGAGATGAAGATCAGCCACCAACACCAATTGAGGACACTGAAAATACTTCCCCAACACCTCCAAAGAAATGACCCAAAGGCAGCATTACTGGGGGGAAAAAAAAGTTCAGTCTACAAAAATTGCTTATTTGAAGAAACAACACTCATGGAATGTATGCATTCAAATCGTGTTTCCTTATAAAGCCGTGGTACTGATGGGGACAGTTTCACTGCTTTCCACGGCACCTGCTGCATCACGCATCCATGTATCCATGATACAATCAACTGTTCTGAGTTTGAGGGAATGATATCATTTCTCCTTGGTAGGTTTCATTCTTTACAAGCAAACATTATTTTATAACTTATGAACCACCTTTTCCCTCAAAATAGAAACAGTTAGAGGCATTGGAGGGGCACCTGGGTGGCACAGATGGTTAAGCGTCTGCCTTCGGCTCAGGTCATGATCTCAGCGTCCTGGGATCGAGCCCCATGTCAGGCTCCCTGCTCAGTGGGGAGTCTGCTTCTCCCTCTGCCTCTGCTGCTCCCCCAGCTTGTGCTCTCTGTCTCTCTCAAATGGATAAATAAAATCTTAAAAAAAAAAAAAAAAACCACATTGGGCAAGAGCTAACACCTCAGAGTAAGCCTCTATGAGATTTCCCTATGGAATAATTACATTTCTGGATTCACATAGTTAAAAGCAATTTCAAGTATATACCCACATAATTTCTCTTTTGTCCCCAAACAGTAAAAATATCTATTATTGGTAATTGAGAGCTAATTCTGAATTTCTTATATACTGTTTCCAAAAATCTCTGCATACATTTTACATAATCTATATTTTATACCTACTTCACATCAATTATAAAGTTAAAAGAAAATATTTTAGGTCTATATTTGATAAATAAAACATTTTAAATTATTTAGCAATAATAATTTTTATAAACTCCCACCATTCCACACTAATGAAAGAGACTACTGGCACAGATAACCCAGAAATCATTCATCTCATATATTTAATCTAAGAATAGAACCTATAGAGATTTCCTTTAAATGTCTTACAGAAGCTACTATTGTTCATTCTTCCTGGGCTACACCACCTGACCAGTAAGAAAAGTGCCTCCACAGTCAGCTGCATACAAGTCAGACTAGAATTAAACACGGACTATAAATTTCTAAAGTGGGGACAATCAGCAGTACATAATGTTAATACTAATATATACAGGTAATGCAACTATATAAAAGTAATACACCACATTAATAAGAAAAATAAATTTCATATTTGAGTGACACTCCCTTAATCTTCCTTTTCCACTATTCCCAAATAAGCAGCTAAAACTGAGTATACATAACAAAACTTAGTATTCTTGTATAAACACATCAGGACTACTGTTTTACCTTTATTATTTAGAAAGGTATTGTAATGAGACCAAATACAAACTGCTAACGGACTAAAATTTAAGTTAAAATGGGTTAGATATTTAATACCACCAGGGAGAAGTCAAGCTCGTTTTTTTAAATGTTTTAGGAAATTACCTCATAGGCTACTGTCCGAGTAACCAAACTGCACCATCAGGATGTATAGGCAAACCTATACTAATTTACACTAAAAACTACTAATGAATACAGAAAAATAATGCTTTTTTTTTTTAGAGAAATAATTCTAAAAGCACATTTTGATACTTTTATCCAAAGAACAAATTATTAAGGGTGATTTCGCTAAGGAATAAGTTATCAAAAACACAGAGTTAAGACATTAGGATCATTTAGTTGCTGAAGGACAGACGCTAGGAAAGAAGTTCCAAACCTCCCAAATTCTCATGGTACACACTGAGGCTAGGACTTTGCCAGTCACACAGAGGTGACTATAAGCTCCAGAACAGTGGTGAAGAGCAGTGTTTTGGAGTGACAGAGGCTTCGCTGGGTGATAGAAGGTAGGACACAATCCCTCCATTCTGACTTGTGAAGTACGGATGCCAATATTTCCTCATCTCCCAAAAACTAAGTAAGCTAATATATAGAAAGCACTTGGCCAGTGCCTGCGCAAAGCATTCAAATGATGGCCCCATTTAATATACGTGCTGATAGATACAGTAACACAGAGGTGTGTACATGCTGGTTACTATACGTATTTCCCAGCTCAGTCCACTGAGAGCACCTAGGAGCATGGACACTTCACGGTGGCGGTGAGCACACCTAGTGTCCACGGTTCTCGTTTCGCTCTGAACACCCTTCTTCTTATGAAAGGGATCAGGACTTCCTGGAGAAGTGGTTGCTTCCAAGGCTGGGGAAGGGAAAATACAAGACTAGAACATCTTGTAGTATCAGAAAATAAGGAAGTGCTCAAAAAGAATGGGGGCACGTTGACAAGACACAGGAGCCAGCCTGAACAAGGCCCTGTAGCCAAAGCCAGAACAATATGAGCAGCAGAATTAATAATGACAGTGTTCGACCATAACCCACAGAATAGAAAAATCAATACGTAAGTCCATATGGATACATATAAATAAAACAGGGGAGAAAGGATAGTCTTTCCTTACAGAGGAATCCCAATGAGTAAGTGTAGAAGAAAAGAAAACAGATAATCACCACTCAACAAACAGTAATGACTGTTGCAAACAAGTTCCATGGACAGAAACTAAAATTATCAAGATACCAAAATTAGTAGAGAAAAGGTTGAGGAGAAATAGGATATTTACTAATTACAATGAGAAAAAATATTTACTTTACTATGGAGAAGTCTGGAAGACACAGTCCACTGGTGATAAGACATACTGATTCATTATAAACTCCCTGATATGATGCATTGAGAACTCAATGTGCCCTTCTTGCCAAGACTGCATACATAACCTTACCGTAATCATGAGAAAACATCCGACAAACCCAAGTTGAGGGGCATTCTACACAGTAACTAGTAACTCACTGGTTTTCCTCAACAGTCCACAGACATAAAAAACAAGAAAAAATTGAGGAACTGTCACAGACTGAAGGAGGCTAAGGAGACATTACAAATAAACGAAAAGTGAGATCCTAGATTGGATCCTGCAACAGAATGTATATGGGAAAACTGGCATAAATCAAATAAGATACGCAGTTTAGGTAGGAGTATTGCTCTAATGTTAACTGCCCAGTTTATTAATTACAGTATAATTATGTAAAATATTAATATTAGGGGAAGCTGGGTAATGCACATATGCAAACTGTAATTTTACTACTTTTCCGTAAGTCTAAATTCATTTCAAAATATTTTTGAAGTATTTTTAAAATATGATATCTGTAATTATCCAGACAATGTATAATGGCTATCATTTTGTTTTGCCTTAAAATCATTATGTTAAAATATGCTTTAACTGTTGAAGCTAAAATACATATCTTTAAAAAACTTAGCTCTGAAACATTGAATCAATAAAATACATTATAGATCTCATTACCTGTAATTTCATATCCATAAGCAGCTAGTTGTCCAGCCATGTATTCTCCATCCGAATTATTATGAGAACAACCCCACGTTCTCATCCAAATTTTCTGTATGCCTGGAATGGTGCTATTAAACAATCAATCAAAAAAAAAAAGTTAAGTCTCACCAAAGGATTTTTAGAGCAAAAAAACACAAGATGATTTCTGGGCATATTATTCAAAAACACACAGCAACCCATTCACAATCTATTCATGAAATGCACCAACTTAATCCACAATCAACTGTTATACCAAGTCTATAATCAAAATAAAATAACCACAGAATTCTAAGACTCTCTACATAAAAAGACCTCCTTCTTCTCTGAATTACATTTTAAATTAAGACTCTCTATATAACAAGATCTCTTTTTGCTCTGAATTGTAGTTTAAATTCAGTACCACTAATGTGCTATCACAAAGTTAAACTCACAGAAAGGTAAATACAAAGAAAATGGTTCTAGCAAGAGAAGCAAATGAGGAAAACTAAGTACATCTACCTGCTCACTGACTCCTATATAATAGTTACTATCTTTTTTTTTTTTTTTAAGATTTTATTTATTTATTTGACAGAGATAGAGACAGCCAGCGAGAGCGGGAACACAAGCAGGGGGAGTGGAAGAGGAAGAAGCAGGCTCCTAGCGGAGGAGCCTGATGTGGGGCTCGATCCCATAACGCCAGGATCACACCCTGAGCCGAAGGCAGCTGCTTAACCGCTGTACCACCCAGGCGCCCCAATAGTTACTATCTTTATTTTATAACTTAGATACAAATAGCTGAATCAAAACAGAAAAACTATCACCCTGTAGCATAATTAAAAATACTCCACACATAAAAGTAGAGTTATAAAAATATATTTTTTAGGAAGGAAAAAAAAAAAAAAAGACTTTCAATTTGGACTGCCCAGTCATCTAAAATTAAATAGAAATTACCTTAAAGACATATTCAAAGTACGTTTGATAAACTTCAGTCATTTAAATATAAGAAAGTTTAAATTCACAGATTTTTAAAAGCTTACTATTTCATACAAAATAACCAAGTGTACTAAAGCTTTCAACAATTTACTATCTAAACAAATGCAGGCATATTAAAGCTAGACAACTGCATAAGCCTTCCTGGCTAGGCTGTATTAGAATTTCACTCAAATACAGACCTAACAGAATGAACAGCACGAATTTATTTGTGCCCAATGCCTTTAGCCGATCCAAAAGTATTTGTAAATTTGTTAAGAAAAATGAAATACCCAAATCACCAAACCACCACTGTCTCATAAGAATTAAAAATTCCAGTAAAAGTTTTAATTTGGAAGTAACACAAGATTCCATACCACCTGCAGTAATATCAGAGATCCTGGGACAGTGGGCGCGACCCCTCCCCCCATGCTTGTGCCAAATAGTGCCCTTGGCCCTGTCTTCAAGAAATGTGCCATCTGATATCTTTTTCTTTTTTAAGCAATTACTTTGCTAAATTTGAAACCATTCAAATAAAAAAATAAATCTACATATCTGCTCTCAAAAGTTCAAAAGACTTTCAGAAAGAGACATTATATATATATACCACATACGGTAGTACCAGTTTCTTCCCTGGTAGGATACTGAATATAATTTCAAAACAAGAGCTTACCTATCACTTGGTGGACTGTTTTCCTCTTGCAAATATTTTTGGGTGTTTCGCTTTCGTGCCTTTGGAACTACATGCTTTCGTGCAGAATGCCTATCTTGTGGCTTTAAGTCTCCCTGTAACACGATATCTTCTATGTCATCCAGTAGTGTGTCGCAGGACGCAGAAGGCATCTTCTCTATCATATAAGAAAGTTATAAAAGGCAGCAGCACATGAGTCCCTGAGAAATCCATTTAATGCAGTATCACCCATGAAACATTCTTGCTGATCTTGAGTCTAATAAAGCCTTTAGTTTAACCTCAGGTTTCCAGAAAACACAAAAGATAAAGAAATGCAAGGAAAGGAAACAATCAGACAAATCCTACTGGTAATGGGACATCCCAAGGTTCCCCTGTATCTATCCTCTCAACGGATCAGTATCACGGAGAAAAAAATAAGAGAGAGACTGTTCATGGTTAAGGAGACTCAAAAGCACAACAAAACTAAAGGTAATTCATGTTCTTGATTATATCATACTTCGTCCAACTAGCTGTAAGATATTTTGGGGACAACTAGGAACATCAGAATATGAAGTGGGTGATAGATAATATTAGGATATTACCGTTAAGTCATTAGATGTAAAATACTGTCCTTATGTTTAAAAATCTTATTTCTAACATTGTATACAGGATATCACTTTTTATTTATTATTTTTAGAAAATCTTTTTAGAGATGCATATTAAATACTCGGAGGTTAAATATCATTATACCTATAATTTACTTTAAAACAATAAAAATAGGTAAGACATACAGGAAAACATTTACAAGTCTTAAATCTAAGAAATAGGTGTGTTGGTGTTGCTTCTCTACTTTCCTGAATGTTCAAAATGTTTATAATTAAGAAAAGAAAATGTGGATACAGCTTCCAGGAAGAAAGAACAGACATACTTTTACCTCCCCTCCCACTAAATACAACTAAAACCAGGGACATTATATATAAAATAAACACGAGAAGACTTCGAAAAGTAGAGAGAAGGAGGTAAACTGGCTAGGGACCGGGGAACCCAAGGAACAACACAATGGTGAGTTGCTTGGGGTTTGTTTTGCCTCCTATATCTCAGACTTGAAGCTGAGGAAGCCAGCAACCCAAAAGATGCAGACAATAGAAGCTCCCCCCAACCCCCTGCACAAGCCTGTTCTCTTTGCAAAGAACCAGAAAAGAGGCAGCCTAGTGAAACCAAAAACTTTCAGACAATAACCATTCTACTCCATAAAACGAAACAAACTCCACAAAACACAAAACTTGTACCGCTGAGGATTTATCCAAGACAAATAAAGACATATATTTCCACAAAAGCCTCAACACAAATGTTTATAGCACTTTTCTTTGTAATAGTCAAAACCTGCAAACACCTAGATGCCCTTCAGTGAGTGGAATGGTTACACAAACCGTAGTACATCCGTACCACAGAATACTACTCAGCAATAAAACATGTACTACTGATACGCACCACACCCGAATCAATCTCCAGGGAGTTATGCGGAGTGAAAAGAGCCAAGCCCAAAAGGTGACCTACTCTATGGTTACATTTATATAACATACTTGAGACCGAAGTAACAAAATTACAGAAATGGAGAACACAACAGAGGTTACCAGGATTAAGCAGAGGACAGGCAGGAGAGAAGTGAATGTGACTATCCAAAGGCAACATGAGAGATCCTTGGAGGGATGGAAATGTTCTACATCCTGACTCTATCAATGTCAGTATCCTGGCTGTGATACTATATTACAGCTTTGCAAGATGTTACCATTGGGGAAAACTGGATAAATCTTATAGCATCTCCACATAATTTTTATTACTGAAAGTGAATCTGTAATTACGTGAAAATAAAATAATTAAGAAAAAAATTACCTGAAAAGTAAAAGGAATATATACTCGAGCACACCAGCTGAGAGTACCACCACTATGTTTAGACATGAAGCAAGTGCTTCACAGGGTCATCCATGAACCATTTGCAATTTCATGAGTTTGGTGGTACAACCATCCTCACAGTTAGAAAAGCTAACTTACCCAAAGAGCAACCACGCCAAACGAGCCCAAGCCCGTTTGCTGCGCAGCACTCGACTGCCTGCTTAATGTAGATATACCGAGTGACCACTATTCCTCATCTGGGTTGCCCAAACCAGTGTTAAGGATCCTAATACTCTCTGTTGGTCTCAAGAGTCTCTGACAAATTTTCCCCTCTCGATCCGCCAGATCCCCACCCTTCCACTAACAACTTTCAATGAACAGAGCAGCGTCCCGCCAGGATCATTTTGTGCCCTTTACTGTAATGCACTCTTTACAACTATGACAAATTATGCCCAGTCCATCAGACAAACCTGTGTTCAAAGCTCAGCTAGTTTGACATTGGTAGTAGCAGCAAAAAACTAGAAATAATCAAATCTAAAAAAGACTGGTTAAAATGTAGTTTACATGTATACCAGATAGTCGTGGTGGGACTGCCAATCACAGGCCTCTCCTTCCCTAGACACAGGAATGGGGCAGATGACCCAAGCCTTTAAAGCAACCCATCCTCCTGGCCACAATAATTGCTTCAGGGATGGACTTGACAAGCCTAGCCAATGAAAATCATCAAGAGGACTTCTATGCCAGAGCTAACAGGAAAGATGGCTTCCCTTTTCACTGAAGTGGATAAATTGGGAGGATGTCAAACTGAGAATGCCCTATGGCAGGCAACATGGCATCAAATACCTAGGGAATGAAGCCTAATAGGAGCTGGAGAGAGAAAAAGCCTTACTGACATTATTTGAGCACCTGGATCAAAGCCCTGCTCTGCCCAGTCATGTGAGCCAGTAAGTTCCCTTTGTGGCTTAAATTAGTTTAAATTGGGTTTTCTGCTCTTGCAAATGAGAGCTCTGGCCAACTCAGCAAATTAGAGGAGAAATGAACTAGGTTAATCTTTCTGAAATTGGTTCTATTTATTTGAAATATGAAGGATCAGTGAAAAAAAAAAGTGGTTCTGCGGTCAAACAAATTTAGGAAACTCTGCCTCCTTAGAGATCCCTAGTATTCATTAGTAGAGCAAAGACTGTGAAAAACTGCAGTAAAGAACCTAAAACTCATTTATCTTAGGAATTTTCTGAAAATTAATTTCTCACAGATCTCTTCTTAATGAGGCTAAAGATGGTACCAAAAACAGAAGGCCTGAATGAAGCAGACCCTCAGATCCCTTCCCACTTTCTGCACAGATGGATGACTTCCTTCTTTTACAGGGAAATGATTCTCTGCCCATGTACTCTGCCTACCAATCTGTTCCTGCAAATAAACGGTCCACCCACCCCCCACCAAGAACAATCCTTCTACTGACTTACTCAAACACAGACTCCCAGCAATGACTCCTCTTCCTGCATCATCACTGTCTCCCCACTGAACCATTACTATCTACATAGAAACATGATGTTATTTCTCCCACTGAAAAAACAAAAACCATATCTTGACCCTACTTCCTCCCCTAACTATCCCAATCATATTCCTCTCCCTTAAAGAAAAACTCATCGTCCTTTTGCAATGATGTGGAATGAGCTACAGTGTATTACACTAAGTGAAATAAGTCAGTCCGAGAAAGACAAATACCATATGATTTCACTCATACGTGGGACTTAAGAAACAAGCGAAGGGGTTAAAAAGATAAAGAGACAAACCAAGAAACAGACTCTTAACTCTAGAGAACACACTGATGGTCACTAGAAGGGAGGCGGGTGGGGGGGTGGGGGGAATAGGTGATGGGGATTCAGGAGGGCACTTGCCGCGATGAGCACTGGGTGTTGTACGGAAGTGCTGAATCACCATATCGTACCCCTGAAACTAGTATTACACTGTATGTTAACTAAATGGAATTTAAATAAAAACTTTAAAAAAAGAAGAAAAACTCCTGCAAATTCCAATTCAAGATGGTGATGTAGGAAGACTCTGAACTCACCTCCTCCACAGAACACACCAAATTACACCTATTAATAGAAAAACTCCTCCTGAAGAACTGAGGGCTGACTGAGCAACTCCCGAATAACTGAAGACAAAATAGCAAGAGAACAGCAAGAGAGACAGAAACATGGTCACAGAGGGAACCGCCACCACCAACACTGGGAACTGCAGTGGGAAGGGATAGAACTAAAGGACCAGGAACAGACCCCTCTGTCCTTGGGCACAGAAAACAAAAACAAAAACCATGGTTTAAAAGGGCAACTAGCTGGGGCACCTGGGTGGCACAGCGGTTAAGCGTCTGCCTTCGGCTCAGGGCGTGGTCCCAGCGTTATGGGATCGAGCCCCACATCAGGCTCCTCTGCTGAGAGCCTGCTTCGTCCTCTCCCACTCCCCCTGCTTGTGTTCCCTCTCTCGCTGGCTGTCTCTATCTCTGTCGAATAAATAAATAAAATCTTTAAAAAAAAAAATAAAATAAAATAAAATAAAAGGGCAACTTGCAAGGGCGCCTGGGTGGCTCAGTTGGTTAAGCATCTGCCTTTGGCTCAGGTCATGACCTCAGGGTCCTGGGATTAAGCCCCGCATCGGGCTTCCTGCTCAGTGAGGAGTCTGCTTCTCCCACTCCTTCTGCCCCTCTCCTGTTCATGCTCTATCGCTCGCACTCACTCTCAAATAAATAAAATCTTAAAAAAAAAAAAAAAAAGAGCAACTCACATATAAAAGAGACCACACTAAAAGTCTGCCACGCAGCAGAGGACCTGCAGGAAAGCTCTCCAGGTCAGAGGGACTGGGGAACTACAGCTGATGCTCCCATACCTTAAAAGCCTAGATCTGAACAGGGTCCAGACACCATGACAGGCAGGTCCAATCCTCCCAATCAGACTGTGACTTCAGCAAACCCAGGGTCCACAAGTTCACACCAGCCCTAGATGTGCTGGGGCACAGAAAAATCTCCCTCTCCACCTCAAAAGACAAGACTGAAGAAGGGTCTGGCTGCCATAAGAGGTGGATTCCAACACCATAAGTAGAGAGTCCCAATGCCATAACTGGCAGGTCCCGTCGTCACAGAGAGCTTGTGACCTCAGCGAGCCCAGGGTCCACAAGCCCACACCAGCTGCCCTGTGGTGCTGGGACAAAGCAAACAAAAGCTGCAGTTCTGTGTTTTGTATGTGTGTGTTTCAATTTTTACAGTTTAACTTTTTAAAATTTGACTTATTTAGCTTTTTTTTTCTTTTTGGTTTTGTTATTTCTTATTTTTTTTTAGGATTTGAGAATTTTTTAGATATTTTATTCGTTTATTTGACAGAGAGAGAGAGAGAGGGAGAAAGAGAGAGAGAGAGCATGAACCAGGAGGAGAGGCAGAAGCAGACTACCCACTGAGCAGGGAGCCTGATGTGGGCCTCGATCCCAGAATCCTGAGATCATGACCTGAGCTGAAGGCAGACACTTAACCCACCAAGCCACCCAGGCGCCCTTCTTATTCCCTTTTCCTTGTCTTTTTTCTTTATTTTATTTTCTTCTCCTTTTATTATTTTCTTTTTTTTTTTTAATTTTATTTTTTCTGCAAAAAGCCACAGTTCAAAAAAGTAAGCACATACAGCCACAGCTCCAGCCAGTCAGCAAAGTCAACAAGAACACACAGTCTGCACAGGGATCACCATACACAAGACCACTCTTTCAACTTTTGGAGAAGTAACCCTTTTGCCTAATCTATAGAAACAAACACAGAAATAAAGCAAAATGGGGAGACAGAGCAATATGCTCCAAAAGAAAAAAAAAAAAAAGAAAGAAAAAAAACCTCAGTAAAAGTACTAAACCAAACATATATGCAACATGCGTGATGAAGAATTTAATGTAATGATCATAAAGATACTCACTGGGCTGGAAAAAAAGAGTGGGAGAACTCAGTGAAACCTTCAATAAAGAGATAGAAAATACTGAAAAGAAGCCATCCGAGCTGAAGAATACAACAACCGAAATAAAAAACACACTAATGTAATCAACAGTATGTTAGAGGATCTGAAGAACATATCAGCAATCTGGAAGACAGGGTAATGGAGAGCACACAAGGTGAACAGCAATGAGAAAAGAATTCTAAAAAATGTGGAAAGATTAAGAGATAACATCAAGTGAACAAACATTCACATTAGATGGGTCCCAGAGGAAAAAGAGAGAAAGATGCAGAAAACTTATTTGAAGAATAACTGAAAACTTTCCTAACCTAAGGAGGGAAATAGACATCCAAGTCCAAAAAGCAGAGAGTTCCAAACAAAAAGAACCTAAGGAGGTTCACACCACAGCAAATAATAATTAAAATGTCAAAGGTTAAAGATAAAGAGATAGTCCTAAAAGCAGCAAGAGAGAAACAAAAAGTTACCTAAAATGGAAACACCAGAGGCTATCAGCTGATGGTTCAGCAGAAATTTTGCAGGCCAGAAGTCCAGGGCATGATATACTCAAAGCCCTAAAAGGAAAAAGCCCACAACCAAGAATATTCTACCTGGCAAGATTATCATTCAGATTTAAAGGAAAGATAAAGAGTTTCCCAGACAAACTAAAGATAAAGGAGTTTATCACCACTAAACCAGCCTTATGAAAATGTTAAAGGAACTTCTTTGAGTGGAAAAGAAATGGACATAATTAGACATAAGAAAAAGATGTAGAACAGGACAACATATATATAAAATGTGGAGCAGGGAGTAAAAAGAGAAGGAGAAAAAGAAAAAGGAAAAAGATTTTCTGGGGTTTTTTTTTCCCCAGAATGTGTTTGAACTTAAATGACCATCAAATCAATATGAACTGTTCTTTACTTAGTATGTTACTTAGTATGTTATATATGAACAAACCCAACCTATGACAGATACACAAAAAAATAAAGAGAAAGAAAGCCAAACAAAACACTATAATACATATCAATCTCAAAGAAAGAGTAAGAGAATGAAGAACTATAAAAACAAGAAAACAAATTTTTAAAATGGAAGTACACACCTATCAATAATTACTTTAAATGTAAATGGCCTAAATGCTCCAATCAAAAGATACAGAGATTGTATTTAAAAAAAAAAAAAAAAAAGACCCATCTGGGGCACCTGGGGCACTCAGCTGGTTGAGTGTCCGACTCTTGGTTTTGGCTCAGGTCATGATCTCGTAGTCACAGGATGGGGCCCTATGTCAGGCTTCGTGCTCACTGCAGGGTCTGCTTGTCCCTCTCCCTCTGCTCCTTCCCCTCAAATAAATAAATAAAATCTTAAAAAAAAAAAAAAGACCCTGTAAGAAACTCTCCTCAGATCTAAAGACATATACAGACTGAAAGCAAAGGGATGGAAAAAACATTTGCCATGCATATGGAAGTCAAAAAAAAAAAAAAAAGCTGGGGTAGCAATACTTAGACAAAATAGACAAAGATTGTAATAAGAGACAAAGGGCATTACAAAATGATAAAGGGATCAATCCACCAAGACGATATAACAATTTTAAGCATCTATGCACCCAACACCAAAGCACCTCAACAGATAAAGCAAATATTAACAGACATTAAGAGAGAAATTAATGGTAATACAATAATAGTAGGGGACTTTAACACCACACTTACATCAATGGCTAGATCATCCACAGAAATTCAATAAGGAAACAATGTATCGGAATGACACACTGGACCAGACGGACATACAGATATATAAGAATATTCCACCCAAAAATCACGGAATACACTTTCTTTCCAAATGCACATGGAACATTTTCCAGAAGAGATGACATATTAGGCCAAAAAACAAGCCTCAACAAGTTTAAGAAGGCTGAAATGATACCATGCATCTTTTATGACTATAATGGTATAAAACTAGAAATAAATCACAACAAAAAACCCTGGGAAAAACACGTGAAGACTAAACAACATGATACTAAACAACTAATGGGTCAAAAAAGAAATCAGAGAAGAAATTTAGAGGCACCTGGGTGGCTCAATCAGTTAAGCATCTGCCTTTGGTTCAGGTCATGATCCCAGGGTCCTGGGATCAAGCCCTGTATTGAGCTCCCTGCTCAGCAGGGAGTCTGCTTCTCCCTCTGCTTGTGCATGTGTTCCTGCTCTAAGAAATACAATCTTTTTTAAAAAAATTTTTTTAAATACATGAAGACAAATGAAGATGAAAAGACAACAGTCCAAAATCTATGGGACATAGCAAAAACAGTTCTAAAAGGGAAGTATATATCAATACAGCCTACCTCAAGAAACAAGAAAAAAATTTTATCTAACTTTATGCCTAAAGGAATTAAAAAAGAAGAACAAAGCCCAAAATGAGTAGAAAAAAGGATATAATAAAGATCAATGCAGAAATAAATGCCATAGAGACTAAAATAACAATAGAAAAAAAAAATCAATGAAACCAAGAGCTGGTTCTTTGAAAAAATAAACAAAAGTGAAAAACCTTTAGGCAGACTCATCAAGAAAGGCGGCAAAAGGACCCAAATAAAATGAGAAACAAGAGAGAAGTAACAACTGATACCACAGAAATACAAAGGGTTATAAGAGAATACTATGAAAAACAATATGCCAACAAAATGAACAACCTGGAAGAAATAGATATATTCCTAGAAACACACATAATCTTCCAAAACTGAAACAAGAAGAAATAGATCATCTGAATAGACCAATTACAAGTAGTGAAACTGAATCGCTAATCAAAAAACAACCAAGAAATAAAAATATAAGACCAGCTGGGTTCATGGGTGAATTCTACCAGACACTTAAACAATTAATACCTATTCTCTTCCAACTATTCCAAAAAACAGAAGAGGAAGGAAAGCTTCCAAATACATTCTATGAGGCCAGCATTACCCTCATACCAAAACCAAAGACACCACACATAAAAAACTACAGGCCAATATCCCTGATGAACACAGATGTAAAATTCTCAACAAAATATTAGCAAACCTCATACAACAATACTTTAAAAAAGATCATTCACCTCGATCAGATGGGATTTATTCCTAGGATGCCAGGATGGTTCAATACTCATAAATCGATGTCATGAACACATCAACACAAAAAGGATAAAATTCATATGACCATCTCAATAAACACAGAGAAAAGTATACGACAAGATTCAACATCCATTCATGATAAAAAAAAAAACTCTCAACAAAATGGATTTAGAGGGAACATACCTAAACATAATAAAGACCATATATGAAAAACCCACAGCCAGCATCTTCCTCAGTGGTGAAAACTTTCCCTCTAAGGTCAGGAACAAGACAAGGACCTCCACTCTCACCACTTTTATTCAACACATACTGCAAGTCCTAGCCACAGCAATCAGACGAGAGAAGAACAGAAGTGGCATCCATATTGGTAAAAAAGAAGTTAAGCTGTAACTATTCGCAGATGACATGGTTCAGTTTATGTTTCTAGATACATCCCCTAAGGCAAGAGAAACAAAAGCAGAAACAAACTACTGGAACTAAATCAAATGAAAAGCTTTTACACAGCAAAGGAAACCATCCACAAAACAAAAAGGCAACCTACTGAATGGGGAAGATATTTGCAAATGATATATCCAATAAGGGGTAATATACAAAATATATAAAAAACTCAAACACCAAAAAAAAAAAATCCTATTAAAAAATGGACAGAGGACCTGGACAGACATTTTTCCAAAGACAAGCATGGCCAACAGACACATGAAGCAATGCTCAATATCACTAGTCATCAGGGAAATGCAAATTGAAATCACAATAAGCTATTACCTTACACCTGTCAGAAGGTCTAAAACGAAGACAAAAATGAACAAGTGCTGGAGAGGATGTGAAGAAAAAGCAACTTTGTGCGCTGTTGGCAGGAATGTAAATTAGGGCACCCACCCCAGAAAACAGAATGGAGGTTCCTCAAAAAATAAAAAACAGAAATACCACAGGATCTAATAATTCCACTATTGGGTATTTACACAGGGAAAAGAAAAACACTAACTCAAAGGTAGATGCACCCCTGTGTTTATCGCAGCATTATTTCCAAGAACCAAGACATCAACTCTTGCCTAGATTACTGCCATAATTAGTCTCCCCGATTCTACCCTTAACTCCCAAAGGACATTTTCAGCACAGCAGCCAGGGATTCCTTTAAAACCTAACTTCATCTCAAGCTTCAGACTGCCAACGGCATTCCGTCTCAGAGTAAAAAAACCAAAATCGCTGCAAAGATCTGCGAGGACATATATAATCAGCCTCCTGTCACCTCTCTGACCCTCCTTCCTACCATTCCGCTTTTCTTTCCACTCAACACACAGGCTTCCCTGCTAGTTCATACCCACCAGTACGCACTCATCCCAGGGTCTTAGTCTTGTCTGGGATGACTTTGGGACTTTGTTCAAACGTCACCAGTGAAACCTTTCTGAGCAACTCCCACCTCACCGCACACACACACACACTTGCTCTCCCCTTCCCTGCCTTGTTTCCGTACCACAGCAACTTCATTTCCCACTTGGAGGTTTTCATTACTTTTTTAAGCTCTTTCTACTACAATATGTACTCCATGAAGGTAAAGGTGCTGCTGTTTTACTGAAAGAAAGCTTTCCTTCTTTTTCCATCCAAGGGCGCATGTGAACAGGGAGGGGCAGAGGGAAAGGGAGAGAAATTCCCAAGCAGGCTCCACACTCAGCAAAGCTGGACACAGGGCCGGATCTCACAACCCAAGACCATGACCTGAGCTGACATTTAGAGCTGGACGTTTAATCAACTGAGCCACCCAGGCTCCCCGAAAGTGAAGGTTTTTGTGTGTTCTGCTCACTGCTTTATCCCAGTAGTGTCTAAAACTACATTTAGCACATTGCAGATTCTCAATAAATACTTTTTTTTACTGTAGATGACCCACTCTAACTAGATATGGCCCCTGGCTACTCCCTCTGACCCAACTATACTAAACCTTTTAGATATTCTCTGAGTATGCCACACTGGTTTCTGACTCAGAGCTCTTCACACTTGTTTTTTTTTTCCTGCCTGGAAGATCATCCCCCAAAAATTGGTATGGCTTGCTGCCCATTTCTCTATTCAAATGACACCTCCTCAGAGAGGCCTTTCCTAACCACCACATCTAAAATAACTACACAGGGACGCCTGTGTGGCTCAGTTAAGTGTCTGCCTTCAGCTCAGGTCATGATCCCAGGGTCCTGGGATCGAGTTCTGCATCGGGCTCCTTACTCAGCAGGGAGCCTGCCTCTCCCTCTGCCTGTTGCTCACCCTGCTTGTGCTCTCTCTCTCAGGCAAATAAAATAAAATAACCACACAGAGACCAAGCATCCACACACACTCACAATGACCTCTAAGCTGACACCATAACTGCAGAACATAATTCCATCCTTCTCACTGCAGTGTAAGCTCCATAAGGAGAAAAGGCATCACCTCTTTCTCACCACTGTATCTATGACACCTATGACAATGCCCAGCATACAGGAGGCACACGGTATTTGTTAACCAAATCAATGAATTAATAAAATGCTTAAGGTAAATTCAGCTAGTCTTTCTATAACATAGGAGGAAATTCTTACACTGGATGTGAAGTTGAAGCAAATACCTAATAACCCTTAGTGTTTCTTCTATCACTATTAGTCTATGAAATAAATAAGGTGAGTGAGAAAGGGTAAAACCAGGTAGTGCCTTCAAATGTTACAAAAGAATGACTGAAGGATTCTGAATTGAAGGACACATTAAAAGCCATATTTCTTAATTACATTTTTTACATCCCATACAGCATTGTGTATGGACCCAAAGAAGGGAAAGAGAACACAGAGAAAGATGAGATGGGTCCACTGAAGTAGAAATACAATATCACACAGTGAGGGAAGAAGAAAACATTGCTAGGCCTCTCATTTTACAGAACTGAAGTCCAGAGAAAGAAAAAGATTTGTACACCGACAGAGCTAGAATTAGAACCCAGGCCTTCTCTCAACACCAAGCTCCCCCAGCTATAGTTCTGCCTCACTGGCAAAGCCTAAACCATGTAAGAGACTAATGCGACGCTAAGAAATAAAGACATTGCAGAAAAAAGGGGCAAAGAAAAAAAACAGTCACTCAAGAAATACAAATAGCCAATAAGCACTAGAAATACTGCTTAAGCACACTAATAGCAAGTGTTTAAACAATAATTATTTTTTTGTGTACCCCACTGACAAAAAAAAAAGACGAACAAAAAGCCTAGGTTGGCTGAAAGTATGGTAAGACTGGTATATCCCTTCTGGAAGGCTTTCTAGCAATACCTAGCAAACTTTAAAAAATATATATCCTTTGACCCAGCAATTCCATTTCTAGAAATTCACTTTAGAGAAACTAAGGGGACAAATATAAAGCAGAGGATGGTAAATCCGGCTGCATATCATAAGCACGTTAGAACAATCTCACTCATCACTATTAATAGAGTTTTTACTTCCAACAAACTGGTAGAGGGAATTGCTAGCCCTCAGAAATTTATAAATGAGTAATAAGGAAACGAAAGTTTGAGACTAAAAAGAAAGCAAGACAATATTTAAAGGTAATAAGAGGACTATAAAGTTTTTTCTCAAAAGGTGGAGGAATTCAAGTTTGATAAAGGGAAGAAAAATCACCAGTGGAAAGGGAGATACTGAAAACGATGAAAAGAAAAAAGAGAAATATCCTACAGTAATGTTACTTCCATGTGTGATTTATTGGGGAGGTTTTACAGTATCAAATATCCAGGTCCCATTCTGAATTAGAATCTCCGAGAGTGGAATTTAAGGACGTTAACGCAAAACCCTCCCCAGGTGATTCTACGAAACATCCCTGACTGAGATCCACCATTCATCCAGAGGTTCTCAATCTTGAGTGCTCACTGTATTCACCCGAGAAGCTTTTAAAAATTACCAACAATTGAGGGGTGCCTGGGTGGCTCAGTCAGTTAAGGGATCTGCCTTCAGCTCAAGTAGAGCTAATCCAGGGGTCCTAGGACTGAACCCTATGTCAGGCTCCTGCCTCAGTAGGGAGCGTGCTTCTCCCTCTGCCCTTCAAACCCCACCCCCACCCATGCACCTTTGAGCACTTTCTCTCTCTCAAATAAATAAATCTTTAAAAATATACCAACAATTCAGCTCCAGGGCAGTTGAATCAATCAGAGGGAACAGGGGCACCTGGCAGGCTCAGTGGGTAGAGGGTGGGACTCTTGATCTCAGGGTCATGAGTCCCAGTGTGGGACTCAAGATTACTTTTTTTTTGAAGATTTTATTTATTCATTTGAGACAGAAAGGTACAGAGAAAACATGAGCACGGGGAGAGGCAGAGGGAGAGGGAGAAGCAGGCTACCCACTGAACCACGAGCCCTACGTGAGCCTTGATTCCAGGATCCTGGGATCATCACCTGAGCTGAAGGCAGATGCTTAAACATCTGAGCCACACAGGTGCCCCTCGATATTACTTTAAAAAAAAAAAAAATCTTGGGGAACAGACCCTGGGAATTGATATTATTTTTTAAACTTTCCAGTAGTTCTCATGCGTGTAGCACATTGTATATCAAAGTCCTACACCAGTAGTTTTCATAGTTCTTGGTTTCCAGATCAATATGATTAGCATTACTGGGAAATTTGGTAGAAATGAAAAGTCTTGGGCCCCACTCCAGACCTACTGAATCAGACACTTTGAGTAAAGCTCAGCAATATTTAACAAGCCCTCCGGGTGATCTTGACGCGCAATAAAGTTTGAAAATCATTATTCTAGAGTTATTCTTTCATAAAAATCATCTAGAATATTTCTCGAAAATACATGACCTCAGGGGACCTAGGTGGCTCAGTCAGTTAAGCGTCTGCCCTTTGCCTCAGGTCATGATCCCAGGGTCCTGGGATTGGCCCTGCATTGGGCTCCCTGCTCCCTCTCCCCGTGCCCCCCTCTCATGCTCTCTCTCACTACCTCTCTCTCTCTCTCAAATAAATAAATAAAATCTTTTAAAAAAATGCATTACCTCATCAGCTGATTTCAACAAGGGTACCAAAAAAATCCACTGGGGGGAAAGAAGAGTCTTTTCAAAACATAGTGCTAGAACGACTGCATAGCCACATACAATGAAAAAAGTCGAAGCCCTACCTCACATTACATAAAAAATTTAATTCTAAATGGACCATAGACCTAAATTTGAAAGTTAACACTATAAAACTCTGAGAAGAAAACATAGATGTAAATCTGCATGATGTTAGATTAAGTATTATTGGTTTCTTAGTTATGACACCAAAAGCATAAGCAACAAAAGAAAAAAATATTGGACTTCAACAAAATTAGAAATTTGTATGCTTCAAAGGACACCATCAAGAAAGTAAAAGGACAAGTCATACAATGGGAGAAAATATTTGCAAATCATATGTCTCATAAACATCCAGATGCAATAAGCACACAAGTCAACAATAAAAGACAAATAACCCAATGTAAAGTACGACAAAAGATATGAACACGTATTTCTCCAAAGAAGGTATACAAATGACCAACAAGCACATGAAAAGATGTCAACGTCATTAACTATAAGGGAAATGCAAATCAAAACCACAATGACATACCACTCCATACCCACCAGGATGGCAAAAATAAAATTAAATAAATAAATGAATAAATAAATAAAAATAACAGCATTGACTATGATGGAGATTAGACTACCCAGAAAGAAAAAGGTTTAAGAACCAAGCCTTGAGGAACTCCAAATTTAACTGCCAAATATAAGAGAACCAGCCTATAATAGCGACAATCTGTGGGTGAGAAAAGGCAAAGGAAGAGAACATGTCAGAGGCCAACAAGGTCAGTGCTGCTTAAGTAGATGGAAAGAGAATGAAAATTAGATTTAGTGATATGGCATGATATGGAGAGGATGGTATTTCCACAGAACGATGGCGGCAACATTACTAAGAAACTAGGCTTGCCTTTCGGAACTTTCTAAAGCGTAACACTTCTTTCAAGCATAAAAGGTTTGAAATAAATGAGTACCTTGACTATCTGCAATTAGTCTCAAATCCTCTGGAAAGTCTGGAAAATAAAAACTGATTAGAAAAAGCAAGCTCCGACCAAGTTCACAAACCCACAGTAAGAACTCTTTAAAACTAGCTAGAAGAGATTAGACTTCATTAAAGACTGCTTTATACAGCACGGTGAATGATGTTCCCTACTACTTCCAACTTCTTACTGATTGGGTCAGGTGTTTACACCCACCATTATTTGCCAAGATGGTGATCGAGCGTCTGACTACAGTAAAAAACATTACCCAGGAACCAGCACTACAACACGTCTGCGTTATTCGAGTAATACCAACTACAAAACGGAAACCAGGCAATGAGATAGGTATACAGATCACCTTCCACCAGAAAAACACGTGTCGTCCCAGATTCACAGAGAGGTTTTATGAGAAAAAGGGAACAAAAGTGAAAAACCACAAGACATTGCCCCTTCTAGCCAACTTCAGTTTAAATTCTTGAAATACAGCTGTGTGAAAGCTACATAAGTGCGAAAGCCTTGTCCCAGCCCACAAATTCAGCACAGAAAGTGGGAGAAAGAATGAAATTCGGTTAGACAATAAGGAACGAAGTCCCTTAAATATTCCTTGCAGCCCTGCAGCACCTAACGCCAACGACTCTGTCCTCAATTCGGGCAGCGCCACCCGCTTCCCAATTAATTCCCAGACCCCAGCTGGCAAGTCCCCTTTCAACTACGAAACAAACCTGTAAACGGCCCGAGAAAGACCGAAACTGGAGAAACAAGGCTCCACCATTAAAGAAGCTCTAGCCACACTCTGCCCCATACAGATCCACCCGCCACCCTTACCTAGAGATCAGGAAATAACATACCAGCCCAAAGTGAGAGAACCACACGCCGTTCTGCCGATACGGGAAACACTTCATATGGAGCTCGCCATGACATATACGTCCCGCCACGTCTATTTGCGCATGCTCCGCGACGGTGGCCCGGAGAGGTCAAATTGAATCATCGCTGAAAGTGCGAGTTCGGGTTTAACTTATTTTGCTAAAGATTACGTTTGGAATTCCTTTGGTAGCAAGAGTTAATATAGACACCAAAACCTCAGGTTCTTAGAATCGATTAATAGCTGTCTTCTGCTGAGCTCTTACTATGTGTCAGCCACCGTATTAAGCGCTTAACATAAACATTATCTCCGAACTTCTTCTCCTTCTCCTTATTATTATTATTTTACAAAAGAGGAAACAGGGAGTGCGAGTACTTGCCAAAAGTTACTCTGCTAGTAGTGACAGTCCTCTGTGCTGAATTTAGTTTTGCCCAATTCTGAAATTACCTACTCTTTTCATTACATTTTACTTTCTTCCTCAAAATTTTATGAAAAGAGGTCATATTGGAGAAGAGAGTAGAAAAGGACGAAGAACAGTTGCATTAAACAGTATTTATCATTTAACACCAAGCAAGGGATTTTTTTAATGCTTAGAAGGCACTAAACTGTAAGGCAGTTTAGCAGAAAGAATTTTCATGGAATGTACTGGTTCTGACCTAGTTGCCTTCAATATGTTTTCTCACTTTATTATTTTTTACCCAAGATACTGTGCTTGACCTTGTTTACTGAAAGAGCATCTCCACTTTAAGAAATGAAGACAATTGGCCATGAAGAAGAAGACAGAAATCACAAGCTTTATGCCTAGTGCAATCCTTCTAATTACAGTGCCACCCTTTGCTCACCACATCCAAGAAAAAAATCCAAACTGTGACCTAGAATCCACAGCAGTCCTCGCCCGGCTGAATTAGAATTGTACCTTTATGTTGCCCCATCTCTTTCACTGTAATCCCGCTGCCTGGCACATAAACTTCCACTAAATGGCCTCTCCATAAGCATGCCCTAAGATCTAGTTGAGTTCACTTAAAGAAATTTTACTGAGTGCACACCACATGACCTCAAGCACAATGCTGGATATCAGAGCTAGAAAGGGAAAAAAGGCAACTTCCTCCCTCAAGGATACTTCAAGGATATCGTTTCGGTAGAGAAGAGCAATCTCTGTGGAAGATGAGTGCACAGGGACTTGTGGAGCGCAAAGGGGAGGTTCCTCCTTTTACATAAGGGCGTCAAGACTCCCCATGGGGGGAAGTAAGAGCAATGGAGGAAGGTATTCCAGGCGGGGAGAGAGTAAGAGCAAATGCATAGAGGCCTGAAGTATAAACTCTTGTATATTATAAAAGCGAAAAGAGTAAAGGGGAGTGATGGTAGACAAGGCTGGAGAGGGAAAATGCAGGGACTACATGAAGGTGAGCCTTGTTTGCTAAAACAGACATCAGACCTAATCTTGGATGAATTAGGTAGTGTGAAAGTGTCTGAGCAGGTGATCCTTTCAGGAGGATGGGTTTGAGGACAACACTTCAGACATGAATAAATATTGAAAACCTAAATGGTGTTGTTGGCTGTGAGGGATGGGGAAATGGTAAGGGAAAACACTTTTAATATGAATCATTTCAAAAGCCAGTGACCCTACCTCTAGGAATTTATCTTACAGAAATGTTCACAGTTACACCAAATGACATATGTGCCAGGTTATTCTTTGAAACCTTGCTTGTAATAACAAAATACCAGAAACCCTCTCTGGCTTCTCAATAGGGAATGGTTAAATATATTTATGGTATCTATACAGCTCTTAAGAAAGAATAAGGTTGCTTTTAATGTACTATCCAAGACATTGGTTAAGTGGAAAAAGAAAGTTGCAACATTGTGTTCACAGTGTACAAGTACAGCTATTGGAAAGTATATATATTGGCTACAGGAAGATTTACTCTTCCTGTATTCCCTTTTGTAACTTTTATTTTTGTACCATGCATATGTAATTAATTATTTAAAAAATAAAGATACATTTTATAAATAAAATTAAAGTGGCACTTGATAATTTGTAATTTACTGGTTTATCTGTTTATTTTATAGTATCGAACTCTGATTTTCCTTTATGTTAATATTAAAATTATATGTCTTATTTATTTTGGTGAGATATACATAGCATAAAATTTACCATTTTTGCCATTTTTAAGTGTACAATTCAGTAGCATTGAGTACATTCACATTTTCATGCAACCATTGCCAGAATTTTTTCATCCCCCCAAACTAATCTGTACTCATTCAATAGCTCCCCTTTTCTTCTTCCCCCCACCACCAGCAACTACAGTTCTGCTTTCTGAGTGTGTGAATTCAATGACTCTAGGAACCTTATATAAGTGGAATCATATAATATTTGTCCTTTTGTAACTAACTTGTTTTGCTTAACATAATGTCTTCAACCATGTAGTCACATGTGTCAGAACTTCCTTTTTAAGGCTGAATAATATTCCGTTATATCTATATATCACATTTTGTTTATAAATTTTAAATCTCTATGCTTTGATTCTCAAATTAGATTGTAAACTTTGTAAGAATAGACACTCTACCTTATTGTTTTCTCAGCCCACAAATATAATATTAAATATAATATTAATTTAGTGGCAGACAAACCAATTTATGTGTACAAAGACACACTAAAAATGCAAGTGAATCCATAAAATAATAGTAAAGGCTAACAATTTTTGAGAACTTTTAAGTGTGTGCCAATAACCACAGTAAGCCCTCCGTGTGAATTATCAAACGGATTCATCACAATAACTCTATGAATAATCCTATTAATTAGTACTATTATTATTCTTTTATCCTCTTTTCTTAACAAGATTTATTTTTTTATTTGAGAGAGAGAATGAGAGCGAATGGGAGTAAGGAGCAGAGGGAGAAGGAGAGAAAAACTCAAGCAGACTCTGAGGTGAGCACTTGGAGCCTGAAGCAGGGCTTGATCTCACAACCCTGAGATCATGACCTGAGCCGAAACCAAAAGTCAGCCACTTATCCAACTGCACCACCCAGGGAACCCACTCTTATCCTCTTTTTACAGAGAAGAAAACTGAAGCATAGGTAGTCCTACTCTGGTCTTTTTTAGCAACTTTATATGAATACTTCAGAAGAAAGAAATTGTATACTAACATTGAAAATGCAAAAATTCACATAGAGATAAACATTGGAGAGAAAAAACAAAAATAAGGGAAATATACAATAAAATCTGTAAGCCGTCAGTGATCAACTCCATTTTCTGTTTGTCTTGATAGTGAAACTTGAAGAGAAAATGTAGACAATAATGAAGTTAGAATTCTTACTATCTCAGCCACTAACCAAGAAAGAAAGAATGAAACATGAAAATTATAAACATTTAGGCACATGTATTTTAGTTTCAGCTTATGATCTGAGCCTTTAGTTAGTATACTTATAAATTTGTACCAATTGATGTCTTTTTATGAGAAATAAATCATGCACTTAATTCACCCTTGAAAAATGCTGAGAAATATAATGAAGTTTTCTGTGTAGAATATTAGATAAGTTTAGTAGAATGAAATTTTAAATGTATTAATGTATTTCGTATGAGATCAGAAAAGGATGAGTGTTCTCAATTTTTTAAGCTCAGCAGGCCAACACATATCACGTGAATGCATTATTATTTACATTAGGTTCCCATTGCATGTGACAGAAAGCTAGCTGATTTCATAAGCAAAAAGAATGAAGGGAGCACATGAAAATTGGTTCTAGACCCAGGGTCTTGGGTTGGATCTAATTAAGTGTCAGAGTAAACTCCCCAGCTAGAAACTATACAACCAAAGCAGTTTTTTAGGAAGCCTTTTCAGGTGTTGGTTCTCACAAAGGACTGAAGATCAGGAAATAAGTTAGGACATTATCACAGGATCTGAATACAAACCCAAGGAGAAAGATGGTGACAGTTGAGATAGAGGAGACAGAAAGTATGTCAAAAGAAACTTTGCCCTCGGGGCGCCTGGGTGGCACAGCGGTTAAGCGTCTGCCTTCGGCTCAGGGCGTGATCCCGGCGTTACAGGATCGAGCCCCACATCAGGCTCCTCCACTGTGAGCCTGCTTCTTCCTCTCCCACTCCCCCTGCTTGTGTTCCCTCTCTCGCTGGCTGTCTCTCTCTCTGTCAAATAAATAAATAAAATCTTTAAAAAAAAAAAAAAAAGAAAGAAACTTTGCCCTCAATAGGTGAAGGCTTCAATGGCGAGGATAAAAAGGAAGGACACTGATATTCTTAAGTAAACTGAAAAAAACATTATATGAAAACGTGATGTGAAATAAATTAACCTGCTGTTCGCTTTGAAACACTGAATTGTCTCCATGTCATCTAACCACTAGGGGTCAGAGTGCTATACTTGCAGTAATAGAAGCTACTCCTATCCGTTTGCGCAAATAGGTTTGGCCCAATTCCGTGATTAATTTTCCGTTTTGATTCTTCCACTCTTCGTATGAGTGGTTTGTGAGCTGTGCCTTTGGGCCAGGCCAGAGCACTGAGAGGCGCACATCCCCTTGCTGCAGGGTAGGTAACCCACTCTAGGCCAGGGTGAATTCCAGGCTTTCTGTCTGCCAGGAGAACCTGCAGCTGGAAGTTACTGAAACTACCAGGTGGAGAACACCTGCCTGGGGCCCAAGCTATTCCACAGGAAAGTAGATGTGAATGATGAGGGGAGAAATCAGTAAGTTCTGAGGACAGCTATCAGGCCCCCTACAATCCAGCTTGCTTGAAGCTAGTTTACTTCTTTTTTTTTTTTTTAAGATTTTATTTATTTATTTATTTATTTATTTATTTGACAGAGAGAGAGAGAGAGCAGAAGCAGGGGGAGTGGAAGGCAGAGGGGGGGGAGAGAAGCAAGCTCCCCACAGAGCAAGGAGCCCCATGCGGGACTTGATCCCAGGACCCCAGGATCATGACCTAAGCTGAAGGCAGTCACTTAACCAATTGAACCACCCAGGCACCCAAAGCTAGGTTTACTTCTGAGCTCTTTAGTTTTGTAAATAGGTAAATTCCCCATTTTTATTTCTTAAGCTAACTTGAGTGGGTTTCTTTCACTTGCAACTGAAAGAGTATTAGCTAAATTCCTTGGTTTTACATATTCTCTTGATTAAAAAAAAAGATAATTTATATCTGTTGTCTAACTCCCTGATTGTTTATAAGTGTCTGTGGGAAAGAGACATAGGATGTTTTTTCTGTCTTTCAGTAATATGTGACTCGATATATGATAAATATACCGAGTCATAGAATAATAGACTTGCAGCGTATATAATGTACCAACAGCTGTTCTGAATTCTCAGACTAAAACAAAACTAAACAACAGACCACAATTTCTGCCCTCTTAAGAGTTTACATGCTAGCAGGTACAGATAGATGATACACAGTAAATATGACATAAATAAAAATTATATGTTCAAAGGTGATAAAAATGGCCAAAAATTCATAGCAAAGTAAGGATAACCAAGAGTGAAGTCCTGCAATTCTTAAAGCTGGTTGTCAGAGTAGGCTAATGGAGAAAAAGACGTTTAAACAAAGACTAAAGATGAGGAGGTTAGCCAAGGCATGTGTCCAGGAAGGGAGGTACAGGGAAAAGCGACCTGCCAGTGGAAAGGCTCTAAAGGCTCTCACACCTGCCATGTTCAAGAGATAGCAGGAAGATCAGAGTGGTTTGAATGCAGTGAGTGTGTGAATGCATCAGTAATAAGAAAAGAGATCAGAGAGTCAATGGAACCAGATCAGGTACAGCTTTATGGGCCATAGCCAGAACCTTGGCTTTTCCTCTCAATGAAATGGGAGCCATTAGAGCGTTATGAAGAGAGGAATGGCTCAAGGAGGTAAGTTAGAGTTAACCATAATAATCCAGGGGAGCACAGATGGTGTCCTGGATCAGGCAGGTAGCAGCAGAGGTGATAAGAAGTAGTTAGATTCTGGACATATTTGAGGACACAGCCTATAGAATTCCCTATAGATTGGATCTAGATTATGAGGGGGAAAAAAGAGAGATAAGAGATGATAAAGTTTTTGGCCTCGAATACAAGAAGAATGAAATTACCACAATTCGGAATTGATTACTGAAGGGGGAGATCAGGAGTTCAGGAGGTTTTTTAATTTGTTTTTTTTTTCTTTTACCTTTTATTACCATGTTTAATTTTGAAATAATTTCAAAATTTTTTAAAGTTGCAAAAAATAGTATAATGAATTTATGCATAACCTTTACCTAGCTTCCCCAGATATTAACATTTTATATAAATGAAGTACAACAATCAGCACCAAGAAATTAACATTGACATGATACTATTAACTGTCCCAGTCTGGGACACTTCCTTGTTCTTTCTTTGTCTTTTTTGACCCTGACACCTTTGAAAAATATTGATCAATTATTTTGTACAATGTCCCTCAATTTGAGTTGGTCTGATGTTCCCTCATAACTAAATTCAGGTATGAAATATTGGCAGTATTACTATAGAAGTGATGCCATGCCCCTGTCAGCCCATCACAAGCACAGAAACACGTGATGTTGGAATGTCTCACTAGTAATGATGTACTTTGAACACTTGATCTCTCCAATGGAAAGTTACTATCCTCCCCTTTGTTATTAGTAAATGCCTTGCGTGAAGATACTTTGAGAGTATATAAGTATCTTGTTTCTCAACATCCACTCATCCACTAATTTTAGTACCCCTTAATGATTCTTGTAAGTAACAATTATTACTGTGGTGTTTGCCAAATGATAATTTTCCATTTCCATCATTCCTTCTACTTTTATTATTAGATGAGCTGTTCCTTCCCATCATTTATTTATCTGCTCAATTATTTATTTATATTAATATAAACTCATAGATGTCTATTTTATTCTATGGCTTATAATCCATTACTACCATTATTTTGATGTTCCAAATATCCCAGATTTGGCCATTGGCCTTTGGGATGGCTTCTGTGTTCTTTTGACAAGTCTGTTTGGGGGGGAGGGTGTTTTGTTTTTTCTTAGCACTTTCCTATATTTTGGAACCACAAGATGCTCCAGGCTCACCTTGTACTTTCTCCGCCCCTCGGAATCAGCCAATTCTTCAAGAAGTCATGGTCCCTTTAGTGAGAAGTGATATTCACAAACCAAGATGTGCGCACCAGGTACGCTCATTGCTAAAAGGCGTTGTTGCTTCAGAAGCTCAGTCTTGAACTTCTTAAGCTCGAGATAGCTTTTAGGCATCCAAATGGATTGTTAACTTGGCAATTAGATGGATGATTCTGAAGTTCAAGTGAGAAGTTTGGGCTGCAGACATTAATTTGGGAGACACTGGCATATAGCTGACATATGAAGCCCAAAGACTAGATGAGATTGGCTACGGAATGAACGTAAATAATGAAGAGAACCAAAGACCGAGGCCTGGTGCACTCCGATATCAAGATAAGGGAGAGGTTGCCTGGTTGGCTTAGTCAGTAGAGCATATGACTCTTGACTTCGGGTTCATGAGTTCAAGCCCCACCTTGGGTGTAGAGATTACTTGAAAAGATCTTTAAATTTTTTAAAAATAAAAAAATTAAAGATGAGGGAAAAGAGGAAGAGCCAGTAAAGAAAGCTGAGAAGGAGCAATCAGCAAGGTAGGAAGAAAACTAAGAATATGGTATCCCAAAAGCCAAATGATAAAGGTGCATCACAGAGGAGAGAATGCTCAACAGTGTCAGATGATGCTGATAGGTCAAGTAAGATAACTGAGAATTAATCATTGGATTGAGCAACTTGGAAGGACAGTTATGGTGGAGTGGTGTGGGTAGAAGTTGAATGAAGTGGATTCCAGGGTGAAGGATAGAAGGAAACTGGAGACAACAGGTATAGAAACCTCTGCAGATCTGCTGCGAAGAGGAGCAGAAATGTTGGACTGTAGTGGTGGAGAAAGTGGGTTCATAAAGGTTGACTGTTTTACATAACACTGTATGTTAACTACACTGGAATTAAAATAAAATTTAAAAAAGGACTATTTTTTAAAGATAGGAGGAAACAAGAGATCATTATACGCTAAATAAGAACAATGCCATGGAGATGAAGAAATTGATGATATAGTACAAAGAGGTGGAAACCACTGAAATAATATTCCTGGGGAAAGATAGTGACTTTTCTAAGCATTGTATCACAGTGCCTGAAATATAAATATTTGGGGAATAAGTAAAGGTTGTTCACCTAGCTTAAAAAATCTGATACATTTGGCTGATATCATTTTAAAAGCCAAAATTTAAAAAATATGACTTAAAAAAAACAAACAAAGCTAGAGCATTCTAATGAGATTTGAGCAGTGACCATTAAGAGTCCATGAGGGTGGGCTGGCTGGGTGGCTCAGCTGGATGAGCGTTGGGTTCTTGATTTTGGCTCAGGTCACGATCTCAGGGTCCTGGGATCAGAGCCCTGTCTCCCGGGAGTCTGCTTCTCCCTGTCCCTCTTCCTCTGCCCCTCCCCCTGCCTGCACTCACTCTCTCTCTCTCTCTCTCTCAAATAAATAAATCTTAAAAAAAATAGAAAAGTCAACTAGGGGTGCCTGGCCAGCTCCGTTGGAAGAGCATGTAACTCTTGATCTCGGAGTCCTGAGTTTGAGCCCCACATTGCAGGCGGAGAGATTACTTAAAAATAAGTATATAAATAAGTAAACTTAAAAAAAAAAAAGTCAACTAAAATAGAGGTGCCTGGGTGGCTCAGTCAGAAGAACATGCCCTTGATCTCAGGGTTGTGAGTTCGAGCCCCACGTTGGGTGGAGAGATGACATAAATAAATAAATAAATAAATAAATAAATAAATAAAACCTTGAAAAAAGGAGTCAATTAAAATATTGTGCTGAAAATGCATTTCCCTGGCAAGTACCAGAATGTGGTCACTTCCAGGAAGATGTGGAAAAAAGAAAATCCTTTTTTTTCTTTTTAATCATAGGACATTCGTGGCCTATGGTTAAAAAAAAGAAAAATGCATCATTAATACCGTTAGCCATATCTCTCACTGGTTTCTTTCCAAATATTTTCCTACCAGCGATAAATCTATAGGGGAAATTCAGAGATTTGCAATTCCACTGGGAACAAATGTCTCTGAGAGTGAAGAATAGAAATAACGAAGGCCACGGAGGGCTTTGCTCCTCAGAAACTCTGCCAGAGATTATGAGAATTTTATTCTCTGAAACTGCAGAGACACCAAGTTTACATCGAAACAGCTATGAGAGGAGGAAGAAAAGGGAGTATTCCATTTTATTTTATTCAGTTTTGGTGTATTTGGTTATTCTAAATTTCTCGAATAAACCCTGTTGGTGGTGGTGTTCATTCAAGGAGAGTTAAGAGCCAGATAAAAAGAAAAACTAAGCCAGGACAAAATAAAGGAAACAAGATTATTTTTGTCTTACTTTTTGTGTGTTCTCATAGTTACCCTCTATGATTTCTCAATAAATAATTTGTAAGGAGGCAGAAAAAAATGTTTAGTAAAAAGGCACTCAGTGAATAATTACAGCACTTATTTTCAAAGCATAGTTAATTATTTTATGCATAAATATGGGCAGAATTCACATCCTAAATGAATTTGCTCAAAGCAAAACTATACTCCCTGAAGTTGATTTGTTTTTACATAACCGTGATGTTTATTAGACAAGGACACATATAAATTTATTTTTATTTTATAATTTAATTTTTTATATTTTTTATGAGTTTATCTAATTGTTGCTTATCTTAATTAATGGAAGGAAACAACAAAGTGATTAACCCAAAATAATCTAAAGTCTTTTATATTTGACTTTGAAAAAAGTTCAATATTTAGTAATGAGTGTGGAAAATTTTAATGTTCTAAGATATTTTTTTAAACTTCAGATAAAGCAGCAAAAACATACTGAGCAAAACCTTATTTAGCTCATAGCCTGGCCCTACACAAATTACACTTGCAATAAATAGGTGGTAATTAATCACCAAGAAATTTGTCAGCTTCCTTAGCTATCATTTAGCAACTATGTCAGAGAGTCATTGTTTTTCCTTATCCAGAAGAGCCTACTCTAATTCTGTGTGGTTCAGTTAGCCCTGGACTAGCTCAGCCTCTACTAGTGGGCAAGTGAGTAAGACCAGTTCAATCAGAACCTCGTATTTCTCTGACCCTAGTACTGGATTTCATGAGTACATACAACTCTGGCGAGGTCCATCAGCACATCCTATCCTCCCTGGCCATGGGTTCATGAGTGAGTATATGGTAACCACTGTGCATTGCCTGCCGCCATTTTTATAAAATACGACTATGCACTTTTGGCCCTGGTTGATCTCGAATTGACTTCTGGCCAAAATTGGGCCCATCAGAGTTCTTTCCCCATGATTTTGAAATTTAGACTAAGAACATCCAGTATCAGTTTTGACATGTCTTTAACAGAAGAATTGTATATTAGGGAGCTCCCATGTGACTATGAGAGAACAGAAAGCCTTCTAGAAGAAAGAAGCAGTCAGGTGGAGAGAAGCAGAGATGAAAAATGAAAAGAGAAGTCCTGATTCTGGTCCTCTTGAGGCTAGGCTGCATTCCTTTTTTTTTTTTTCTTTGAAGAGAGCAAACTCACACACGCGTGCAAGCAGAAGGAGGGACAGAGGGAGAGGGCCAGGGAGAATCTTAAGCAGGCTCCACACCTCGAGCAGAGCCTGACACAGGGCTCACTCTAATGACCCTGAGATCATGACCGTGTCGAAATCAAGAGTCAGATGCTTAACTTACTGAGCCACCCAGGCACCTCAGCCGGGCTACATTCTTGACCCTTGGTCCTCCGAAAACACATTAGAATCATCATGCCAGTTTTTCTTTGAAGCTAGCTCCAGTTGGTTTCTCCTTCTCAGTCAAGAATCTTTATTAATTCTGCAGCCCCTGAAGGTAAGTAGAGGAGAAGGCAGATGACTATAGCGAGCCAGGGTTGGGAATTTGTAGGACAGAGAGAGGAGACAGAGAGAAGCAGGAAACGAAACTGAAGGTACCAGGAAGAACAAGGTCCAAGTGACTGAAAATGAGGATCAAGTTGGGTTTGAGAAGAAAGAGAATCGAAAATGGGCTATACCCAACTAGAAGACGGGAAAAGACTGGGGAACTGGAGGGCAGGGTTAGATGAGTTTGCTGCTTTGTGAGAGTCAGGAATGGAGAGGAAGGATGTGGTCTCAAAGTGAGATACCAAAGGTAGAAAAGTCCCAAATTGTAACAAGGTCCAGGATGTGGCTAGGAGAGGGGGCTGTTGCAAGGAAGCAAGGGTTGGAGTAGAGGTTCAGGAACTCTGGCAGTAAGAGACATAACATACAATTTACCTGGGAAAGTGGCCGTAGTTACGTAGAGAAGAACATGAACCAAAGCCCTTTGTGTATGTGTTTGTTAGAAATACAGGCAATTGACAGGATGAACATGATATTGGAGATTTTAATTCTCCAGTGTCAATAATGAGAGACGGAGTGCATGAAGTATTGTGCAAAGGGTTGTGACATCTTCAATACAGATATCTGGAATCAATTAAATGAAGTCGAAGATCTCTATTTATAGTACATACAAAATAGTCTCTAGGCCATTACTTGTGATAAAAACAACACTTAATAATACCAATATAAAACAAAAAATGTAATTACATGAAAAAATTTTAAATTTTCCTAAATAATGGACTTACTAAGGAGAAAATTAAGAACACAATAAAAGTCTGTTTTAAAATAATATTAAAAGGACATCAACACTTCTTCACAACGTTATTATGTAATTCCTTGAAAATAATAATAATAAAGGACTTCTCAAAAGCTTTGAAATGCAGGAAAACTCTTCTTAGAAAAACTATAGGCTTTTAAATTATTTTATTACTAACAGACAACTAAATAAACATTCAATTTAAGATCTTAGAAAGAAAATTTGTAAATCCTGAATGAAGTAAAACTAAAACAGATGTAAGTAAATCAGAAATTGAAAATGCATGGGGTGCCTGGGTGGCTCAGTTGGTTAAGCATCTGACTCTTGATTTCGGCTTAGGTCTTGATCTCAGAGTCCTGAGATGGAGTCCCACACCGGGCTCACTCTGGGGCATGGAGCCTGCTTAAGATTCTCTCTCCCTGGGACACCTGGGTGGCTCAGTTGGTTGAGTGGCTGCCTTCAGTTGAAGTTATGATCCCAGGGTTCTGGGATTGAGTCCTGTATGGGGCTCCCTGCTCAGTGGGGAGACTGCTTCTCCCTCTGCCTTTGCCTGCCGCTCCCCCTGCTTGTGCTCTCTCTCTCTCTGACAAAGAAATAAATAACATCTTTAAAAAAACTCTCTCCCTCTGCCCCTCCCCTTCTAAAAAACTAAAAAAAAAAAAAAAAGGAAATGCATTTGACAAAAACAAAAGCTGATTTTTAAGAGATCAATGTAATGAACAAATGACATATAATAGAGCAAAGAGAGAAAAACACAATTACTAGAAATAAGAAGACAAATATGGCAAACAAATCAAAAGGAAGATAAAAAAATAAATAAGAAAAAAATAATAAAAAATAAAAATAAATAAAAGGAAGAGAAAATTATAAGGGAAAATAGGGGCACCTGGCTAGCTCAGTGGAGCAGGCAACTCTTGATCTAGCGGTTGTGAGTTCAAGCCCCACATTGAGTGTAGAGATTACTTAAAAATAAAATCTTTAAAAAAAACTATAAAGGAAAATAACGAACATTATTACAGTTTTTGTAGAAATCAGGAAATGTTCATCTAATTCAGTTTTTAAAATACCAGAAAAACCTGAAAAATAATCCAATGTTCTTCAACCAGTAAATAATTAACTGTATGGGGCATACATACAATAGAATACGATTAAGCAAGAAAAATGAATGAACCCTTAAGGCACACAACAATATGGGTGAATCTCAAATACATTACACTACATGAAAAAAGTCAGATTTTAGTGGCTACATATTGTATAATTAATTCCATCTGTATCACACTCTGCAAAAGTAAAACCATAGAAAACAGATCATTGATTGACAGGAACTGGGGGCAGGGGGAAGAGTTGGCTATAAAGGCCTGACTGGCTCAGTCAGTGGAGCTCGCAACTCTTGATCTCGGGATTATGGGTTCCAGTCCCATGCTGGGTGTAGAGATTACTTAAAAATAAAATCTTTAAAAAAATAAAGGCACAAGGAAACATTTTCAACACTTGAAAATGTTTCCTTGTGCCTTGCTAGTGGTGGCTGTTACGCATTTGTTGAAACTGTTAGAATTGTACATTAAAGCGACCCCTGGGTGGCTCAGTTGGTTAAGCATCTGATTCTTGGTTTTATCTCAGGTCATGATCTCAGGGTCCTGGGGTCGCTCCCCGAGCTGGGCTCTGAGCTCAGTACAGTTTGCTGGAGATTCTCTGCTCCTCCCCTGCTCTCTCTCTCTCTCAAATAAATAAATAAAATCATAAAAAAAGAACTGTATACTAAAAATGGTGAATTTTATTGTATGTGTATAATACCTGAATAACATGGCTTTTAAAATTTTTTAATGGAGAAACTATTAGAGAATAATGCTAAAAAGAACAGGTAAAAAGTGCTTTTATAAGAAAATATTACATAACAATAAAAATTTAAATAATGTGTTGATAGTATGAAAACAGAAAGCTAAATCAAAAGAAAAAAATTAGAGACACCAGACATAGACATATAGGTAATAGCTTATTACTAACTCTTCCTTTTCCTCCTTTCCTCCCCATCTCTCCCTTTGTCTTCCCTTCCCTGCCCTGCCCTTCCTGAACAACTTAGAGAAAAAGTCATTAGACTGAGAGTATAAAGTAAGAGAGCCACTCCGGAAAAGAATTTGGCCATTTGTTAAAAGATGAAACATGTCCTTACCGCATGAACCATCAATCCCATTCCTGGACTTTCATCCCAGAGAAACAAAACTTGTGTTCATACGAAAACACGTACACAACCATTCACAATAGCTTTGTCTGTAGTTCCCCACACTGGAAATAACCCACATGTCCTTCCATAGGTGAATGGTTAAACAAACCACAGTACATCCATACTATGGATATTACTCAGTAGTGGTGATCCAGAGTGGGATGTCCAAGTCAGAGGTGGGTGAAAAGGATATCGATGTAGGATAGCACCAGTATCAGCCAGGCACAAAGTATCAGAGCTCCGGCAGAGTAGGAATAGTGTCTGCCAAGGCGGGCAGGATGTAAGATTCTAAGTGGGGTGAGGAGGGCTCTATGACAAGGGAAGAGGCATGGCGGCCATAATGAAAGATTTGCTACATACAGGAGGATTAAGCAGATAAGTTAGTATATGCATCATAACAGGACCCAAGCTTCTTACTGTCAAAGACAATTAGAGAGAGGAAAATAAGGGGCACCTGACTGGCTCAGTTTGCAGAATATGTGACACTTGATTTCGGGGTCATTAGTTTGGGCCCCACATTGGGCATAGAGATGACTTAAAAAAAAATAGGAAAATAAGAATGAACCCTTTGGTATTGGATTTGAAATGGAGATTACAGTATAAACTTGTTTTTAATATGTAATAGTAGATATAGAAGTAAATACAAATGTGTATATATGTGTGTATACACAATGTATGTATATATACCAAATTTTCTTAGGTAAAACATGTTCAAATTTTAGGAGGGATCATGCATCAGGTGAAAGTGGATTTAGAGCCTCAAATAGTTTCAGCCAGCACCCATCTCTCTCAGCCTCTTGGCTCTATCATTCATCTTGACTTCATCTTCATTGTCAGACTCTCTACAAGGTGTCAAGATGGCTGTCATTAGCTTCAAGGCCGATTTCCAGATTCAAGCCCAGAAGAAAACGAAAAAATTTGCTTTTCACTCAACAATCTAAAAAAAAGTCTCTCTGCGTGGTATTATTGGCTCTGACTGGATCTTGTGCCTGCCTTTGTATTATCAGGATGGCAAGGAGAATGCAATGCATTGATTGGCTAAGGCTGAGCCACGCCCACCCCTGGAAGCAGGTGTGGAATGAGCTTCTCTCTAAAGCATCAGGATTGGTTGCGTAGGACAGAATGGTTCCATTGAGGAAAATTAGGAAACTTTTGTTAGAAGAATGATGAACAGGTGCTGGGTAGCAAAATGGATTTTCACTATTCAATTTGTTTCTTGACATTCCCACATACCCTTCTTTCCATACACATGCTTTAGAACATGCCCACACTTCCATACCGGAATACCATATGCAACCAAAACACAATCACTTCGTCCTGAAAATAGGACAACGCAAAGTTCTGTCTCGTGGCTCCGTTGAAATACTTGTCGAAGTTCTCTGGGTGACTTCCTTTAACCCCGCAAAGCCCAGCTTAAATGACAAAAGCAACACAATGTGTATGGTTAATAATGTGTATGGTTAATAATGGTAATACAAAGAACCAAACACTGTGTCGGCCATGGAAGTGCAACCATCAGGTCCGCTCTCAAGAAAGGACATCTGTTCAGCTGTAGAAGAGGGCAGCTAACTAACAGCCTTCATCAGCAGCACCTTCAGGACCCACCCAGCTTCTCCCCGGAGGCCACGCTTTTCCTGGGCATCCCTCCCAGGCAATGATTAAGCATGACAGGCTTATTCCTATCTAGCCGCTTCTGCACAAGGCAGATGACTGTAACTGCAATTTTGCTGTAGAGCTGTCCATTGCACTGACTTAGGCTTTGTATGATCTGTGTAGCCAACCGAAGGCTTTGCCCACCCACTCCAACTTGCTCCCCTTTATCCTTTACAGACACTACTCCTGATAAATCTCTTTTTCAGAGTATCTTTTAGAGTATCAATTTTCCTATGGATCCTCCCCCCACCCCCTAATAAACTTTTTGCATTTCTAACTTCATCACCATCTGCTTTCCAATAGACTGGAATTGACACAACACTATTCCCAGTATCAAAGTACCTGGGGAACAGAATCAGGAATAACAGTGGAGTACTGAGGAGCACCTGACTGCCTCAGTCAGTTGAGCATGTGACCCCTCTTTTTTTTTTTAAGGTTTATTATTTATTTGAGAGAGAGAGAGCGAGCGAGCATGTGAGCAGGGGGCAGGGGGAGGGCAAAGGCAGAAGGAGAGAAAGGGAGTGAAGCAGACTCCCCACTGAGCTCAGAGTCCAAGGCTGAGCTCAATCTCACGACCTTGAGATCATGACCCTGAGATCATGACCTAAGCCGAAATCAAGAATCAGATGCTTAACTGATTGAGCCACCCAGGTGCCCCAAGTATGTGACTCTTGATTGTAAGTTCCAGCCCCACATTGGGCATAGAGATTACTTAAAAATAAAAAATCTTTTTTTTTAAGATTTTATTTATTTATTTGACAGAAATAGAGACAGCCAGCAAGAGAGGGAACACAAGCAGGGGGAGTGGGAGAGGAAGAAGCAGGCTCACAACAGAGGAGCCTGATGTGGGGCTCGATCCATAACGCGGGGATCACGCCCTGAGCCGAAGGCAGATGCTTAACGACTGTGCCACCCAGGTGCCCCTTAAAAATAAAAAAAAAATCTTAAAAAAAAAAAAAAGTAGAGTAGTGATCTGTCCATCATCTTGGTTTTTTGTTACCCAGCCCCCATCAACACTTCTTTGGAAAAAAGACAAGTAGAAAAAAATATACAGTTGTCTCCAATCCATAGCATGCATTATATACTGCTGGACATTAATAGCAAGGTCCCCGATCTTGGAAGTAAAGTAATTTACCAAAACAGTCCCTTTTCCTCCAAGGCCACATTTAAGATAGACATTGGGGAGGGTTTCCCTTCCTGAGGTTACACCTCCTCAGCTACTAACAGTATGACAAGAGACTTAGGGGTGAAATGATCACTAGTCTTTATGCCACACTTGGAGTTTCATTAGCTCTTGCTTCCATGCAATTCTCTGAGCTAATAACCAAAGCCGGACAACTCCTCAAGTCTAGAACTGGACCTATGGGCTTCTGTTTCTTAGCAGCAAACTCCAGTGCTCTGTTCTTCTTCTATAACCCTTAGCTTAATGGCTTCATCTCTACATCTGTCTTATGAAATTCAAAATGATGTTCTCAGATAGGCAGGTGAGGCTAATCTGCTCCAGGCCTGTGTTCCTGCCACAGTTTGTAATTGGTAACTGCCCACTTTGTCAGACAGAAGTACGTTAGGAGACCTGGTTGGATGGCACCTGTGGGATCAGGAGCATTTTAAAAATATTGATTCTAGCTCTTAGATATCAGATTGAGCCACTTTCAACCTAAGCCCTCCTTTATGGAGCACCATCACATAGGCCACAGGAAACAGCCAACGCACTCTCAAATTCCTCCATTGTTGTACTGTATCTTTTAACATTCCATCCTTTGGCAATGAATAGTCCTAGTCCCAAGATAAAATACATGGTAGTCATCTAACCAGCTCTTTCCTACTTCAAGTTAAGGGCTATAAGAATGACCAACTTTCCAGTCTAGGAAAGAGGGGTGTTCACTCTTTTTTTCTTTTTTAAAGATCTTATTTCTTTATTTGTCAGGGAGAGAAAGAGAGCACAAGCAGGAAGAGCTGCAGGCAGGGGGAGAAGCAGGCTCCCCGCTGAGTAAGGAGCCTGATGCAGAACTCGATCCTAAGACCCTGGGATCATGACCTAAGCCGAAGGCAGACACTTAACCAACTGAGCCACCCAGGCATCCCATGGTGGAGGGGTGTTCATTGTTACAGAAACTATCCTTAACTTAGATAATTCTACAGCTGAGTGTCTCTTACACTCCAGTTTTCGTATGAGTTGTGTCATCATTTAGAACTTCTTTCTAGTTGCCAGTGACAAAAACCACAACCCAAATTGGCTTAAGGAAAGAAAGATAAGCTATCGGCTTATGGTACTGAAAAGTCTTAAGATCATTTAGGGGCAGCTGGCTGACTCAGTCAGTAGAGCATGCAACTCTTGATCTTGGGGTCATGAGTTTGAGCCCCACACTGGGTGTAGAGATTACCTAAATAAATAAACTTTAAAAAAAGAAGAAGAAGAAGAAAAGAAAAGATCCGGCATCAAGCAAGGCTGGGTTCGGCAGAAGGTTAAACCAAAGTGTCATCAGGAAATACCATCTAAATATTTGCCTTGAGAAGATTGGGCTTGTTCTCTGACCCCATGAGAGAACTATCTCTAGAATCACCTTCCCAGTTCAATTCAATAACAAAAAAATTTGTTAAGGTGTGCTTTTCAACAATCCCAGCAAAAAGCCTCATCTCTTTTTATTAGCTTGATTGGGTTACGTAACTGTCCCTGAACAAATTCACTCTGGCCAGGAGAATGTAATATTCTAATTAGCCAGACTGAGTCCCATGAATTCTATTTTTTTTAATAATAGCCTTATTGAAATATAATTCACATACCATAAAATTCACCCCACATGAACCCTTAGGAAGTAGGACACTGAATGAATAACACCTAGAGCACCTGGACTGAAAATTCTGGAGGCAAGATATCCCAGAACAAAATGGGCACTGTTATTAAAAGAAGGGTGAGTGGAGTCTGGCCACCAAAAACTGAGTTTCAGTAATGTGAACTTATTTTATAGGGATCCCATCTCACATATTACAGCTTTGTATAGTTAACACTTATCTCCTGGGTTGTTTCCCACATGAAGCACCCTATGAGACTTGGCCTAAAACAACTTATTCATTGCTTTTCTACAAATGTTCAAAAAGTCTTAGGTTCCAGGTTTATATCCACAGCTCTTCCCAGCTCCGTGTTTCCTGTATTGTTGACACACGTTAAAAAAAAAAAAGTCTTATGAATTTCCTTATTTAAAACTCACTTTGGGGGCGCCTAGGTAGCTCAGTTGGTTGAGTGCCCAACTCTCGGTTTCTGCTCAGGTCACCATCTCCGCATTATGAGATCGAGCCCCGAGTTGGGCTCCACGCGCTCAGCCCGGAGTGTGCTTAAGAGATTCTCTCTCTTTCTCTCCCTCCGCCTCTCCCCTTTCCCTCACTCGTAGGACCAGCCCTGGCATGTGCGCATCCTCTCTCTCTCTCTCTCTCTCTCAAATAAATAAATAAATAAATAAATAAATAAATAAATAAAGTCCTTTTTTTTTTTTGTGAAGAATAAACAGTCAATTTTATTGGGCTCAGACCAGGAGTCTGTGGGTCTTGAGGACCTCTGTGTATTTGTCAGTTTTCTTCTCCACATTCTTGTCGACCTGTTTCCATAGCCTCATGAGCTGCTTTTCCTTCTGCTAATGGATCTTGGTCTTCGCCTTCCTCTTCTCTTCCAGGGTGGCTGTTACTGCCTGGTACTTCCAGCCAACCTGGTGAGCCAGGCGCCCCAGGTAAGCAAACTTCCACGTGGGCTTCAGGTGCACCACCTTGAGGACAACAGGAACCACCATCCGCTTTTTCTTGTCATGGGGGGCGGGAGCCCATCAAACACCTTGAAGTGGTCCAGGGCAGCCTGGCCTCGCTTGGTCTTGTGGAGCAGCATGTCTCCCACTGTCCGCCAGAAGATGGGTGTTCCAAAGTGGTAGGGGCCGCGGGATGGGTTGGTGTAAATGTGCTTGTGGAGGAAGGCCAGGTACTTCAACTTGATTCTGTAGAAATTGCCAGAAATCTTAATGCCCTCACAGCACACGACTACGACTTCTGGCCCAGAAGCACCTGTTTGGCCACGATGGTCTGCAGGCAGCCCAGGAGATGGCCTCGGCCATCCAGCACCATGACCTGCCCCTCCACCATCTTTGGCAGCTGCCCGGGAAAGCTAAATAAAGTCTTTTAAAAAAACAGAAATCACTTTGGGGGCACCTGGCTGGCTCAGTCGGTAGAGCATGCAATTCTTGATCTCGGGGTTGTGAGTTCAAACCCCATGCTGGGTGTAGAGACTACTTAAAAATAAAATCTTTAAAAAAAAAAACCTCACTTTTTAAATTCAAGTCATAGTGTTAATTCTGTAATTCTCCAGCAACATTCTGGGAAGGCTGTTTGGTTGATGGAGAAATAACTGTATCAGGGCTTCCCAGTCAGGTCTCTATGACCAGCATAGATGCACAGGTGCACATAATGTAAGATAAGGACGGAGAGCACAGACATGGAATCAGACAGCCCCAGCAAATCCTAGTATCCTGCTTCCTGAAGCAATGAATTTGGACAAGTCACTTAAAGTCCCTCAACTTCAACTTTTCCAACCTGGAAAGGGCCCAGCAGAATAGCTTCTACAAAGAAGGGTGGCGAGAAGAAAAAGGGCCATCAACGAGGTAGTGACCAGAGAATATACCATCGATATTCACAAGCACGTCCATGGAGTGGGTTTCAAGAAGCGTGCCCCTCAGGCACTCAAAGAGATCCAGAAATTTGCCATAAAGGAGATGGGAACTCCAGATGTGCACATGACACCAGGCTCAACAAAGCTGTCTGGGCCAAAGGCATAAGGAATGTTCCATACCATATTCATGTGCTGTTGTCCAGAAAATGTAACAAGGATGAAGTTTCACCAAACAAGCTCTACACATTGGTTACCTATGTACCTGTCACCACTTTCAAAAATCTAGTTAATGGATGAGAACTAATCGCTGATTGTCAAATAAAGGTATACAACTGAAGAAAAAATTCCTCAACGTCAATTTCCTAACTGGAAAATTGGGTAATGATATCCCAAATGACAGTGACAAAGATGATAAACGAGATGATGTGTATGTGTAAGGAGAAGCAGGAAATAACATTCTCTTGAATTACTCTTGGCTCTAGTACATGAGTTTAGAAGAAATACTTTGATGGGCTTCTTTGACCTAAGACCCCAAGATTCAAGCTCTGCTGTCAAAGTAAACTGCCTTCTAGGAAGGGGGAATCCATTCACTGAAGGCCTTTTGCTTTTCCGAATGCTGAAGAGGGTCTGGATAGACAACGTGTGATGGTTAGGAGCTGAGGGATGGAGTAAATCTGAGGAAGAAAAAAAGAATTAGAGATGTTGGTGTTGAAGGGGTGTTAGGATGTGCTGGAGCTGGCTTCTGTTGGCTTCCTAGGACTGATCCTTGGCATCTCCTTCCAGCTCTGTGTTTGGTCATACTGTGTTGGTAGTATGAAATTAACCATGGTGAGAATATTTATACCATGGCACCTGGCAAGCCTACAAACGAGCCCTTCCCACCTTCCAAAGACCTGCTTAGTAAGTATTTACAGCACAACATTGGATGAAATATCCCCATGTCATTAGGGTACCTGGGTGGCTCAGTTGGTTAAGCGTCCGACTCTTGATCTCAGCTCAGGTCTTGATCTCAGGGTGGTGAGTTCAAGCCCCACATGGGGCTCCACATTGGGCATGGAGCCTATTTAGAAAAAAAAAAAACAAAGTGGAAAAAAATCCCAAAAAACCAGAACTATCCCTATGTCAGAGCAACAGGGATATCTAAGGGAGATTTTTTTTTTTTCAGATTGTTTACTTCTCATTCTTCCCTTGACATCTTTAGTAAAGTCCCTTTTATTCACTATCGGCTTATGCAAGTAAATTCTTGAAGGAGATGAGGACAAGGACATAACTGTTATCTAAGTACTGACAAATGGTAGCAATAATTGCCTTTATTATTCATGACAACCATAACAAATGGTGCTTTTCTTCCCCCATGAGAGCACTAACGTAGCTGCCTTCCTCAGGTACAACAGATTTCTTTTCACCTGCTTCCTGGCAGAACATAGCTCAGGACCCCCAATTATGAGAGGCCATGGTTCCATTTGAGTCCCGTGTGAGCAGGGATGCACTCTCTGAGGTAATGACAAGTAAGCTGAAGTCTAGAATAAGAAACCAAGGGAGAAAAAGAGTGGGAGGAAGCAAGCAAAAGCATTCCAGGCAGAGACAATTGCAGCTTCAAGGGCCCCAAGGCAGGGAGAAGGACAGGTGAGAGTGGAAAGTATGAATGGGCAGAGAGTGGCCAGAGATGAGGGTTCCACATAGACAGAGATCAGATATGCTAGGCCTTCTATACTGTTAACCACCAGGGGGGGTTTATTGCCCTCAAGGAACTCGTCAGGGATTACGATGTCAAATTTCCTGATGCTCACCATGACTAAAGCTTGGTTGACAGATACAATATTAATAAAGGATTGCCTTCAGGGTATGGAGCGCATGCTTGTCTCCAAAAATCTATCCATGGGTTGAGTCGGATGAGCTGAGAGCCAGGCTGCACTGTTGAAGGTACTGTGACTTAATGCCACATGACCAAGTTAAGGGATATGTGGCAGCCAGTATCCAAGATG
The DNA here is from genome assembly GCF_024610735.1 of Ursus americanus. Lineage (NCBI taxonomy): Eukaryota > Metazoa > Chordata > Mammalia > Carnivora > Ursidae > Ursus > Ursus americanus. Next base: position 23,351,110 of record NC_142158.1, on the reverse strand, counting down.
ACCCCAATGATGCTCATCTCTCTCTATTCTCCTCCTACACTGAATCTGGCTGATAGGACACTGGGGAAATGACACTATGTGATTTCTGAGGCTAAGACATAAAAGATATTGTAGCTCCCATCTCTTTTTTTCTTGGATCATTCGCTCTGGGGAAGTCAATGGCCATGTCATGAGGACACTCAAGCCGCCCTATGGAGAGGTCCACGTGGGAAGGAACTGAAGCCTCCTGCCAATCATGGCACCAATGTGCCAACCATAAGAGTGCACCATCTTGAAGTGAACCCTCCGGTCCCAGTCAAGCCTTCAGATGACTATCGCCCTGGCTGACATCTTGATTACAACCACAAGATATCCCAAGCCAGAACCATCAAACTAAACTGCTCCTGAATTCCTGATCCACAGAAAAGGTGTGATATGATGAATGTTTATTGTTGGCTTAAACCAGTACCTCTTGGTATTTTGTTATGCAGCAGTAAATTAAAGCAGACATTATCAGAAACAATCCTAATACGCTATTTGCTGGAATAACAATAACACTATTTATCAAGGGTATCGTCTAGGAGTTTTGGCAAGTTAGTTGACCTTGCTACACCATGGGTTTTTTTTCTGTCGAAAGAGACTAATTAACAGTATCCATTTTTCAAAATGTGTTTAGCATTAACTGGAATAGTAGGTGTAGTTAGTTTAAAGAATGAAATGGAATCATAAATAGCATATAGTAGCAGCACAGTAAGTGTCATCCATCATTATTATTTGCTGTTATTTGTTATGACTATTATTTTTTAAATTTTAATTTTAACCAAATCTGCTTCTGCTCCCATTTTTCAAAATCAATTAGCAACACAATGATCTCGTCAGTCGAAACACCAGAAACCTGGATATTATCTTTGACTGATTTAATTCTCATTCCTTACCTCTAATCAATCATTATGTTCTACTGATTATATCTACTGAGCACTTTCAGACTATTTTCTTTATCCCATGCCTTAGTTCAGGCCTCTATCAACTCCCATCTGGACTATTAAATAGATTCCTAAATTGTTTCCTGTCTCTAATCTTATTCCTCTCAAAACTGTTTCTCACACTGCAGCCAGTGGTCTATCTATAACCTAATATGATAAAGCCATTCCCTGGTGGAAACCTTCCACAGGCCCTCTGACAAGTCCATAAAGTCCAGTCTCCTCAGCATGACCAATAAGGCCTGTCAGGATCTGGTCATCACTTGCTTCTCCTCTTATTAACATTGTGTTTCCAAGTGTCGATTCTCTTATTTGTTGCCTTTGGTGTCTCTCTTCCACAGTGTTGATTTTTCTTAAGTGTTTGGTGGTCTTTGCTTTTATTTTTTCTTTCTTGTAAATATTTGCTGGTGGCTCTAGATTCAACAGCTTATTTCCATGCCCAAATGAGGCTTTCTGGTCACCTATCCCAGTGGGTTCAAGTTTGTTTTTGTTTTGTTTTTTTATAGAGGGAGAGAGAGAGAGAGAGAGAGAGAGAGAGATGGGGAGAAGAGAGGGAAAGGGAGAGAGAGAATCTTAAACAGGCTCCGCACCCAGGAGCCTGACATGGGGCTCGATCTCGCGACCCAGAGACGATGAGCTGAGCTGAAACCAAGAGTTGGACCCTTAACCAACTGAACCCACCCAGGTGGGTTCAAATTTTGATCACAGAACACTGATTCTGATGATTGTAGGTGAGAGTTGAATCATGCGACAACGTGAAGTGTGGGGGCACCCACACTCTCAGAACTGGACATAAAAGGCTCTACACAAAAATAAATGGTTAAAGAACACGTGGTGACTTTTCCACTCAGACTAGGCACTTGGTCCTGGCCCAGCAAAATCTGTATTCTTAAATGTATGCTCTCATGCTAACCCTATTCAAACCCCAGAGAAACACATTTCCTTGCCTTGCATCTGGGACCTTGAAACAAAAAGAAACAATCCCGTCCAAATGCCATGAAGGTTTGTGAGTTGTGCCCTATCGAGTTCAGAAATAGGTGTGGTTTCAGCTTGGAGGATCCGAGAGGCAGAATCACTGAAGGAAGAGAAAATACAAATTAATTATTGTGACAAATCCTTCCTCTCAAGATGAATGCCATCGTTTCTTACATAATGAAGAATTATTCTCTAAGAAGGCTGAGAGCCCGTTTTCTTGCTTGCCTTTGTGGATCTGGGGGTTCTCTTGAATTAGCTCAATATTTGAAACAATTGTACGTGACAGCTGAATAAAATTTTGCAATGTTGAATAATTCATATTGCTTTTAAATTTGTATGTATATGTTTATAACATAATAGGCATGTAACATGATGCTGATTCTACTGGCAACTAGATGGACAGTGAAAACTAAATTTTTAACTAGCTTTTAGTGTATTTTATTTAAAAATTAATAATGGTTAAATAAAATTTTTAAAAATTAAATTGAAATTTCAGATTTAAAATAATTTGATTAAAAAATTCAATACTCATGAACTTTAATTTGCAGTTTGTCATTTTATTCTGACAATTTTAAATAGTATAGAAGAAAATAGCATTTTTGAAAACATATGAAAAATAATTATCACATTTACTTAAATTTACACATTTTGATAAAAGCATGTAAATTTTGTACATCTTAAAGATTACATTTTATTTTTGATCCCTCAGATAGTTACTTTCAATAGAATACAAATTATGTAAAAATCTTGATTGTAACAATATAGTTAGTGATTTCACCGAAACGGTCAAGAAAAAGAAATGCTAGGGAATAAATATATAATAATCTATGAACTCTAGATTTTTTCCCCTTATACATCGAAACATAATCGGTCCATCAACAGAGTATCCAGACAGGTGCAATAATAATTAAAGTCAGACATTGTTGATATTTTGCAAAACCATGGCTTTGCATACTTTAAAGTATTTTGGTTTTCAGGGCGCCTGGGTAGGTGCGGTTGGTTGAGCATCTGACTCTTAGTTTCTGCTTGGTTCATGATCTTTGGGTCATGGAATCCAGCCCCGTGTTGGGCTCTGCACTCAGCATGGAGTCGGCTTGAGTTTCTCTCTCCCTCTCCATCTGTCCCTCCCCACCTCTTTCTCTCTCAAATAAATAAATAAATCTTTAGAAATTAAAAAAAAATATTTTGTTGTTCAGGAGTATTCGACAAGGTAGAAAGATAATATATACACAAGTATGTGTACATATATAATATATGTACAGAGAGAGCAAGTGTTATGGAGACAGCTTACTCTTACCTGGGCACTCTATCTATCTCCTGAAACACAATTCTCTCTTTAAAGAGTAGTTTTGGGGGTGCCTGGGTGGCTCAGTTGGTAAGCGTCTGCCTTCGGCTCAGGGCGTGATCCCGGGGTCCTAGGATCGAGCCCCGTGTCAGGCTCCTCTGCTGGGAGACTGCTTCTTCCTCTCCCACTCCCCCTGCTTGTGTTCCCTCTCTCGCTGGCTGTCTCTCTCTCTGTGTCAAATAAATTTTAAAAATCTTAAAAAAAAATAGAGTAGTTTCGTTTTTTTTTTAAAGATTTTATTTATTTATTTATTTATTTGAGAGAGAGAGAGAGCCCGCAGCAGTGGGGGGAGAGGCAGAGGGAGAAAGAGAAGCACATTCCCCGCTGAGCAGGGAGCCCCATGTGGGGCTCAATCCCAGGACCCCGCGATCATGACCTGAGCTGAAGGCAGATGTCTAACCGACTAAGCCGGCACCCCCTCTCTTTAGAGAGTAGTGCTCATGACTTTAGTTTGGAAGTTTCCCCCTCCATAGTCTTGGCCAAAGTCTAGAGTCACCAATGGCTCCTTCTTTGTTTTCTGACCCGAATATACACAACAATACTAACTCAACCTCTTCCCTGCCAAGTGTAGGAAAAAACATCCTCAGGCCTCAATTCTGGAAGCAAACTATTGGCTAGCAACAGGGGGAGGGGAGGGAAATCCAGTAGATCCTGCTGTGCCAGGTCAGATCTTTCAATGATTGTCATCATGACGTGTCCAGGCTCTTCTCTTTTCCCCTATTTATTGACAATGAACTTGAGGTTTCCTTAGGAAAATCTGTTCCTATCCTTGAAATATCACTGAAGTGACTCTCTCCTGTGTGTGTTTTGACTACAGTTTCTCTGTCTTATTTCTTTGTTAATCTGATGCTATCAATGTTCTATTTTCCAGGAATTCTTTAACTCTTTTATCTGCTGCCTACAGCCCTTCTAGATTTCTAGGGTCATGAATTACTGCTTTTAAAATATCTTTCCTGACATTCCAATAGGCATATGCACAGGAAGGGGAATCATTGTTTGTGTTTAGCATGTCATTTTAATTCTAATATGGCTACTGACATTTTTCATCTCATTGCCTAGAGCTCGTGAGCTTTAGCGGTACCAAGATACTGGAGTTTTCTACATACACACACACACACACACACACACACACACGTGTGAGGCCCTACCAGGCTTCTGTGCCTTTGGTCTTTCTCACTCAAAAACTCCACCTTTCTTGATCTGGTGAACTCTTACCTATCTTTCAAAACTCAACCCAAAGCACTCTTTTCTCCAGAAAAGAACTAACCAACCAACTAAATAAATAAATAAAATAAGATTTCTGAGACACCTCACCTTGGGTTAAGCTCCCCCCCTTTCTCTGACAGCTGTATACAGTAAATCTCTGTGGTTGCCAGAGGAAATATTTGGGGAGCACTTCTACTAAAAAATTGTCTATTGTGGATCTGAAATTCAAATTTAACCAGGCATCCTGTTTTTGTTTTTCTTTTCCGAACCTGGCAACACTAAACATTTCCTCACTTGTTATACTGTATGGAATTTATGTTTCCATGTGTACCTCTCCCTTGGGTACCGGGGGTTTCTTACAGGAAGAGACCACATCTTTTTTTGGCGGGGAGTTTGTGGGGTGGGGGTGTGGCATGGAAACCATATCTTTTTATTTTATCTCTGCATCCTTAGAGGCCGGCGCATTGTATGACACACTAGGTTATATTCATTAGGCTCTTTGGGTGGCAAGTAATGGAAAGGACAAACTTAAGCCCAATTAAGCAATGAAGAATTTATTGTAAGGAGAATTCCTGGGCAGCTGGGTTCAGGAAGCATGTGGAACTCATTGCTCTCTTTCCCTCTTATCCCTGCTTCTCTCAACTCCTGGAATTCTCTCTTCTCTAATAGCCATGGCTTTCTCTGCCACTCATTGCATGGGGAGAATGGCTGCACAATACTCCAGAATGGTTACATGTCCTCCATTCGAGAGATAGACACTAATTCTCTTAACCCCAATTCCAATTTTGGGGCAACAGACTGGTTCAATCAGCCGAGTCTCGGAAACGAGGATCATGTAGTATAGAAGAGGCCTACCTGTGCCCCTATGGTTTGGTAGGGAGTTTTGATGGTTGGAGGACGGGCAGACCCTGAAAGGGTTTCTACTACATTAATCAGAGTTCTCCAGAAAACAGAACCAACAGACTGCGCCTGTGTATATATGTCTACACGGATCAGTCTTCCACTCTATTCGAAGCTTGAACTGATAGGATGAAGCCCACCCACATGGCAGAGGGCAATCTGCTTTACTCAAAGTCCACAGGTTTGGATGTCAGTCTCATCCAAAAACATCTTCACAGAAACATCCAGAATATTATTTGACCACCTATCTGGGCACTATGGCCCAGCCAAGCCAACACATAAAATTAATGACACATTATCGATACTCAATAAACGTGTGCTGAATTGACTAATTTTTGTTGTTTATGACATTTAAACAATATTATTTTGTGAAGATTCTCAGAGAAATTGTGATTTCAGGATCTGAGAACCAAGGCATAGCTAGGATGTCTCCTGAGCCCTGGTTTGTTCTATCCCATAAACCCCGAACCATGGAACTGATTGTATTTCTCTCTTTGTGTTGGTTCTAAAAATGTTGGAGTTGAATTCGTGTTTCTTTCCTAGCAAACACGCAGCACTCCATAGATGCGTCATGCATGCTAATTGCATTGCTATCTATATATTGTCTTGAAGACAACTCTCACTTTTTTCCTTCTTTTTTTTTTTTTGGAAATTAATCTCTATGCCCAACGTGGGGCTTGAACTCACGACCCCAAGATCAAGAGCTGCATCCCCTACTGACTGAGCTGGTCAGGTGTCTCTTTTTTCATTTCTTAATTTTTTGTTTGTTTGTTTGCTTGTTTTTTAACTTAACTATAGTCAACATGCTGTACATTATATCCCTAGAGCTTATTTACTTTATAACTGGCAATCTGTACCTTTTAACCACCTTCAGCCATGTCACCCACCTCCCTACCTCTGCCACTGGCAACCACCAGTCTGCCTGTGTCTATGAGATTGGTTTTTTCCAGATTCCACATATAATGAACTCATACCATATTTGTCTTCCTCTGTCTAACTCATTTCACTTAGCAAAATGCCCTCAAATTCCATCCATGTTGTTGCAAATGGCAGAATTTCCTTCCTTGTTGTGGCTGAATAACTTTTAAGGCTAAATATATATCACATTTTCTTTATCGATTCATCCATTGATGGATCGACTCTTAGGTATTTCCATGTGTTGGCTATTGTGAATAATGCTACCTTGAGCATGGATGCATATATATATATATATATATATATATATATATATATATATATATATATATATATATATATATTTGAAGAGATAGAGACAGCCAGCGAGAGAGGGAACACAAGTGGGGGGAGTGGGAGAGGAAGAAGCAGGCACATAGCGGAGGAGCCCAATGTGGGGCTCGATCCCATAACGCCGGGATCCCGCCCTGAGCCGAAGGCAGACGCTTAACGACTGCACCACCCAGGCGCCCCGGATGCGTATACATATTTAAGATAGTGATTTCTTTTCCTTCCGATAAATACCTAGAGGCAGAATTGCTGGATGGTGTGGTAATTCCATTTTTAATTGTTTGAGGAACCTCCACACTGTTTTCTATCACGGTTGCGCCAATTTACCTTCTCACCAGCAGCGCAGAACGGTTCCCCTCGCTAATTTGTTTTTCAGCTTATTTATTTTAACAGCCCTGTATGGAAAGACTATGAATTAGTAAAGAAAGGAAGCAAACACTTGCAATATTCTTGATCTACTTCTCCTAGAGCAAAAACCGACTTCCTTCATTTCAGATGATTTTGAAATGAGCCACTTACATGTTTTTAGGAATCATCATATGATCTGATCCCGACATCCCTTCCTTTCTGGCATTTCTGTTTATAGTTTTTTAGAAGAAACTCAGCACCTATCAATCTTTTACCTTTCAAAGCATAATGTAAGTCAAGCGCTCAATGCCACAATATGTTGTTAAAATGCCTCTAGGCATTTTTTTTTTAAACCAGCTTAAAATGCTCTTCTTCAACCATCTTATAAAAGTTACGCTGTGGGGCACCTGGGTGGCTTATTCGGTTAAACGTCTGCCTTCAGCTCTGGTCATGATCTCAGGGTCGGGAGATCCAGCCCCACATCGGACTCCCTGCTTGGTGGGGAGTCTGTTTCTCCCTCCCTCTCTGTCCCTGCTCATGTGTGCACGCACTCTCTCCCTCTCGCTCAAATAAATAAATAAAAATCTTAAAAAAAAAAAAAAAGAAAACAACTTACACTGTTTTCCTCAAGGTCTTCAAAAATGTTGACTCCTAGAAGAGGCCCTTTGTCCAGTGGCGGCAGAGCTGAAAAGTGAGACAAAGTAAGAAAGAGTTGCTGAGAGCCAAAACAGAGCCAGGAGAAGGGTCTTTGGGGTGGTATCTGAATTTATGCAAAAGACATGGTTGGCATTAGAAGTTTCCTGAACAGTCTGGAAAGTCTCCTTAATTATGCCATGATAGAATTAAGTGTGAGCGGTTACATTGAAACCTCTATTTTTGATAATTGAAGCAACAGAAACTTTATTCTTATACTTAACTGTAAGAGTTGAGGCTTTCCAAGTTATGTTCATACAATATCCTGCAAAGTCTTGGGTGTGGCAGCCTTAAGTGGTAGGAAGAGGCCAGAGGGTGGTCTCCATTTCCTTTTCTTTTCTATCACCTCCTTGCCCTGGTAAGGAAAATAGTCCTCCTAAAACAAGAGAAGCTTTCATAAATAATGATGAATTCCATTATAAGGTTACTACTATCTATTTCAGTTATGCCAAATAATTGCCAAAAGAAATAGGAGAGAAAAACATTGGTAATTTTACCAGAAGAGAGTATCTTTACAATTTTAATTTAAGAAGCTAAATAATTAAAAGATGAAAAGTATGTATGGGCTGTATGTATTTTCCCCCAAAGTACAATAAATGGGATAAAAAAAAAAGCATATATGGGCTGTATGTATTTTCCTCTAAAGTGCAATAAATGGGGTAAAAAAGAGCAGGGTCCTCAGGGAGTTTTTAAACTGAGTTGGGTGGGTATTTCCACAAATATTTAATAAAATATTGCTTTATTGTCTCTGTTCTTCCATGAAGCGCGTGCTGTGATAATAGCCTGAATGGGAATAGCAAGGACCAAGATGCCAACTCCTAACGCTGGGTGGTCGGAGGGGATCTGGGCTTGGGGATGGTCAGTGCGGGGCAGGCGCATCCAGCCAGAGGTCACACAGTCTGCTGTCACCTGAGAAACAGGGTCCTGGGATGAACCCCACGTCGTTGTTGGGCTCTGTGCTCAGCGGGGAGTCTGCTTCTCCCTCTCCTCTGCCCCTCTCCCTGCTCACGCTCATGTGCTCTCTCTCTCTCTCAAATAGATAAATAAATCTTTAGGGAAAAAAAAAAAAGAAATTACTATGAAAGCAGCAGAGCACACAGCGCAAATCCCTGCTCCTCAACTCTTCTCACTCTTATCAGCCTCTCCCCTGTTGGCACCTATCCATGAGCAAGTGGTGCCTGGGGCCTTTGAGAAGGGAACTGAGCACAGCTGGACAAGGGACCTGGACGAACAGCAGTTTTTATCAAGAGTTCCTGGCACTCTGTCTGCACACATCAGCACTTCAAAGAAGGGCTAAGCACAGCACTCTCTAGGCCTGGTGCAGTCAAACTAAATTTTTCTGTCTCCTTGCTTCTCTCCTGCGGTTTTTTGTTTTTTGGGTTTTTTTGTTTTTTGGGTTTTTGTTGTTGTTTGTTCGTTTGTTTTATGTTTCTGATTGATTTCTTGGCTTTAAAAAAAATAATGAATTATAAAGCTTTGCCTTTCACTTAATTCTACCTAATTCTCCATATATATGAAGCCTTTATTGCAGCACACAACAAGTTAAAGGAAAAAGGACGTCAAACTGCAGTGTTATTCCTCTATAATTAACTAGCAATAGATGGGCCATGAAATATCCCATTTGGTATTCTAAAGACCAGTTTGTTGTCAAAGAACCTGTCAATCCCTTACCTGATTTCTTCTTGGGCATTTCGGGGCCCAAACTTAAAAGAATTTTAGATGGTATAATAATTTTACATTGAAAAAAGATAGGTGGGAGCATGAAAGTTTTGATACTTACTAATAAAACAAGACCTGTGAACTCACCACTTCAGGTAAGCACGAGGCTCTGGCACTGTTGCCCTAAACTGTTCCAGGGATCAAAACCGTCTTCCTGGATTGTGCTTTTGGTATTGCACACCAAATTCATTACCAAACCCCAGGCGACCTGGATTTTCTTCTATGTCATCTTCACATCTTAAGGATTTGTGTTTTATATATTTAGGCCTATGATTCTTTTTGAGTTAATTTTTGTGAAAGATGTGAAGGCCGTGTCTAGATTCCTTTTTTTTTTTTTTTGCATGTGGGTATTCTTGTGCCATTGACTGCAAAAATTGTCCTTTCTTCATTGAGTTGCTTTTGGTCCTTTGTCAAAGATCACTTGACTATGTTTTCATGGATCTATTTCTGGACCCTCTATCCTGCTCCCCAGATCTATTTGTCTATTTCACCAGTGCCGTACTGACTTGATTGCTACAGCATGATGGTAAGTCTTCAAGCTGGATAGCCTCGATTTTCCCACTTTGTTCTTCACTAGTGTGTTGGTGATGCTGGGAATTTCCCCTTTCCATGTGAACTTTAGTTATCCACTTTTACTGATAAATAAATAAGCAAAATAACTTGCTGGGATTTGTTTGCAATGAATTCTTTCAATGTTTATTTATCTGGGAAGTTTTTCTTTCTTTTTTTTCACTTTTGAAGGATAATTTCTCTGGATATAGAATTCTAGGTTGCTAGGTTTTTTTCTTTCAGCACTTTATCAACACTTGAAATATTTCAAGTTACTCTCATCTTGCTCACATGGTTTCTGAAAAGTCCAGTGTAATACTTACCCTTCCTCTTCTACAAATAAGGTCCCCCTTCTCCAGCTTATTTCAAGGTTTCCTCTTTGTCTCTGATTTTCTGCAGTTTGGAGATGATAATACCTAGATATAGATGTTCTTTCCTCCTTGGTGTCCTATAAGCTTCCTGGATTGTGGTTTGGTGTTTGTCATTACTTTTGGAAAGTTCTCAGCCATTATTTTTTTAATTAAATAATTCCCATATGATTAAGGCACACTGTTATGTTAATTTCAGACATTATTACTTAGGATTTTTCTTCTGCTCCATTCTCTCTTTCTTCTCCTTCTGGTATTCTTATTGAGTACATGATACAACTTTTTACATTCTCCCGCTACTTTAAAATAGTCCGTTTCTTTTTCTCATTCTCTTTTTGTTTTTCAGCTCGAGAAGTCTCTAGAGACATATCTTCAAGCTCAGTGATTCTTTCCTTAACTATGTCCAGTCTACTAATGAGTCCATCAAAGATGTACTTCATTTCTGTTTCAACTTCTAGTACTTCTTTTTTTTTTTAAAGATTTTATTTATTTGAGAGAGAGAGAGCATGAGAGCATGAGGTGGGGAGGGGGGGCAGAGGAAGAAGGAGAAGCAGGCTGAGCAGGTAGCCTGACACGGGGCTCAATCTCAGGACCCTGAGATCATGACCTGAGCTGACGGCGAACGCTTAACCGACTGAGCCCTTTGGTATTTCCTTTCGATTCTCTCTTAGAGTTTCTATCTCTCTGCTTACATTGCCCATCTATTTTTGTGTAAAGCCCACTTTTTTCCATTAAAGCCCTTAGCATCTTAATCACAGTTATTTTAAAATCCCAGTCTCATAATTATCAAACCTCTATCATAACTGAGTCTCGTTCTGATGCTTGCTTTGTCTCTTCAAACTTTATTGTTTGGTTTTTAACATGCTTTGTAATTTTTTTTTTTTTTTTTTTTTGCCAGAAGTCAGATGTTATGTATAGGATAAAAGAAACTGAGGTAGATAGGCTTTTAGCATGAGGTTTTATGTTTATCTGCTTAGGAGTTAGGCTGTGTGTGCTATTTGCTGTAGCTGTGGCTAAAATTTCCTCTTGTGTCCTTGTTTTTGTCTTCTCTGTTGTCTTTGGGTTTTCCTAGAGACTTCCTTCTTTTTAAATAGAATCCAAGGTTTACAGGTCTTTCCACTGTAGTTCCCTATTACTATACCCAGTCCTGTTGATGTGGTGGTAAAGTGTGGGAGATGGAAAGCATCCTATAATCCTATGATTGGATTTCATTCTTTAAGTGCCTCTGGACTGAGACCTCCACAAGAATCTCAGGTATTTTTGTTGTTGTTGTTGTTGTGTGTGTGTTTCTTCATTTATTTTTTTTTTTCTGCCCCTTAGGTGGGACAGGAAGACTTGAAGTGGCTGGAATTGGGTATGTCCTTTTCCCCACATTATTTAGGCTCTGACCAAATCCATGTTGGTTAAGATCTGGCAAAACTGTTTTCCTCAAGAGCAGGCCTTTGTTACAGAGACCAGAATGCTCTGGGCATATTTCAAAATAGCTCGTTTCACCCTCCCCCTGCTAGAAGCATGACGGAAATATTCTCAGATCTTCAACCTGAGAACTGGGTGGGGCTCCTGAAGGAAAAACAGGTATAAGTGGGAGGGGTTCTCCTAAGACTGGGTCCTCAGGGGGTTTTATCTCGATGCTCAGACCCCAACAATTAGTCAATCTTCTTTTAGGTTTTCATACTATTTGCTAGTTCCGTGGCCATTTCTGCTCTGGGTATGCTTTGGTTCTCTGTATTTCCCTTTCTGTCCAGTTTCCAGGGTAGCGGTTTGTTCTGGATCTCAATTCTCTGATGAATCTAAGGAGAACTGTTGGTTTTCACGTTGTTCAGCTTTATTCTTGCTATGAGGCAACTTCTACACTCTTAACAGGTCGGACCAGAAACCACCCACCACCTTCTTTTGTACAACTGTGAGCTGGAAACAGTTTTTGCCTTTTTTTAAATGGTTGAAAAGAATCAAAAGAGAGTATTATTTCACAACTAGTAAAAATTACATGAATATCAAGCTCTAGGACCCATCATTAAGTTTTATTGGAATACAGCCATGCCCACTTATTATGCTGCTTATGGGTACTTTCATGCTCCACAGGCAAGCTGAATAGTTTTGACAGAGACCTTAGGGCCTACAATGCCTAAAAGATTTATTATCTGGCTCTTTGCAGAGAAAAAAAAATCCAATCCCTGCTCCCTATCTCTTAATATTTCTTTATATTTTTTAAATCTCCTTTTCTCTGTGCTACGTTATTTATTTTCCAGTTTATTAAGACTTCCTTAGCCGTATCTAATCTCCTGATTTAGACATCATTGGCCCCCCTTTCTTCCACAATTATATTTAACATTTTTAACACTGTATGTTATCCTTTTTCTATGTGGCAGGTTTTGAACATCTCTTATTGCTTTGAGTAAGCAATTTTTGTGATACCATCTTTTATTTCTTTATGGATTTCATATATATTTATTTTATATTCTGTACCTGAATAATTCCGTTGTTCAAATCTCTTGAGGTTGGAATCTGATATTGCTGCTTCTGCTACTAATGTTGGATTGTTTCCTTATGCATTTGATTATCTTTGATTGTGAGCTCAGATTTGGTAGATCATGTCTGTGGTCCTACGTTAAGGACCTGTCCAGAGAGGATTTTGCTCTGCTGGATGCCAGGGAGGTGACTATCACCTAGAGCACTAGAGCCTTCTTCCAGTTTCTCTGGATTAATCTGGGAGTCTGGGGTTCGATGCTCCAGTCTTTGTTGACCCAACACTTCTTTCCCTCCATTTCAGTACCAATATTGGCAATTAAATTGGTGACTGTCTTTAGGCAATCCTGGCTTTCCCATGTGCGTGCTCCTCCATTTTCTTTTCTGCTCAGTTTTCTTTTTTATTCTTCTAACCATTAGGAATGTCCTGTAATCTGGACAAAATTTTTTTCTATGCAGTCTCAATATTACATAACAGGAGGGTTTCCTGGCTATCTAATCTGCTATATTGCTGGGGTGGGAGTCCTATCCAGTTCTTTGTTCTACCATTATGACTAATTTTGGCCCCCACTTGTTGGTTTATCTCCTTCCCAGGACCAGGTGAGGGAATTATTTCTATACTTTCTACCTTTTCCTTTCCTTTGTGACAGCCCTACACCTGTCCTTGTCTTCAGCACTTATTTTTTCCCCTTAACAGATACCCAAACTCGGAGTCGACAATGATGGTATCTTCCCTTTGACCCAAGAAACACCCGTTCTTTAGTTTCTTGCCAAGGACAGAATTTAGCTGTGGCTCTTTTCAAGCATCTTGGGTCTCCTGCCTCCACCCATTTTCTGAACACACACAACCTCTATTCTCAGCCCTAATCCACGTACACACGATCTCTTTGTTGGCGTGGTTTAATTTTTATTCACTGACGTCATTATTTCAGGTCCCCCTGTGGAACCACAGTGTTCTTTCTTGCTCTTTGGGTCAGAGTATGGCTTAAAGCTAAATGCTTTTCTTCCTCCGTTTACATCACTGCCCATAGATTGTTCTGTCATTTTTAGATTGATTAGTTACTTCTGCAGTTGTTGCCATCAGTTACAAATCGTTTTAGACAAACAGACGAGGCATATGAAAATACCTTGTATACTGTAAAGCCCTGTATGTTGCTGAGGATGATTCAGGGATAAGATACACAGTATAGTTGAGGCTTCCACGGAGGCAAACGCCCCTGACTTTGATTCTTTAGAAAAACTGTCTTAAAGCCTTCTGAAGCTGAAAAGGGGTCTACACGGGAAGAGATGCCCAAGTCTTTCAAGGGGGAAACGGAGCACCTTGTTTAGAAGCATGCACCTCTGAAACATGGTGTGGAAGAGTAGAAGGAATTACAGAGCCCGTGGACAATCTGGACGGGCAACTTCCAGAAGCTATGTTGATCCAAATGATGAATTAACCATGACAGCCAGCCTATGGTTCCAGGGCTAAACCTCAGAAGAGGCAGGTTTCTGATGTACTCACTGCATGAGTGAGTACAGTGAGCTTCTCTGATTTTCTCTCTCTTAATACTGAGACTGACTTCTACACTTCCTCAAGCACAGCCCATCTCTAAAACAATATTTAGGGATGCCTGGGTGGCTCAGTCGAATAAGCATCTGACTCTTGATTTCAGTTCCGGTCTTGATCTCAGGGTTTGTGAGTTCAAGCCCCATGAAGTACCTCTCCTCACTGAGCTTCCATTCCAGAAGTAGAGAAGTAACAGATACATATATTAGCTAGTGATGTAAGCTTTGAGAAAACATAGGGCACTCTATATAAAGCACTTAAAATGGTAACTGGCATTCCAATAGCCAAAAGGTAGCAACAACCCAAATGTCCGTGAACTGATGAATGGATAAACAAAATGTGGTCTATCCACACCATGGAGCATTATTCAAGTGTAAAAAAAGAAGGAAGGACTGATACATGCTTGAACATGGATGAACCTTGAGGACATTAGCAGATACCAAAGGTCATTTATTGTATGATTCCACTTATAGGAAATATCCAGAACAGTCCAACCCATATGGAGAGAAAGCAGATTAACAGTTGCCAGGGGCTGGGAAAAGGGGTATGGGGTTTAGTAATGGGTATGGGGTTTCCTTTTGGGATGATGAAAATGTTCTGGAACCAGATAGTGGTTGTCATTGCACAAGTATGTAAATGTACTGACTGAATGTCATTAATGGTAGATTTTATTTATAGGCATTTTACCACATTAAAAAGAAATAGTACCTGGCATAATATAAGCATTCAATACAAATTATATATTATTTTGTATAGCAAAATGAACAATAATGTCTCAAATAGAAAATTACCTAGGGGCACCTGGGTGGCTCAGTCAGTTAAGTGTCTGCCTTCGGCTCAGGTCACGATCTCAGGGTCCTGGGATCGAGCCCTACGTCAGGCTCCCTGCTCAGCAGGGAGACTTCTGCCTCTGCCCCTCCCCTTGCTTGTGCTCTCTCTCAAATAAATTAAATCTTTAAAAAAATTACCTAGGTAAAATAAACTATTAGATATAATCACTGGAACGCTCTGCAGCCTTTATAGACAGTGAACATGGTCTGTAAGTACGAACATGGAAAGATGCCCAAATCTACGGTGAGAAAAAAAGAGCTGCAGGTGAGTCCACACGGTACGATTTATGTTAAAATACACATGCACAGGCACACGTGCGTAATATGCCTGGAAAAAGCTGGACTGGACTAGGCGCATAGGAAAAATGAGGATAGTGGCTTCCTTTGGGGGGAATAGGTTGGGGGGGCCAGAGCCGGTTTTGTTTTCGTACTTTATACCTTTGTGTATTGACTGATTGCTTGTGTGTGTATGTACAATACATAATATGTTGGAATTTTAGATGATGAGCTCAGAGTTAAGAGTAGGAGATGGCCATCCAAAAATCCTAAACTGTTCGGAGGTGGCATTACAAGAAACACGGAATCCAGGACAAGGGAGGTAATTACCCACTGTGAGAAATTAGAATTTTTTGGCTTTATAACTAGTTATGAAGAATAAAACTTGACTTGCCACGTAGCATAAAAATCCTTCCGTATCTGAAAGTGTTTTTTGCTACTGGTCAGAGATGTGGCAAGTTCTTCTGCCTCTCGAAGTGCCAAGGACACCACAGGTGCTCGAGAGATACCTGTCCAGCGTTCCTGACGTCCCACATTAAGGGCAGGGTGTGGGATGTTCTTAAGCTTTGAGGCCGCCTTTCCCCATGTTAAAGCATGTCTTTTAAGAATGAAGTTAATACAGGAACATAAGACACTATTAAGAAAAGCCATTTACAAGTCTGAACTCTTAAAAAAAAATCATTTTATTGATCCTTTACCATACAAAATTTATTCAAATTACACCCATTTGAAGTGGTAAGATCACAGCTAGAGAACAGGTTACCCTGTAACAAATCTATTTACAAAATCCATCATAAAAGCTTTTTTTTTTTTTTACATTATATTACACATTTTCGTTTTTCAACTAGCATACAACACAAAGCTAAACCGATTAGTAGTTTGCCTACTCCCAATTTTGGGAGAAATACTTCCTTTTGACAAGAATCACGTACCCCGTAGGAAAAGAAATTCCCACAATCTGACAATTGCCACCCGACTCACTCTGCAAGCCATGTTCCTTCAAATCCCTCCTCTCACACACAGGCTGTCATGCACGCATCGAGTTCTTACTTTCTTTTTCCTGAAAGTAAAGCTTTAAATACTGCAGTTTTATTTACAGATCCACACTTAAACAACAAAAACGGAAACAAGAACCACCACAACTACAACAACAAAAACCAGAAACAAAATAGAACACTCTTAAAAAATTACAAACCAGCTAGAAAATATTCTGGCAGTGTTTACAAATTAATTGCTATTTTTTTTTTGTACAAAATTGCTAGATAATGAAAGTGTGAGGAGACTACATATCAACTTAAATAAAACGATCGCTATGCACAGATCTGTACATATGAACACACACCTAACACTGTTGGACAGCTCATGTGTTGCCCTTTATACACTTTTTATTTTGTAAGGCTCACGCAGTCATAATTCGCACACTTGTAACTTTTAGCCATTTCATGTGTGAGCGTTAATAGCAGCAACTCAACGGTACCAGAAAACCTGCATACTTAGTACTCAAAGTAACACAAATACTGTAGTACTAACCCACTTTGTGTGCCAGATACTATGTCAGAAAGAAAAATGGGGGCTGCAAACAGAACACAGCACGGGCTGCTAATTCACGTACACCAGCTCAGCCCACTCACTGGAAAAATCTTATGCATGAAGGAACTTTTAAGACTTATTAGTATTCCTTTCATTTCCCAAACAATAAATACGGCATTATTACATTACGAAAAGGCTTAACGAGAAACTCAACAGAACACACGACAACCTAGCCAGGTGAGAGCTCAGTCTTTAGACTTTGGGAAAAAATCAGCTTTGGGCAGCTGGCAAAGAGAATCACAGAAAGCTGGAAGCAGAGGCAGCTAACCAGATGAGATAAATATGGGAAATGGGGAAAAGCTTGGCATAAACGGTTTCCCATACAGGAAAAAACCCCACAGTGCATTTCCAGTAGGCACTTGACACAAAGCTCCCCCCTCCCCCCCCACCCCGACGCTTCATCACAGACCACACTGCTGTTTGTACTGAAGCCAGTGTGTGTGAGGGAGGAGGCTGGGGACGGAGGCCGAAGAAGAAAAAGGAGGATAATGTGCACCTTTGTTTTTCTTCCCAAACATACACCCACGCACACCCACACACAGAGTTTAAAGTGCTGGTGTCGTCTGCTCTGACCCCACCACCACTTTGCATATTGTGGAAATCTACCTAGAGTAAACTGGCTGGGGCTTTCGTGGTTTTTTTGTTTTGTTTTGTTTTTGTTTCGTTTTGTGTTTTTCCTAAGGGATATTTTCGATCCCATTAAACACACGAATCGAGTGCTACTGTGTCAGGCACATAGCATTTCAATTTAACTGTTTTCGTTTTGAGGTTTGTTTTTTTTTAACCTGACTCCCTCATTCCCGCAGTCTTCAGGATCCAAGCAATGGACCTGAGGTACCATGCCACATGCCCAGCGGGAGAAGGGCACCTCCCCGGGGCCAACGGGAAAGCCGTTCTTGGACCGAACTGGTAGGATCCGCAGCTGACACGAAGCCTCCAACTGGGGGACACCGTTCCTGAAGAGTAAAGTGGGAGACGCCCTGGCATTCTATCGCTTCTCCTTCCACATAAGGACTTCCCTTGGTCCAACTTACTCCTTCACAGAGGAAGGGGAATGGGTTCTGGGCCAGGACGATCGCAGCCCCCGATGCAGGGGGAGCGCCCTGTTCTCACCAGCTTTTAAGTAAATGCCACTGACACAGTGGGGATGTCTTTGTCCCCAGAGGCCTCTCCATCTGACCCCATCCTGAGAAGTGGTCTCCCTGAGTGCAGAGTAAGAGAGCCCTTGCCCTGGTCACAGGGTCGGGAAGCCCAAGAACGGAGGGATCCACACCTGCTGCTCCTTGGGACTGCTATGTCATCTGACCTGGTTCTCCTCTCAAATGGGCCACCCGTGTCCACGAGCGAGCCCCAGGACCGACTTGCTCCAAGCTCCCCGTCCTGGGATAGGAAGCAAGATGGGGTAATGCTTCCAGCAGAGGCTGTTAAACCTTAGATCACACACGTTTAGATGCTCTGATCAGTAGAGGTCCTCTACCTCTGCTTAAATAATGTGAATTAGCAAAAACCGTTTCAAAGTAAACAATTAAATTGAAATGGTGCTGGGTGCCACAGGAATGCTTAAATGGCAGCTAAAAAAAAAAAAAGGCGAAAACAATCCACAGAGAACTCCTAAGTAAGCATTTGCTACAAATCAACTTTAAACTTACAAATACGTTGGGGGCAGGGGAGTGGGAGTGGTTAATGGAGACAGGAAAATCCACAACAGCTTCGAGTGGCAGAACTCTACCGTTCTTCTGTATCTGCAACAAATATCGGAAAACAGTTCTTCATCCGAAAGGCTGTGCAGGTTCTCTTGATCTCCTAGTGGGACACAAGGTCCGTAGCTTACACTGAAATATGACAGTAATTTAAATATTCCTAAGAAGAGCTGAAGAAATCCATTTCATACTTTTGCATGACTTCAAGTTTACAGTTCCTGCCGTTCCATTCCATATTAGAAGACCCCAAAGACATGCATTCTGCGGAGAAGGCACGGCTTGAAATGCTATTAAGGAAGATTGCTGTTTTCGAGTGGGCCAGGTGGCCAGACCCCATTCTACAGCCCATCCGTCGGGCACAGCAAGCCAATCCGGGAGGGAAGGAAGAAAAATACGGGTGAGAGACACCTGATTGCACATTTTCTCACTTGCTGACTCATTCAGGAGATTTTGGAGCCTGGGGCAAAGCAAGGCTTTCCCAAGGGAGCCTGCGACTGTGCGTTTAGACAAAAAAAAACCCCAAAAAACAAACGAACCCCCCCTTTTTTAATTCATTAAAACATCAGCTTTGTTCTGAAGTTTGTAGTTTACTTCATGATACTATCTCGGAGGAAGAAGGTAGGAAGGGACAACACTGCATGACAGATATTCTGGTTCCATAATAAAAAAATATTGGTTTGTAGGGGGAGGTCACACAAAGCATAATCAACTACACATGAAGTCTTCCACCAGTGGGAGCTTTTCCAAATCATAAGCATCAAAGAGATCGCTGATGCCTTCTTCCTCCCCAAGGCTTAGGAGATAGTCTTCTTGGAGCAGGGGAGGCAGTAAGTTCACAAATGGTCCTTCTAGGTTGGAAGGAATTTGGTCCTCAGTCTGCTGTAAGAGGTTGGCTGGGGAGGCCAAAGGAGAAAGGTTTGCCATAGAAATCGAACAATCGCTATGTCCTGAGTTGGTTGAAGCCAAGTCTGAAAGGGGAAAAAAAAAAAATTGGAGGACACTGAAAAGTAAGTCAGGAGAAAAATCAAATCAACTTTTTGGAAGATGATGCCCGCTGCTGTTATAAAAGCCTGCGCCCTCTGCTGAGGACGAGCACATGCCACTACGAGCCAGACCGTCTTGTGCTAACCGTTCACAGTGACTGGGAGCCTTTCTCCGTTCTGGTCTAACGCACTCAACTTTTGAGATGCCTACTGTTAGCAAACAAGAATACAAATTGTCTCAAAGATTAGAGACTAACAAGCTCGAACACTTCTCTCTGCTATCAGCTAGTCAATATTTAAAGGAAAACAAAACAAAACAAAACATACATACTGAAAAGCTGGCTTCCTCGTAGGGACTCACCAATTTTAACTTAGCCGTTTTTGAACAACTAACTTTTTAAAGATACGTCTTAAAAACGCTTGTAATAAGACATAAGACATATCCACTTTGAATTTCTACGGTGAAGAAAAGCGATCTTTCATTTTCCCATCTGAGGCGCTGTGGCAATTACAAATGCTCAGTATTACAAATCAGACCTGGTTCACTTACACTGCTCCAATTCTTGCTGCTACACTGGGAGACAAATTAAATACATATCCCCAGTCTGAAACTGGAAAAAGGGGAAGAACTTAAGATATTCCTGGGGTTTTCCTCCTGTATCTTGTCCATCACCCTGGGGGTGCAGCGGGGAGGGAGAGGAAATTAAGTTACAACTTCTTTGACAAAAGGCTCTTCGCTCCAAACTTGTTCTCTTTCGCTAACATGATCTCTGCAGCATCATGCAAAGGTGTGTGGCCAAGTGAGCTGATGATTCACCCAGACAGCTCACAGCTTCCCTCCGCACCTCCGCCGGCTTTCCAAAACACTGCTGGGAAGCGATTTCTGCCCATAGCGAAAGCCTGAGGGACTCCGGCCGTGGGCGGAGG
Source organism: Ursus americanus (assembly GCF_024610735.1). Lineage (NCBI taxonomy): Eukaryota > Metazoa > Chordata > Mammalia > Carnivora > Ursidae > Ursus > Ursus americanus. The sequence goes on along the minus strand of NC_142158.1, from coordinate 23,330,482 downwards.
AGTCATGGGCTCAAGATCATGATTTTATTCTGTAACTAGTCAGAATGCCTTAAAAAAAAAAGTTACCTTAATAACGTTTAATAACAGAAGTTTTTGTTTCTTGACTAGGCATGTGGTTCCGACACCGGATCCTTCTGGTCACCTTCATTTTTAATATAGTTTCCAAATGACAAAAGTGGAATTTTACCTTTGGAAGGGGGTTTCGGGATATTCCCATTGTGGTCTTGGTTGTTTGTTTTCATTGGACTGTGTGTTTCTGTCTCTTCTGGACATAAATAAACCTCAATGGGCCCTTGGGTACTTGCCAAATGTATTTGTAGGCTCTATCAACAGAAGTGAGAAAAGTTCAAACTGAGAAATGAACGCTATAGTAATTTTCATCTAGAAATGGGAAGTAAGGGTAATCTTCATTGTTCATTTTGCTTCTTCACTGCTACCCGCCCTCCGCCTCCCCCCCACCAATTGATGACTGTCATCCTCTAGAGCAGGGGCCAGCAAACTGTAGCCGGAGGGCCAAATCCAGTCCATCAACTGGCTTTGTAAATAAAGCTTTATTGGCACAGAATCATGCCCATTCCCACTGTTTACAGATTGCCTCTGGCTGTTTTTTTTTTTTTTTTTTTCTTACGCTCCAATGGGAAAGTTGTGCGGTTGAGTAGTCCCAGCAGAGTCTTAGGGCTCACAAAGCCAAAAATATTTACTGTCTGGTCCTTTAAAGAAAAAGTTTGCTGACCCCTGCCCTAGAGGTGAACTGTGTTCTTTAAATATATTCCTTCTATGCAAACTATGGAAAGGTCTTTTAAGTGTTCCAAACACAGTATTTCCATGTTGCAACCCTTTGTGGGCGGGGCTTTTTTATGTGAACTTTAATAACCACTGGATGAATAGCATTCTTCAGTGCTAGGAGCAGAGTTTAACATCTAAAATTCTTCTTCATCTGGGTCATAGAGCTATTATTATCATTTAGGTGAGAACTCTACCCTAGATGGGAGCTTGAGAATCTCACTCTTTTTATTTTCTATGCATTTCCTTTTTGCTACATTTCTTTATCTTACAGTTACGGCCCAGGCCTATCTTAGCAAAGATTATTGGAAACCAATCACAAAAATATGCTCCCTACTTTCTTATAATATTCTAGTCTACCGATTCAGCCAAAGTCACGTGTGATTTCTTAAAAGTAAACATGTTCTAAAAGATAAATTCTCAAAATGTGTGAAGATAAGTAGGGAGATACTTTTTTTTTTTTTTTTTAAGTTAGGGAAATACTTTACAACATTTATGTCTCTGTTCCTAGTGGGGATCATATCCAGGGCAATCAACATAAAATTCCCCAATGGTTCAAATCAATCAGAACCGCCAGATACCAAATTATGAGAAAGAAAAAGTACCAGAGGGACAGGGCACCATACCCTGCGTTCAATGCCCCGCGATGTTAAAATTAGACGTTTGGGACACTCGATACGGATCGAACTGTTGAAATGTTTTTGAAGTTCGGGTTAGGTAACAGGGACGGGAAAGAACTACTGAGTGTTCAGGAGGATGCACACTGTGACCATGTGTCAATGATTCTTTAACTTCGGGCATTCCAAAAAGATCTCTGCAGATGCACAAAGATGTTATCTCCTTACCTCTATTGGGTCAGGCACTTCAAGTCTTGTTTCTGGAGGGGCTTTGACAACTATAACAGTTTGGTCTTTAAGGCCACTAATTTTTCGAATATCTTGATATGTAACGTAAGCTAACGTAGTGCGTGTTAAGGAATGTAACCATTCAGAAGACTGACAGAACAGATGCATAGAAAAATTTCAAGTATTTTATGACTTGTAAGAATATATCGGTCTCTCTGTCTTGTTCTTTAAACATATGGGATCTCTCGTCAATCTTCTTTTCTAGTTGATATTCTAAACAATAAGACAAATGCATAGCGTTCTCCTGCCCATTTCTAAAAAGTCCATGGCGATTTAAAATGTTAAACACAGAAATAGAATAGTTAAACTATCAGAAGAAAACCCAAACCCAGTTTGGTCAGGGATTTTCTAGCCCGGTTCCTCTGGAGCGTGGACATTCTGTGAACTTTGGTGAAGCGTTCTATCACTCAAATTGAATGATGGCAGATTCCAATTTACAGGAAAAAAAAAAAAAAGCAAGCTCTATTGCCCATATATTTTTTGGAACTCCAGTAACTTCTACCTGCTGCTTGACCATTAGCAAATGTCAGTAGCCACGCACATGAACACGTGAGTAGCGAACAGATATATTGGTGGAGGAATGAACTCAGGAGACGGGTCAGACAGACAGCTTGTTTTCTTAAGGGCACCCGGGCTGGTTGTGATTGTATACTGCCTACTGATAAGAGAGTCATTATTTCTCTGTTAGAAAAATTATCCTTTGTATGATATTACTGACTACCGATATTTCAGCGTTCACAAGGAGGGAGAGCAGCTTCCAAGTGGTCTGCAGCCTGAATCAATTTGAGAAACACTGCCGCAGGAAAAGAGAGCGCAAGAGTATTTCAGTACCCTTGGTCATGACTTCTGAGTGCTGAACAATTCTTCTAAGTGCCCTGGCAGCCAAACCTAAGAGGATATCATGAAAGAATATGGTACTTATTACATGATAAAAGTATTCATGCAAGTTTGCCTGGAGAGATGAGTTTTTACTTGGCACTAAAAGAGCTCACATAGCTCTCTTCTAAGAATCACGTAGCTCTCTTCTATAAGGGACATGGAGTAACATAATTAATGTCCGAGGTCTTTAGCCTGTTGTGTGTGTTTTTTTTTTTTTTTACGTTAGCCCACAAAAAATGCCTAGGATAAAACAGCAAATCACATGACTCAATGAAGGCATTTCTGCAGGTAATATAATATTAGCAAATAGAGCCTGTGATCTAACACGTTTCAGAGAGAAATAGGGTTTAGAGGGTCAGGAGGAAATGTCGTCTCTTAGAACACTGGCTTTTAATTAGAAATTGAAGGAAGCTATGAACCTACTGCGCAGAAAAAAAGCACATTCACCCCAAATCTGTATGTACTTTTAGGGGCATCTACCGCTGACTATCTTCTTTAAGTCTTAATGGTTGAGACGACAGCTAATTCAGTGATGAGCTTGACAGCACAGCTCATGCAAGAGTCTGGGTCTTAGGTCACTACGTGTCTCATCAAGGAAGCCAACTGTTGCCTTCATGTGAGACTTGACAATTCTGAATTTTTACTGAGAACACTGGGGAAACTGGTAACCAGGTACTTACCCCACAGCCCACTGTCAAAAAGCTACGTGACAAGAACTTATTAAAATAAAAACTCATCTACAATTACTCAACATGCCGCAGGAAGGAAAATTTCGACACATTTGTGAACGAGCTGTACCACATTCGGAACTGAATGGCGAATTGAAATAAATTGTGCAAACACATTTTTTGATCTTACAAACTTAAAAGTAATTCCATTGTGGCTCCCTCCTGAATTTGCTTTTTTTGGGTTAGCAGCTCCCCGCAAGGAAGCTTTCGGTTTCTGCAACAAAGGCCCCAAAGAAAGCTAAGGTTGGCGACTGTGCTGTAAGCACAGTGTAACGTATATATCACGTATAACCACCCCATCTCGTCCTCCACGGGGCTCCCCGCGAAAGACTGAATGAAACAGCCCGACGAGAGCTATTCTTCTTTCGTCCCCTGTAAACCCACTCTGGCTGCCACCAGGCGTTCAAATCACCACACCTCTTCTCCACCGCACTAATCATCGGCGGACAAGATCAATCCTGTGGTCAAGAGAAAATGAGCAATCGCAGTTTCAAAAAACTGCCGGAATTGGAAAATAAATGTCCCTATACCTTCCAAGGGAAAGCCTATCAGACGTAAAAAGTAACGTGGAACAATCAGAAGTGGGGAACACAAATTAGAGATGGGATGTCTTAAAATATCTACGTGTAACTGAGAATATTGCAAAATCTTGTCAACACAATGAAGTCATCTTTCTCCCTTTTTGTCGGGAGTGAGATGATGAGCAGTGAGTTTTCCTATGATGGCCAACAGACTGTCAGCCAGTTGACAAGAACTGGCTTTAAAAAATTTTTATTTCCAACATCTGTAAATGAATGGATAAACTGAGATGTCTCAGGCTTTGGGGGGGGCGGGGGGGGCTGCTTCGGAAATCAGTTTCTGGGGTTGTGCCTCAGCATTAACGCATGGTAGAGGTCACAGAATGATTCTTCTAGACTCTTCATTCCTTTAGCTACAGCTCAGACAGATTCAACAAATTCCAATTGCCCAATATCTGATGAAAAGAAAATAGAATGTGAGAACCCCAACAGCGACAGCGAACGCCCACCAAAAATCTGGGGAGGCAGAGAGGGAGCTGCTGGAGGGTGTCATTCATATTAACACTGACAGCTTACCTATCTTAGGATAGTGCTGCCTTACGCGCTGCGTGTATCTGTATGTCCCCAAACACACGTGAAGAACATGCGTTAACCAGGGTAAAATTCTACCCGTGTGTAAGAGTCAGCCTGTCAACGCTGGGTGTGTTCTAGGAGGCACTAATCCCCAAGGAACAGGTGGCACAAAGGATATCTTTGATTCTCTGAATCTTCGGTTAGCAGTTTGAGGTCCAGGGTGCAGCTTTGGATCAGTTCATCTAATTTCTTCTCCTCCTGGCTGAGCTCGGTCACTTCCTTGGACAGGCCTTGACACTGGGCCAGCATGCCCCCATCCTCAGACAGACTGCAGCCCCTGGAAACCCAAACACATACTGTTCATGGCTGCTCGGGGGGGGGGGGGCAAGGGGGAGAGGGTGCAAGGGAGGGGCAGTGAGAAATGGTCCTTTTGAGTCAAATGTCCCCTCTTGATGCAGGAGGTCACACTGCTTGTTTAGCCAAGTATTAAAATCAGAACACTTATACATTTGTATATACTTTTTGTCATAGTCCTTCACCTTTTACACCACAGAAATTAAGTGGGGGGGGAACCCCAAAAAACCCCCAACACTGTTACTTTCAGGTTTCTTTCCTCCAGAGGAGGCCTGTTTTTTCAGAAGGCTCAAATTCAAAGGGCAAAAGGAGGAGCTCCTGTCTGCCACATGCCTCCCGGGAGGAAAGAGAAGGAAGGGGGGGCAGGGAAAGGATAGAGAGACATTGAGAGATAGAAAAATGTAAAAGAAAAGAGGAGGAGTGGTTCAAAATTCAACAAAATACATTCGGGGAGCACAAAGACCTAGGTAGTTTCTGAGGTCTTCCACCAACCACCGAAAAGGAAGAGGCGGTTAGGGGAACAGATGCGTGTGCTGTATGCAAGCACAGAGACCAACACCCAAAGCACAGGCCAAAATGGGTCACTGCATCGTCACAAAATTCCCCAAAAGTACAAAAAGTTCCCCGCTCACCTCATGGTTGAGGGAGTTTTTTCAAAGCCACCCTATAACAGATTTGTTCCTTCCCACAACACTTCACCGTCCCTTCCAAACACCGGCTGTTCCGGTGCTCTGTCCGTAATTCACCGAGATTAACCATACACGGACTCACACGTGTGTGTGTGTGGGGGGGTGCCACGCGTTATCATCCCTGTTTTCCAGGAGGAACTGAGGCCTCTAAGTCTTGCCTCCACTTCCCCAGAAAGTGAGCCGACCTGCCGTGAATGCCACGGATGAAGACACGTGGCGATGGGACCCATACACGGTGTGTTCAGCCGCAGTTCATTTCCGAACCCGTGAGAGACCACTCGAGGACAAGTGCCAGCGGCCTTTCGATGACACACGTGAGCACACACGGGCCTCATGGCCGCAGGTGAACTGAACAGCACCCTACTTGACACCCGCAGGGCCCCCCAACCGAATCCCGGGATCCCCCAGCTTGAGGCTCATCTGATGTCTCTGACGGCATCTGGAGGGCACAGAGACATGGACCTGTGGGCTAAGGAGCTGCGGGGCAGCAGGGAGGACAGCGCGGAGGCGGAGCGCGGGCCTGAGCGGGCCCTCCGGGGCTGGGGGCCGCGGCTGCTACTCACATCCACTGTACGTTGTTTTTCGACTTCTTCTTAATGAGGTGGATGCCCTCCAGCACGTTGGTGATGTCGTAGATTCTCCTCTTCTGCACCTTCAGCACCTCCGCCGCCTTGTTCAAATCCAAGACCCCGTCGGGGGACTGGCTCAGGAGCTGGATGAACTTCTTGGTGAGCAGACCAAGTGATGTGTCATACCGTGTTTTTTCTGAGGGAGATTTTGGAGCTTAAAGAAAAACAAAAGCCAAGCGGGTGGGGGGGATAGGGGGGAGAGGTAAAGAAATGAAGGGTTTCTTTGCAGGTAGGCAAGCCCCCTTTCCCGCTGCAGCCCAAGTCATTAGTGTCGAAGCAAAGCCGCGGCTCTTGCTCTCGGTAAGTTCCAGAAAGCTCTGAAATGGCTTTACGAGAAAAGGAAGGGACAGTACAAATGCCTGTTGGACGAAGGCGTTTTGCCGTGAGTTTCTCAGTAGCTTCTACGCTGCCTCACCCTCCTCCCCGGGTCTAGTGAAGGATCCCACACGCAGTAGGTGCTCAACACGATCTGCTGAATGAACGCGAACGTGCCACGGTCTCCGAGGACCAGCACGTGGGGAGCCTGACCCCACGGGGCCGGGGCTCACGCTGACCCCTGGCAACTGGCTTGGCAGGCTCCGTGGTCTGCGTGTGCCTGGGCCTTCGCGACCAGTTTTTCAGGCAATGCTTCGTGTGCGTGCAGAATCCCTGAACAGTCTTTCCACCGACTCGCCCCATCCCTCTCGAATGTTATGTCCTCGTTCGGTGTCGTATTTGCTCTGTGGTGCGGGTGCCCATCACACAGGGTCTGTGGACGGCCTGATTCGTAAACTCCGCGAAAGGGGAGAACAAACTCTAAGTTAGCACCTATGTTCAACGCCACAGACATCAAGGACGATTTCGCTGTTTCCAACCGACTTTCCTCTCTCTCTCCCCAAAGAAACAATCGGTGGAAAGGAAAACGAGCTGCAGTGTAGGGGTTTCGGTCGTTCTGGCACTGCCTCATGCGGAGCTCGAGATTGAGGCCGGCGCGGACCCACCCGATCTGGCACAGTCCTACGCCCAGTTAGCCTGGTCTCAAAAGTAACGCCCATTAAGGGAAGTTAAAATTAAATTTGATTATAGAATGGTGCCAGAGAGCTTGTATTCCTAGGTGTAAAATGACACCGTGCACAGTTAAAGAGGCCTCCTGACTCAGTATTCAGGGACCGAAGGGACTCTGCCCCGTTTGTGGGGTGTCTGCAGACACTGTGTTTATTTTCTGGAGAGGAATAGAAAGAAATGAAAAAGGACACAACATGCCAAAATTATCCACACTTTGGCATCCTCTCAGCCACAAGCTTTGAAAGGTGGGAAGCCCACACCAAGGAGAATACGAGATGAAAGGATCCTTACTTTTTGGACTATCTGGACTTCGCAGGGCGGCTCTTCCTTTGCCCTTGGGGGTTTTTAAGCCATCTGAGAGGTACTGATGACCGCTTTCTCCTAGCTCCAGCCTTCGCTTTGCCTGCAACGTGAAAGTACAACCGTTCGTCACTGGTCACGCGGGCGATCACAAGAAGTGGGGCTGCGTGGGACCCGGCCCTGCCAGACGTTGCGGGCTCGTGCCAGCTCCCAGTGCCTCTGCTTGGCCTCCCTCGGGACCCTGTCATGCCCTACGGCCAGGCGCCGGCTCGGGGGCTGGGCTGGCACGGAAACTCTCCTCACCTGCAATGGATTACCCCGTCCAGGCTCAGATGGACACAGCCACCGGTCCTCCAGGAGGAGGCTCGGGGGCCACACTGCTTACTCCTTCACTGATTCGACATATGTGCCAGGCGTGAGGTGAGACAGTCAGACCCCAGCAGGCATCGTGGAACGTAAATTCGCTTGTCCCTTGCGACACTTGGCCGCCTACCTTCATCTCTGATCTGGGTTGGACCTCTTTCCTTGTGCTCCCCCTGAACACTCTGTGCTTATGTGTATTGTAACACTTATTGGACAGAAGAGCTATTTTACTTATCTGTTTCTCATTTCCTTTAAGGCAGGGACTGTTTCCCATTTATCTCTGTGTACCTAATGCTTGGCATAGAGCCTGGGTTTCTGTAGGTATTCAACCACTCTCTCTCTCTATATATATTTATATTCAACGAAAGAGTGATTAAACAGTAACACAGCTAGTCAGACTGCAAATGGTCATTCATCAGAAGAACAAATATCGCAAATGCTCTATCTTAGGCTTCAACTAGTATTACTGTCTCCATTTTTGTCATCAAACCTGGCAAATGAGAAGTCTTTATCCCAATTTCTTCTTTTTGGGGGAGGGGAGGGGCAGAGGGAGAGAATCTAAAGCAGGTTCCACGTCCATCTCAGAGCCCAACTCGGGGCTCGATCTCACAGACCCCGAGATCGCGACCTGAGCTGACATCAAGAGTCGGGTGCTTAACCGACTGAGCCGCCGAGGCGCTCCTTCATCCAAGTTTTGCATTTAATTTAAATTTTACTGAAAAAATATCCACTTAGTGTCTACGGACTGGCACTGGGGTTAGGGAACAAAGGTAAAGCAAGACAGGTAAGGGTGTCTGCCTCCATAGCACGTGGGGTCCCAGAGAGGAGACAGATAACTAGGTAATTGTTGTGTGCTAACTAACTGTACGGTGGGATGGGTGTTCCGACAGAAGTGCTACCAACTGGACACCCCGCAGGGCCACGTGTCTTCAGGCTCATCGGTGGGCACAGTCTTCTAATGAGGAGATGCACAATTTCAAAGTAAACCCTCACGACACAGAAACAGAAGGAATAACTTATCGGCTGATGACAGATATTCAAGATACTCAGCTTCTCTATAGAAAGTTACCCGCGAATCTGGCTCTGTTCACCCCAGCAGCCCCTAGCCACACGTGGCTCATGGAAATCAACATGTGCTCGACGTATGACATACACACTGGGGGCTGGAAACTTAGCAGAGAAAAGGGTAAGGGAGCTCGGCAGTCCTTTTTATACAGATTACATGTTAAAACAATACCATTTTGGCTTTATAAACTATGATTAAATCAGATAGTATTACAATTATTATTTTACCTGTTTCCTTTTATACATATCTTTTTACCACGTGGCTTGCATTTGTGGCACACATGACCCTTCTGTTGGGCAACGCTGGGCTGAACTTCACTCTAAAGGCCTAGGAATGCCATTTGGCAAATTTCTGCACTTCATTTTCCCCTCCCAAATATTCTGTCAAATCCTTGTGTGAGCCTGTTGCTTTGGTTGGCCGGGCCAACCTTCCCTCTTCATGAGGCAAAAGCTCCCTAACTGTTTTTGGGGAGCACCCCTTCCTGGTGTCAGCCCAAGTGCGCTGTGCCCCTAGGTGACCCAGGCCTGGCCCATCTTTGTCGCCTATCTTCCCCCTCCCTCACAGTAGCCGCATATGACCAAAGTGGAGTGAACCAAGGCCAACCCCAGGGATTTTTCTGGAGCTACTGGCAAGAAGGGGTTGTGCCTTCCCAGGAAGGCTGACATGAGCCAGAAGCCATCCGAGAGTAAAGGGTCCACAGGGGCAAGTGGAAAAATGGAGAGAGAGGGTCTGAGGCCATCATTCAAAACCCTGAATCAGGTCAAATGCCGGGGGCAACGGCTGGTCTTCGCCCCAGATTTCTCTGTTGCATTAGCATCTCCTTTTTGCTTAAAGCCCTTTGAATTAGGGAAATGGAAGTGTGGTGTTGCAAGTGACAGCTTGTGGAACGGGCTGAGTCAAGCTGAGCCTTGGTGCAATGGGGAGCTGGCAAGCCTCATTCAAGAGCGGCAGAGTGGGTGGGTCACTTTTTGGGGCCTTCAGGAAATTACTCGGATAGGCTTCATTTGAGGCTTACCTGAAGGTCCAGAGGGGAACAGCTTTACTATGGAGGCCTTTCCGCTCCATGGAAAGCAATCCAAGAGGTACAGAGCTGTATTGCCTCCATGCAAAGGTCCCCGGATGGAAGCCAACTGGGAAAAGAGCTTTGGGACCTAGAACTCCGGGGCCCTTAAGTCAGGAAGTCTGTCTACTCCCACTGAACACTCGCAATGAAGAACCACTCACTGGCCAGCTGCCTAGGGGCATTATTACTTTTCTCTTCCCATCTGGGCAAGTGTTCCAAATTGCTTTGAGGCAAAGGCCTATGGAAGCAGTAAGCTGGAAGCTGGGGAAATTCCCAGAGATCTGTTGCTAAGAAACAGAGATCTAACTTCAAGGACCAGGACTAGACAGGCTGTGTGACTTTGGATAGTTGATCCAATCTAAATACTAGATAGAAAATCTACAAAATCTTAAAGGCAATTCTCCTGCCAGAGAATCCTCAAGTCCAGAAAGCAAAGGTCTATGATAGTTCAGCCTCTCAGGGAATCAATCACCAAGCCAATATGTCTACACCAAGAAGAAAGAGCCGTGGAGGAAGGTCAGCCCCAGCAAATCCTCCCAGGGAGTAGAAATCGAGGCAGTCCTATCGGCTGCACAAATAGTCACATCCCCACCAAGTCTCCAAGTGCCTGGAATTTCTTCCTGTGCGGGAGACACGACGGGCTTTGGGAGGCCATCACTGTGTCACTTCCCCTCTCCCAATGGACGTTTCTGGGGGGCTATCCCGTGACATTCCTCTGTTGTGCAGTGGCAAGGACTGACCTGGACTTGAGAGGAACACACAGTACTCACTACTTGTCGCTCCCAGAGGGCACATGACTGGACTCTCTTTTGGGACAGGGCCGAACACTCTGGTCTCTGATGGAGCACATTACTCCAACGCTTACCTTAACAAAGGCAAGCACGCAGGCTTGGTTTAAAACACCGAAACACTAGATGGGAGGTTTTAAATAGTACAGGTGGTCTCTGCTTACACCATGGCAGATGGAACTCTCTCTCAGTCAGCTCCATTTTTGTTTGCTCTTAGTGTGACCATCTCCCTGAACTGTGACTTATTCTGTTTACAAAAAGACCTTCATATTACAGGGCCCTTTCCAGTAAAGCCAACTCCTCTACCCAGTGCTCAGCAGAAGGCCCAGCCATTTGGTCCTAAGCAAGCATAAAGGCTGGGCAGGAGCGATGCTATGTGGACCACACTGCCATCTTCCGGAGGCGTTATCAAGGGCAGCTTTTCTTACAAAGGAACCATGTGTTAATTTTAGAGGTTCAGCCGAAACTAAGATGACGCGCTTCTGTAATGAAACAGTTGTACTGTTAAATTCCCGAAAATGTATATATGAAAATAATAGGAATAACTGTCAGGCAGCCAAGCAGTGGGCCGTGAGGGGGAACAGCCACAGTTGCTGGCTGCCTGGCCCCTATTTTTCCCTTTGGGGAAGAAACTTCTCCACAGTTCTTGGTTCAGGTGTTTTTCGCTTTTTTTTTTTTTTTTTGTCTCTAAGCCTGATAAGCAAAAAGCCTGACGTTGCTCAACAGCTTAGGCTGGCCCTGCCCATCACGGGTTCAAAGGAGAGGACTGTAATCTGGGCCCACCGAACACTGTATTCCAGTCCCTTGGCTCATGGGCCTATGACCAAGGCAAGAGAATCAGCCAGCGCTGGGACTTTGGTTAGAAACGGTGGGTTCTCTTCACTGGGAGTTACCAGTATCAGGTAAGCCGGGAGCAACCTGGGAAGTGAACCAGCACGGAAGGAAAGAGCTGGGGAGAGACTGAGGCCCAGGGCCTTCAAGGGAGGTGCTGGACAGAGCCACGCCCAAAGGCAGGTCTACCCAAGACTTCCATTTGTATGAACTAACAAATTCCCCAGCATTTGCAACCCGGTGTCCAGACAGAGCTAGCCTGCCAGCATCAGCGAGCACACAAGGAACGTCGGAGTATGTACGATGTCATGCACCATGATTGCTTTCTATTTCATTATGCTCTCTCGTTTTCACGACATCCCCAGGTTATTATTATTTCCTATTCTCTAGGAAAAGATGGAGGTTTAGAGCGCTTAGGTAACTTTTCCAAGATCCCACAGTCCATAAATATGCCTACTCCCAAGCCCATGCCTACTAATTGCTTTACAAAATGATTGTGAAAAACTGCCATGTAAGAATGTTTGAAAAATTTCATTAAACTGGTGCCATCTTACTCTATGATAAATGCAGCGTTTTACTTGATTCATAATTTTTACGAACTTTCCTTTACACAGTAAACGCACATGGAAATTCACATCGCACAAATGCGCATATGAGGAAAGCAAATCTTTCTCCCACTCCTGATCCCTTTCCCTTCCTCAAAGGCAAGACTGTGAAGTTCCTTTGACAACCTTTTATTTTTTAAATATTTTATTTATTTGAAAGAGAGAGAGAGTGCACACACGGGTGGGGGCGGGGGCGCAGAGGGAAAGGGTGAAGCAGACTCCCCACTGGGCAGGGAGCCTGATGTGAGGCTTGATCCCACAACCCTGACATCACGACCTGAACTGAAATCAAGAGTCAGACACTCAACCAACTGAGCCACCCAGCCACCCTTTTAGACAGACTATGGAAATACAAGTATGTATACAGGTATATACCACTGCAACCTATAAAAAGTACACAAATGATAGCAAACCACACATTACTCTATTAACACATCTCCAAGTTTGACCTGTCAGTACACAGAATGACTTTATTTTTCACAGCTACAGAATACTGGATTAATTAAGACACCATGATTTGTTTACTTAAGCAAACACCTACTCATGGACATTCAACACTCTTCTAGAAACGACTACATTTTCCCAACAAGCATTCATGATGGCACTTTGGGGTAGACACTACTATATCCACCTTGCACTGAGGCAAGGTAAGAAGGTAAGAATTTACTTCGTCTTGGTTAATAAGTCAAAGACACAAGGATTTGAGCCCATGTCCCTGAACTGATGGAAATGTCCCTCCTCTGTTGCCATAGCAACTTCTGGGGCACCACGGCATCATCTTGCCATCATAACTTATGTCTATGTTCCAGGTTTCCACACTGGACCATGAGCTCAGGTCTTAAGTAGCCTTGCACTTGGCATGCATTCAGTGGAATTTATTTATTTATTTTGAATGAACCAAGGAATAAATTCCCAAAGTCTCTTGGCAGGTAAATCACAAAGCTCCAACATTACCCACCTGTAGGGCCAGCATGTATGTTGTAATGCATGTGTATATACACACATGTATGTGTGTATACACATAAACATATGCTGGAGATTAATCCCTACATATTTGGAAAGGTTTTCAAGAAATACAAAGGGGAAAAATTAAAGTTGCACAAGGATACATATAATGTGATTTTATAAGGCTAAAACTATAAAAACTATAAAATATAGACTTCGCTATAAATATTTCCAAGTATCCAGAGAGAAAGAAAGTCTGGAAAGATCCACATCAAATGTTAATGGAGGTTATCTCTGAGAAATAAAATTAAATACAGGGTAATGATTTCATGTTTATAGTTCTATAATATTTGATTGTATTTTACAAAGCCATGTGTAAATATTAAAGTTATACCTTCTGAACTAGCAATTCAACTCTTTGGAGTATATTCAGAGAACATTTATGTTGTTTCCAGAGTTTGCCTATTAAGAATGGCACAGCTAGTGTCTTGAATATTTTTATATTTTTCCACATATGTCCAACATAAATAAATGCCCAATTTCAGGAGAAAAATTCAGTAAGTTATTGTACATTTATATAACGCAATGTTATGCAATTAATAATGACGTACGTCTATATATGTAAGTTTAAAAGAAAAGTAGGTGTGAGTAGTAAAATTTTATTTTTGTGGGGAAATTATATGCATAGAAAGAAAGGATATCTAAGGATATACACCAAATAGTTTAAGAATATTAATCTTTGGGTGGTAGGATTACAGTGATTTTATTTTCTTCTTTCTAAATCATTTAAAAGTGAGCACGGGTTACTTGCATTACAAGACAAAAATCACTTCCATTTGCCATTTGAGGTTAGACAAAAGAAAGCTGCTGGCTTGTTTTTTAGGCTGCTGAAAATCTTATGTACCATTCAGTAGGTATGGGTATGAGTTCCCAGCAGAAATGGGATGGATACACTACCAGAAAGGCATCCCAGGCTCATGATGGGGAGGGAAGTGGTGTCCTTATCTACCATGTGACTGAACCACAGGAAAAAATTAAATCAAGAAAAAGGCATGGCCTGCTGTAGTTCACAAACTGAGCCCTAAAATAAGCTCCCTTTACCCCAGTTCATAAGAGATCCAGCCAAGGGAAAGAACAGGATCTAGGATACATTGTGTCTCCCGGCTAAAGGTGAGACGGCATTCTGAATAGAGGAAGAGAAACAGAAGACGGAAATTAGATAAGAAGAATGAGGGCCAGGGTAGGTTCATTAGTGAAATAACTGGAGACACTCTCCAGTTCCAGACTCGCCCTCGGATACTGGCCCTTAGGCTAGGGCAGGAGGATTTTAAGAAAGGAATACCTAGCTTCCAGTTAGGACTGCATAGTAACTCAATCTGACTAACCATTTTTACATCCATTCGAGTATTTATGAAGTGCCTGCTGTGTACCAAGCCTCGCACAGGCAGATAATTGATTATAAAGGCGACACGGTGGTCCCTGGTATAAAAGAAGCTACGGGCAAACCAATAATGGAAAATGCACGATGAAACCAGCAAGGAGCCCATAGCTGGGGGCAGGCAGGGGGGCTGGATGGAGAAGAGGGTGGAGGTCGGGAGAGGGTGGTTAGAGGGGGCGGAGCTTGAACCATGTCCTGGAAGGCAACGGCTCTGTCCAGCACAGAAGGGAGTGGGAGTCGGGGTCCAAGCATGCGCAGAAGCGCAGAGACGTGGAAGGGCCGTGGTTCAGGGGTGCTGGTGGGAAGCGAGAGGGCTTGGGCGCAGAAGGAGCTGCATCCTTGGTCCCTTCCATGCCGTGTGGTTATTGAACCACACTCCGTGTCCCCTTTTCCTTGAGATGAGGTTACCCAGGATGACGAGCTCAAAGGTCGTCCTGTCTGTCTGGCTTTCCTCAGCCAGGGGCACGTTCAGAATCGAACGAGAGCAGGGTCTCTGTGAGCTATTAGGTGAGAAGCCTAATCAGAAACCGAATTCTCTCCGAGACCTGATGAGCCGAAGGGCATGCAGAAGGCCCCGACGGATGCAGGTGCACACGGGCGGAGCAAGTGTGCATTTTACTTCCGTGAGGATCGCCCCTTCAGTCCTGCATCCCAAGCGTCTCTCTTCCCCACGCCTCCCGGCCCCAGCGAATCCCCCACCACTGGGTACCTAGGACGGCCCCCAAACTCGGCCATTTTTCTTTTCATTTTTAAACTACGGACCCAGGGTATCTTAACTTCACTATGGCTTATGTTTCTGGACTGCTTTGGGACTCCCAACCACGCACATATGAAGGCTTCCAAAGGAAAAGAAAGCCTAACTTTGGAATGGAAGCCATTTACTTATAAACTGGTGACTGCATCCCTTTCTATAGACATTTGTTTTGTTTTTAATAGCTTGAGACAGGGCGCCTGGCTGGCTCAGTTGCTAGAGCATGGGACTTATGATCTCAGGGTGGTGAGTTCAAGCCCCACGCTGAGCGTGGAGCCTACTAATAAAGAAAAAGAATAATTTAAGACAATATAAAAGAAAATCAATATACATGATTTTTAAAAATCCACTTAGCTCAGGCAGCTTCTAATGGCTACCTCCCCAGAGGAATCAATTTTACTCTTTCTCCTGGTGGTCACCTCTGCATCTCTAAGGAATAAGCTTGTATAGCTACTTCGGGACAAAAATGTCCAGCACCCAAAGAGGACTATCATCCAACCTAAGATGACCTCACCTGTTTACATCCGGCAGATCTTCTCCATCATATCAGGTATGCTATCAAAGCCCCACTTTTTCTCCCACCTGAAACTCTTGGACCTCCAGCTGTCTAGACTCGTGACAGTTCTGCAAGCCTGTTGCAAAGCTGCCATTCTTTGATCTTCCCACTCACTGTACCGTGTTGAAGCCCGAGGGGGACACCTATCACTTTATTTGGCTGCCCAGCCTCTGAACCTTTCCTCCTACGGTTAGGAAACTCCCTACTTTATCAGTCTTGGTGGAAGGCATAGTGGCCTTTCTACCGCAGACCCTAAGCACGCCGCACGCTCTTTCCTAGCTTTGCCAGAACGCTGCCTGCGTGGCCCGGGCAGACACACCCGCCCTGGACCTGGAGCGTGGACTCTGGAGTTGCTCTGGCAAAGCAGCAGGACGGTTGGTGACGGCTGCTGGAGCCACGAGAAATCACTAGTGTTGCTAGACTCGTTCCGTGGCTCGACATTTGGGCTGTGGTTCTGCCTACGGATCCTTCCTCGTTCCTGCCTGTTCTCCAAGCCTGGTTCTCTGTATCTTCAATACACTCCCATAAACGCCTTGTCTGCTTAAGTCAGCCAGTGCTGTTAACCCATGGCTTCCCCGGAACACACCCGAACAGCAGTATGGAAGAGAAAACCCGAGTCCTCGTGTATCTGAAATGTGTGTTTCACCCTCACACTCGCTGAACCCGGAGGCCACCGTTGTAGTGGTTTTTAAACCCAGAGTTGATGATGAGAAACCTGCAGCCACCGATTCTCATTTGTCTGAAGCTATTGGGCTTCTAACCTCTCTGCAAACCTCCCAGCCTGTCTCACATTTATTGTGAAATTTCCTAACGTCTCTTCAGGTGCACATCATTTCTCACTGCGTGAGGGACTCCCGGGCTCCTACAACCCACCTGCGTGGCCTTCAGCTACGAGAAGGATTTATGTTGTAGATCATCCCCCCCCACTTCCTGTCATTTCCCTGGGATTCCCAGAGTGATCCTCTAAAGCTCTTATTTTCTATTTTCCATTTCTTTGCCTTTTGTTCTACTTAGTTATTCTTACATCAAATTTCGCTTCCATTCACTAAATTGTTTTTTTTTTAAGTTTGGGCAACTAGATTTTTAATATCCAAGAGTATTTGTTTCACTTTTGCTTTCTGCTCAATCTATTTTTGTAGCATCTTGTTCTTCTTTTATGAATAGGAGAGTCTCTCCCTTCGCCACTCACTATTTCAAGTTTTCTTGCTTCCCGTTTAATCTATTGTCTCCACTGCCTTCTTTTCCTACTTAAAGAAAAAGGAAATCTTGGCCCCATTCTGTAATTGCTGTGGTCTTTTTTCAAATGTCTAGTCCCTATTTAAGAATAAAGCAACCCAGTGATACCTGGGGGAGGTATGACTCAGATAGAGGTGATACCCTTAAATGCCAAAATGGAGCTAATCCATTTATTTTCAGATTTCTCAAAACCGATCCGGCTGAGGAAAAGACTCCCAAATTCTGCATAAAGTCCTTCCTGCGAATTCCCTTTCTTACTTTGGTTTTGTCACACCTGAGCTTCTCCAAGGCAAACCAATGCTCTCTCTGCCCTAGCTTCCTCTATTATTATTATTATTATTTTTTTAGAGATTTTACTTATTTATTTGACAGAGTGAGAGAGAGAGAGAGAGAGAGCAAGCACGCACACGCAGGGGGAGCAGCAGGCAGAGGGAGAAGCAGACTTCCCGCTGAGCAAGGAGTCCGACGCCAGACTCGATCCCAGCACCCTGAGATCATGACCTGAGCCGAAGGCAGATGCCCCCCTCTGTTCTACTTTACTGACTTCTACTCCTCTATCCTTTCTCTGTGTTCCAGAAATCTGCTGAGTAATCTTGTCCACTAAAAGCCCCACTCTAATTTTCAATGATTTTAACTGTTTAGTATTATTTTCATCAGGCTTCCAAGGAAAGGAGATACCTCTGTTTGACAATGTGCCTTTCTGAAGCAGAAGTGTCTATGTATTTAATTCTCCTTTATCAGCAGGTGACACCGACCACTTACCATATGTAAGGCACCCAGCTAGGCTCTCCCATGATAAAGGCAGTGGCTCCTTTTGCAGGAAAGAGCCGCTGAAGCCCGGATATCCTTCCTACTTAAGTCTCCATCCCAATAACTGAATACGGATTGTAAAAAAGCAAAATATCCGAGAACCTTTCACAGATTACTTCTGTATCTATCCCAAATGAAAAGTAAATGAATAAAAAGGCTTAAGAGAAGGGCCTGATTAATAAATCAGATTTAATGTTATGCAAATGAAGTGAAAATTAAGTAATATTTTTAATAATAAGAAATACTGTGATGACCTTTTCTATCATAACCATCGTGGTGTCTCAAACAGAGAGGGCAAAAGGTTTTTAATTCCCCACACAATGCTCAAGCTTTATTATTCCCTCTGAAGTCTACACTTGACATGCTTTTGCAGGAAAGTAAACATGGAAAACTGTCCAATTAAACCACTAACTGAAAAAAGAGTTTTAAATTCACTCATATTACCCAATTCATAATGTGTTTTTAAGTTATTGCTAACCCTAAGTATGTAGTTATTGCCCATAAAACAGAATTTAAGGGATTCTTCTCTTCTGACAGCTGAATTTCCAGTTTGGAGGTTGGCAAAGAGAATTTAAACTAGATCTAGTGATGGGCACTTATGAAGCATGGGCTCTGAGGCTCAGATGTCTCCCTGCAACGGCGTATTTGAATCTCCCACTGGAGTACTATTCCGTTGATCTCGACTTTCCTTCCCAACTCCTGGTTTTTGGTCTTACGATTTTACCTCACCTCAACACCAATGGAATAAACCAGGAGTTGACATTTTCTGTCTAAGGCCAGGTAGTAAATATTTTAGACCTTGTGGGACCTGTTGTAGTTCCCTTCACTGTTCAAAGTAGCCATAATTCGTAAATAAATGGGCTTCCTTGTATTCCGAGAAAACTTATTTACAAAATAAGCCAGGGGCCAGATTTGGCCCACGGGCCACAGTTTGTGGACTCATGGGATAAAGCATTATCCTCCTACAAGTTGATTTATGTTTTTATTAAAGGATATCTATATTGCTCACACCAAATACTGAAATTTTATGAAGAAAGCCAATCATCTTTTTGGGTAATGGACTTCTGTCTCTGTCATGCTTTGTGTTACATGTGAGGCCTTCAAAGAAGTACTAACAATAACAAGCCAATCTGAGCTATCCGTTTGAACAGCCGAACCCCATCCCTTCCACAGAACACAATGATCATTAAACACATGAAGATGCTTTTTATGTCCTCAAACTTTACAGCTAAAGAGATAATTTATAGGCGCAATGAAGAGCTATAAACAAATTCTTACTATGGGTTTGACAGATCAATTTTCGAGAATATTAATTTAATTGCTTCATGACTTGTATCAAAAAAATCTTCTCTCAGCACACTTTCTCCCATTGAGTGATTGTGGAAACATTAGAGTAACTGTTCTGAATCTCAACCAGACTTCAGAATGAAGTCGCCAAAGCGGCTTGCAGCACAGTGCGAGCACCTTAAACCTCAGAAAAAGAGCAGTGGGTTAATGATTACTGTGGCTCCAAAAGACAGGGCACTTGGTCCTGGGGGACACAGTTTCACAAACTGCCCCCGGTACAGGAGCATGACTAGTGGACTCCACGAGGTAAGAGCACTTTTGAAAGATGTTTTGAACCAAAGAACTAATTGAGGAACTTCCGCTTAACATAGGAAGGGGTTACTCTAAGAGATACAAAGAACGGAAAGCGGACATCGGTAGTCCTGCATCACGTCAGGAACATCCAATACTTGTACAACGGACTTGAAGACCAAAGCGTGCGACTTCCCCACACACTCCACTTTCATTTGGTGGCAAACTTAATTCCTGTCTCTGAGAGTTGGGGAGTTTCTGGGTTGTAACACAGTAAGGAGGAACCCGGGTTGAGGCCAGTAAACTCCCTGAGTGGGGGAAAATGGAGTGGAGAGTCCAGGGAGGTCAAAGTAGCTAGAATTTGGATAGAGCCCTGAAAGGAGAGAACTGGTCAGACAGAGAATCTTGGAAATCTGTGGAAGGTCCCTATGGAGAATCCAGCAGAATACAGTGGATGTGTGTGAGGAAACTAGCCAAGGCCAGGAAAAACACCTGAAACAAATAATAAAGACAGCGTGCCTAGAGTTCCCATGGGGCCTAGAATTATAAAACTGTAGGCACACTGTTCCTACAATTGTTTCTAGCAGACAGACTGGGGGAAAGAAAAATGCCAAAAAACGAAACCAAAACAAAAAGCAGCCTCATAACTCAGAGGCACAGGTAGAGGACTGAAGCGTGTTGCTACATTGGCGAGGCAAAATTAGCCCTACAATGAAGACTGCTCTGGTCCCATCCTACAAAGCAGGAACTGAAAGATCAAGCTATTTCTAAGAAACCTAATGGCATCTCAGCACAAAACTGAAGAATCTTTACCCAAATACAAAAATGTCCAGCACCCAATAATGACTATCATTCAACCAAAGATTACCTGGCTTCCAAGGAAGCATGAAAATATGACCCAGATTCAGGAGAATAATCCATCAAAAGTGACCCAGAATGAACACAAATGGTAGACGTAGTTGACAATGACATAGAAAAAAGTTAAAAGTTAATGTGACTGTATTCCATATATTCAAAATGTTAAGGGGAGAGATCAGTGATTTAAACGTACAGATTCAACGAACTCAATGAATCCCAAACACCAGAAAACACAGAGAAAACTGTAACAAGGCACATCGCAATCAAACTGCTCATAATCAGTAATAAAGAGAAAAATCTCAAAAGCTCGTGGGGGTGAGTGGGGGAATAGGTTACAAAAAAACCCCACCAAAAATGAGAATTCTCATTTGTAGCAATGTAGCCAGAAGGCAATGGAGCAGCAACATTTCAATAGTGAAGGAAAATAAAGCGTCAAGCTAGAATTCCATACTCAGCAAACTTACCTTTCGAAATCCAAAGGCAAATAGAGACTTTTCCAGTGATACAAAAGCTGAAGGATTTTTTTCTTCTTTTTAACCAGTGGATCCACGACAAAGGAAATGTTAAAGGAAGACCTTCAAGCAGAAGGAAATGATACCAGCTGGAAATATGGAACTACACAAGGAAATTAAGAATGTCAAAAATGGTAACTACATGGTAAATGTGTGGCTTCTTCTCCCCTTATACTTAAATCTCTGTAAAAGACAACGGACTGTCGAAACAAAAATAGTCAATTATATTGCGGAAGTGATAACATACGGGTAAGTAAAATACAGGACAATACTAGCATAAAGGCCAGAAGGGGAGAAACGGAACTACAGCATCCTAAGTTAAGTGGTATAATCTTAAGCATACCTAAGGAATGAGTAGGGGTGAGTACAAAGAGCCAAGAATAACCAAGACAATTTTGAAGAAATAAGAACAAGGTAGAGAGACTTGCCCTACTGGATATCCAGACTTGTATTGTAAAACTAGTCATTACTGAAATGTGTACTGGCTCAGGGAGAGGCAAACAGACCAAGAGAATAGAATGGAAAACCCAGAAACAATTCCACACATACATGGAAAGGTCATGTATTGCAAATGAGGCACTGCAGACTGCTGGAAAGGATGACTACTTTTTGTTTATGTCTTTTTTTTTTTAAGATTGTATTTATTTATTTGAGAGAGAGAGAGAAAGAAAGACAGAGAACACAGAAGGAGACTGACAGGGAGAAGTAGACTCCTGCTGAACAGGGAGCCCAACGTGGGACTCAATCCCAGGACTCTGGGATCATGACCTGAGCTGAAGGCACAGGCTTATCCGACTGAGCCACCCGTCCCAACATCTTTGTTTTTTTACTGCAGTATACTTGACACATTCCACAACATTAGTCAGGTGTACAACATATTGACTTAACAACTCTTGATGTTCTTCTATGCTCACCACAAGTGCAGCTATCAAAGAATGACTATTTAACAAATGGTGCCAGGATGACTACTGATCCGAGAAGTAAATAAAACTGGATCCCTACCTCAAACCACACACGAAATTCAACCGCAGGTCTAAATGAAGGGACTCAACTTTACAGCTATGAGAAGAAACAAAGGAAATACCTGGCTTCAGTTTTTTAAGAAAGAAATGCACAAATTGTACATGTGAAAAACCACATTAAAATTAACTCTTGTCATCGAAAGGCCACAATAAAGTCAAGCCACTGGTTAGGAGAAGATACATGCGACACACATAACCTCCTAAGAATTATTATCCAAAAAAGATAAAAGAATCAGTAGAAACTGGAAAGAAAAGGGAATGCAACTCAAGAGAAAAATAGATAAAAGACAGGAACAGGGAATTCCCAGAAGAGGATACCAAATGGTCGAAATACTAGAACACGTAATTAGGGAAATGTCAATTAAATAGAAAGAATCTTGGGCGCCCGGGTGGCTCAGTTGGTTAAGCATTTGCCTTCGGCTCAGGCCATGATCCCAGGGTCCTGGGATCGAGTCCCACAATGGGCTCTCTGCTCAGCGGGGAGTCTGCTTCTCCCTCTTCCCCTCCCCCCTGCTTGTGATCTCTGTCTCTCTCAAATAAATGAATAAAATCTTAAAAAAAAAATAAAAAGGATCTTTTCATACTCATCAGACTGGCAAAAACTGTGAAGTCTGAAAATACCAGGTATTGCAAACGCACAAAATTGTCATACCTTCCTAGCGGGTGGGGTTTGGGGGCTGTAAATCCTCTGGACAAAAGTTTTATTCATACTTAGTGAAAACCTTCAACTGCTCAGTATGCACCATAAACTCTTGCACACATGCCAAGGAGGCACGACAAGAATTCGTACCAGGCTGTAGTTACCAACATGGATAAATCACACCAATTCTGAGTAACAACAAAAACACCACCACAGAATGGACATGGTATCCTTACATAAAATGTGAAAACACCGAAAACCTTATTAAATAGCATTAGGGTACGACATATGTAGTATGAGTATACACACCTAAGACATAGGTAGAAAAGTATTAGAAACACACAAAATAGAGAGGAAAAAGAGAAAAAGCCATTGGGGAGGGAAACAAGAATCTTCAACTGCATTGCTGATGTCATCTCATGGTGCTTTCTCTCTACCTTTTGTATCTGAAATATTTCAGAGTAGAATTAAAAAAATTTAAAACGAGTAGGAGTCAGCTGGCAAGGGAGAAGTATGGGTGTGTGACCAACCACCTGGAGGGTAATCTGGCAATATTATTAGTATTTTAATCATGCACGTCCTTTTGACCCCACAAGTGTACTTCTGGAAATCAATTTATCCACAGAAACACGACAAAAACATGCACAGGGCGGCATGTACAGGATGTTTGTTACAGCATTCTGTTTAACAGGGGGAAGTTAAAAAACCCCAAACCCCTAAATGCCCATTAGCAGGAGGATAGTTAAGTAAAGCACTCTGTATTATACACCCGCGTTGGAGCGCACCAGTAGCTGCACTATCCGATGGTGAGGTCCCTCTCCAGCTTTATCTAGCGAGAAAAAAAAAGCAAGTCAGAACAGCATCTGCAGTAGGATCTCTTATGGAAAAACAAAACCAGGGAAGGCCTAGAAGGAAGTCTGTCAGTGAGGAGGGAAGCGAAGGGTGGAGGAAGTCAGTGCCCTCTACTGATGGAGGGTGAGCAGGAATACATAGCTTGGGGCATCTTGTCGGCTCAGTCAGTTAAGCGTCTGCCTTTGGCTCAGGTCGTGATCCCAGAGTCCTGGGATCGAGCCCCACACTGGGCTCCCTGGTCAGTGGAGAGTCTGCTTCTCCCTCTCTCTCTGCCTACCTGTCCCCCTGCTTGTGGCTTGTACACTCTCTGGTCAAATAAATAAATAAAACCTAAAAGAACCCCGAAAGTATCTCTGTCACTCATTTTAAGTTGGTGAAAATAGGATATCAACAAAGGGAGGGGCACCTGTGTGGCTCAGTCCATTAAGCGGCCGACTCTTGATTTTGGCTCAGGTCACGATCTGGGGGTGGTGAGATCAAGCCCCACATCATACTCTGTGCTCACTGTGGAGTCTGCTTGAGAGTCTGCCTCTCCCTCTGACCCTCCCCCCTGCTTGTGTGCTCTCTCTCTAAAATAAGTAATAAGCCTTAAAAAAAAAAAGGATATAAACAAAGGGAACACATGTTGAAAACACATTAATTGCCTAGACACCAAAGAAATGATGAGCAATCCGAGGAACCAGAAGTTAAAGGTGGAGAGAGTGGGGGCCAGCGAGGCCACGAGAAGTTCTGAGACTGAGACTGAAAGGTGGGCTCCTGGGGGCCAGGGCATGGGGGGGGGGCTCACTAGGAATGGCAAAGGACAAAGTTCAGTGAAAGAATGAGTGGAGGGGAGGACAGGAAGGAAGGGAGGGATGGGGGTGGGAGCCTTCAGATTTTAGAATTCGTGGCTGTTTCTATAGTACCACTTCTGTACACTTCCCAATAATTCAATTAACTCCCAAGTTTTTAGGAAGGAAACTAAAATTGATCCAATGCCTACTGTGTACTTTTGTATATGGTTGACCCTTGGACACAGGGGCTGGGGCACCGACCCCTCCACGCACAGCCAAAGATTCCATATAACTTCTGACTCCTCCAAAACTTCACTAACCACCTGCTGTTGACTGGACACCTTCGATACCATAAGTTGATTAATACACAGTTTGTGTATCATGTGTATTATACACTGTAGTCTGAAAATAAAGTTCCGAAAAGAAAAAATCATAAGGAAGAGAAAATACATTTAAAAGTACCGTACTGTATTTATGGAAGAAAAATACGCCTATGAGTGGACCTGTACACGGTCAAGTGCAGATTATTTTAATTAAGGAAAAGTGGGTCCTCTAGCAAACCTTTAACTTGTTAAGATGAAAATTTCTTTGTATTTAAAAAGATCAGTGTATGGGTCCGAAGGGGATTAAAAGGTATAAACTTCCAGGTATAAAATAAGTAAGTCCTGGGGATGAAAAGTTTTGATGAAAAAAAAAAAGATTAATGTAAACATAGTGCCATCAGTCCTCAGATACATTGTTCAGAACCAATATTTAACATAGTCTGTCGGTAACAGGATTGCAGACTAGTCTCTTCGTCTAACAGTATGAGTGATAGTTGGCTTTCACAGCTGGTGGTCCTGGGATCAGTCCCCACAGATAATCCCTGTGGGTTCATTCCTCTCACTGGGGTGTTCCTAGCTAGACCACTGAAGAGCAAACAGGAAAATCTGACTTAGACCCCAATTCATAGGATCCTCAACATGGTATATAAAGGATTAGGGAACTCTGGAAGTGGGCAAATCACCCTACGACACTCAGAATGGGGTACGTGATGGGCCCTCCATTATCCTATTTGGGTTTTTTCCTCCAATAACTTCCAGAGAAGCATCCTGGAATTCTGTTTCTGGGAAAAGGAATATTAAAAAAGCACCAACCACACATAGAAGCAAATTTTGCCCCTTTGTCATGGCAGGGTTTTACCAACAGGCTGACAACCATTCCTGAGAAATTCCTAGAGTTTCAAGGATCGAATGGAATCCTGGGCAGGTGAGTAAAGTTATATTGAAAAGACGTGGATTGGCCCTAAGACGAGAATTTAACTTTCGTAAAAGTTTTGTAAAAACTATCACCAGGGAATAGAAATTTCCCTCCAAACAGGGCCACCCATGAGCTTTCTGAGGCTGAGGAAATGTCTAGGAGGAGGGTTTGGAGAGGAGCCAGACCAGGCTGGGAAGGTAGGCAGGGCCGTAGATGGGCTGCTGTGGCTTCAGGGAGTCCTGGGCTAGGAGGTACTGCTTCCGCTTGACCTTGGAGTTAAAGGTTCCTCAACCGGCAGAACTCAAAGATGGATCCTCTTGGTCTACACGGCAAAACAACACTGCCATCAAACAGAAACATTACAACTCTTTGAAAGGAGTCACATTCATCCACTCGCATCCTGCAATTTTATGACTCCCCAGGTTCTGTTACACGAATCGGACATTAACTCCCCATTGGACTAGGCCAACATTCTGACAGAGATCAGGACTGGGAGCCTCTGACTTACCCACTAAAGGTTCAGAACAAGGTCATGGTTTTTTCTACTTTACTGAGTCACAACCTTTGAGGCAGCAGAGAAGAAAAATCAGACTAGAAAAACCTACGACAGTGATTGCTACTGAATGTGTGTACGAAATCATGCTCATTTTCCAAATGCATGTAAGAAGATCCTGAAAACATACCAGGAATAAATGCTATGAAAAATGTAGGATGGGGGGCGCCTGGGTGGCACAGCAGTTAAGCGTCTGCCTTCGGCTCAGGGTGTGATCCCGGCGTTATGGGATCGAGCCCCACATCAGGCTCCTCCGCTGAGAGCCTGCTTCTTCCTCTCCCACTCCCCCCTGCTTGTGCTCCCTCTCTCGCTGGCTGTCTCTATCTCTGTCGAATAAATAAATAAAATCTTAAAAAAAAAAAGAAAAATGTAGGACGGAGTAGTGGTGGTACAACAGCTTTGAAGACACACAAACTGTGTAATAACGAATTAAACGAACATGTAGACAAAGATGTTCTTTAAATGAGTTTTGGAAAAAAAATGCTAGACTAGTGTTCTGTAGAAAAGGGATGATAATACTGCTAACCTTTATTAATAAAAAATTAGTAGCAGGGGCACCTGGGTGGCTCAGTTGGTTGAGCGTCTGATTCTTGGCTTCGGCTCGTGTTATGATCTCAGGGTCTAAGATCGAGCCCCACATCGGGCTCTGTGCTCTGCAGGGAGTCTGCCTGAGATTCTCTCTCCCTCTCCCTCTGCTCCTTCCCCGACCCCCTGCTCATGCTCTCTCTCTCTCAAATGAATCTTTAAAAAAAAAAACCAGTAACAAACTGGAAAGTTTATGAAGGACCTGAGTCTAACAGCTCCATGATCACAGGAAAAGCAACGGTTGATCTGAAAAGGTCTTATGCTCACGTGGAGCCAGTGAGGCTCTGTCAGGGGACACGACTGAGTGGCAGGTCCAGCGAGGTGGCCACTCTGATGGCCTGCCTTCTTTTTTACAGGTGCATTTTTCCTTGCTCGTTTTACCTCTTCTGCTCTCGCCTATATACTTCAGAATCATTCCAGGCATCAGATGTTACCTCAATTGGTATTTGTTCACTGGGTAACTAGAGAGAGAGAGCGAAGGATCTCAAAAAGTACTCCACTTGAACCTGACACCTTGGAAAACCGTTTCTCCCTCATCTGTATTTACTTCCAGAGGTCGGCAAGGGGAGTGCGCCAAGGAGAAACTCTCTTCATCTCTGAAGCCCCACGTACCTCAGGTCCTCCCGCTGGCTCTCCACCTGGACAGCTCACGTGTGGGCAGAGGGAGTTGCCAAACCTGAAGTGCATCTCTTTCTTGATGAATGACCCCAAGTGAACCTCAAAGGACTCCACAGGAGGTCTTACTTGAAAATTCATCTAGAGTTTTCTATTGCCAGGGTTAACTATTTTGCAGTTAATCATTACGAATGCAAAATAAGTACATACTTACTAAAAAAAAAAATGAATGCTTATCTGTGTGATAAGTAAAACTTCAAGATCTCTACAGATCATTTGATGTTTACTTGAGAACATTAGCTTTATAAAATAAAATTAAGCAATCCAAAAAAAAACCTCAATAGTTTTATTAATCATATGATTAATAAATCTTGTAATTACCTTGGCACTTTCCTCAAGTAATGGACTGACAATCTTTTACAAAATTATTTATTTGTACTCGTACGCTGACTGTATTGCTTACTAAAATGTGCACACGTGTAGGCAGTGATTTCATAAAAATCAGGGAAGAAAAGAAGACTGTTTGAATTACTTTCCAATTTAGGAGAACGTTCTTTCTGACGATATTCTCAGAGCGGTTTAGAAAGGTGAGTAAAATAAACTATAGGAACAGATACATTAAAATGAGTGTTATTTCCATCATATTATGTAATTCTTTCTGTCAGTTTTCAAAATATAACTTAAAAAAAAAAACTTTTTTGAACTGTCAGGCTGTGGAGGGACGGCAAGATACCTTGACCAAGACACAGAGCCTTCCTGGGCCTTAGCTTCCCCACTGTACCAAGCGTACACGAGACTAGAAATATCCCTGAGTTTCGGGAAGCCTCACCCCCCAATAAAGTTTACCTCTTGTTCACGTGCGCTTACCATCTCTGAGCAAGATGCCCTGCCCCAGTATGTAGTGACCAGAACCTAGAAAGCAATAAATTCACCCGACATTTGTACTTGGTCAGTTACCAACATAAGGTAACGGAAATCTATTTCAAAAACCATCGCAGAATCCCAAGGAAAAATTTCATTGTCAAAGTCTCTTGATTTGTGACTCAGTCTGTGGCCAAACACAGAAGCTCCTTCCCCAGCTCCGTCCACTGGTCATCGTGAAGTGTGGCCAAGGCACACCTCCTCCTGGATCCTTCCCTGAGCTCTTCCCTTGCCTTCCTGAGTCTGGTTCTAGAGTTGACTGGAGTTGTAAAAGGGATGAGAGACTCTCTTTTGGTCCCCACCCCTATGACCGCAGTGTTTATGACCAAATGGCACCCTTGTCAAAGCAGTTGGGACACCCTTGCCCCAGGGCCACTGCGGAAGAACGCTTACTTAATTACGAGCAGTGCCCTGTCTTCAGGGAAAGCAGGGTGTTCAGAGTTTTGTACTCCGTCCTCCTCTCCCTTTCCTGCGAACTAGGACTCACTATGAGGAAAGAATAGAATCACGGTCTGCTAGGAGGGGCTGTTGTTACCTGTTGCTGCGGACAAAACAGTATCTGAGAGCAAAAACGCGGGAAAAGGTCTACCAAGGACCGCAGCTTAGAGAGCAGAAGCTGCTGGGGGTCAAGTTTCCAAGAAAGGGTTTGAATCTATCTGCTTAATGCATCAGAGCAGAGCCAGTGGGACAGCCCGGTACTGACCACCCACCCACCCCGTCCCTTTCCTTGCAGCTAACAAAACCAGCAAGGCTATTATAATGAAATACAGAGGCTGCAGAGAGGAAACCTTGCCTCAACTGGGGTTCTTCAGAAGATGAGAAAGTCTTCCAAAAAGGAGGTGATTTAAGTTTCAAGCCAGTTGCTATTTCAGCTACAAAGGTCTCGTGCTGATTGCATTTGCTGTTTTCAGGACCGCTTTCTGGCACATGGTATCTGCTCCGTTAACAGTCCTTGTTGTTACAACCAAAATCACTTTAAGACAACTGCACGAGTCCTGCTTCTTGAGCTGGGTGGAGTACACACAGGAATCAAGCAGGGAAACTCTGAAGCCTGGGTCCCACCCTGGAGATCCTGGTTTAGGTACATGGGTGTGGTCTGGGTGGCAGGGTTTTTAAGAGCTACCCAGCTGATTCTAATGTCCAGCAGTTTCCAACCGCTGCTCCAAGCTGAACCCTGTTGGCAGTTAGGCCCAGAAAGTACTGCTGTTTATGGCAAGTCTGCCTTCACCTGCCAAATATAAGCACAATTATGGTGTGGCCAACAGTCATCAGAGGCAAATAGGGATTCTGTTCAGATATCAAATTATTTTTAAAGGCAGAGGGGCAAAGGATGACAAGGAACAATGACGCTTTTGTAGAGGTAAGACAAGTCTTCAAGGCTACAAAACTTCCTAGCATATTATGGAAACCAGTTTTGCTGGTTTTTTATTATAGGACAAAGGGAATCACTGACCCAATAGCAGAATTTTGGATGTAAGACGTTCTAGTCCAAAGCACTAGGTGAGGTATCTTTGTGACTTCTGGAAAAACCCAGGGAAGTTTTCTACTCAAAGAATACCGCGGTGGAAGAACAGACATTGTTTGATGTTGGTCGTTACATGTTTCCATATCAAGAAGATAAGGTCCCAACCCCAACCACCAGGAGGGCAGCATACAGGACTGTAGGTCTCCATCAAGAGATGAAATGTAACTTGGAAGGCCATGGGTCTCAAGCCTGGGCCAGCTCGGAATCCCCTGGAGGGCTGGTTACACGCAGGTTGACAGGTGCCACAGCCCGGGCTCTCTAGTCTGTAGGTGGAGGACGGGAATGTGCCTTTCTGACTAGTGCCCAGGGGACGCTAAGGCTGCCGGTCTGGGAACCACCCTTTGAGAAGCCTTGTTTTAAGGGCTCACAAGTGGCGAGATTCTTGAGTGGTATCAAGAAATGTTTCTGCCCTGCTTCAGGCTTTGTGATAAAGAGACAAATTACTTTGAGTGAAATGACAAATTGTCTTAGGTTCAATCTTGAGATGCCAGGAGGCAAAACTGTCTCATTCCCCTGGAGAGGAGCAGGTGGGTTCAGTTAACATCATTCATTCACTGGTGAGTAAACATCACCTTGCAGGAGGGAGTGGAAGGGATGCCTTAAGGACCTAAACATTCTTTCCAAAAAATGTTCATGCGTGCTTTGTTTCACAGGGGAATAGTGGCTATTTTTCATTTATAAATGTTTATTTTATAATATGGCATTTAAGGGGAGGCAAGGGTGGGCTTTTTAACTCAGGGGTTGGGAAAACTGACACATCTGGAAAAAAAATAATGTTGAATCATATTTTACAGAATAGAAGATAAACCTCAAATGGAGCAAATATTTAAATGTAAAAAAATACCCACAGAAATTTTGCAAAAAAAAAAAAGGGGGGTCAATTTCTCTATGTGTGTGTGGAGGGGCATAGCGAAGAGTGCTTTCTAACAGACTCCAAGTCTGGAAGCCATAAAAGAAAGAAACTGGAAAAACTCTGCTACATGAGAATCACTTGTCTGTATGGGGCACATAAAACCACAAATGACGAACTGGGAAGAGTATTTGGGGATCGTATCATGGACTTAGAGCTAATTAACCTCCCTATTATATAAAGAGCCCTATAGGTCAATAAGAAAAAGACCAACAAACCAATAGAAGGCTAAGTATAGGAACATAGTTCACACACACAAATACCAATGGCCTTTACACGTAACAGGTGTCCAACCTCACACTTAAAAAAAGAAAGCATTCACAGTCAAACCATATTAATATTTTATTTTGCCTATCAGATTGTCAAAAAACCAAAAGGGGGATGACCCCCTCTGCTGGTGAAGCTCTCCTAAGTTGTTGGTAGAAGTGCAAAATGAAACAATCCTAAGGAAGGGCAATCAACAGCACCCCAAAATCATATGCATACGTCCTCTGGCCAGAATTCTGATGCACCTTGCAGTAAACAACCATACAGATACACTTGCACCTGTAGGCTGACAGAATCCAAGAGTCTACTCACAGGACATTGACTTAGTAACTACGGCACAACCACACAATGGAAGATGAAAAATACCAGGGAGTTCTGCATGTTCTGGAAAGCTCACTGAAGTGCATCACTAAATGTAAGAAGGAGCCGGAGAAGAACATATACTTATCTTTTTCTAAGAGAGAAAGTAAAAAATACTTAATTTTTTGATTTTGTATAAACAATGGACAAATTCACAACAAACCAAGAGAAATGATGACCCGTAAAAGGCACAGGAGGACACCGTTTTGGGGGGGGGGGGCGGGGAACAGGCTTGACAGCAAGATTTTCAAGCGTACCTTCTTATCAAGTTCCTTTATAATAGCTACTGAAATCAAATTGTTAATAATATAACCAATGAGAAAACTTTGGTGTACCTGAACTTTTTTTTCTTTACATGCTTCCAGCACAATTCAAAGCCAAACACGCACACGCACACACACCCCTAAGTACTTAGTAAATACCAGTCAAGTGATAGGGCTTGGCCAAAGTTATTGACCTCCAGGAGGCCAGACATCGATGGCAAAGTCCACTCTCCATGCAAGAGCTTTCCAGAACGGCATTTACGAGGGCCTCTGAAGATGAAAGAAGCCAGGCTTTTCGTTTTACTGGATCATTCAATTTCTATAAATACTCTCTTCCAATTAAGCCAATGAATTTACATTTCTTTGGAGCCCATGCTTTTAAGCGAAGCTGAGATGTTAGCCCTAGAATGCTTCTCACTTTGTGGCACTCTCCCCCCCCCCTTTGTCTTAATAAATAAGCAATCAACATCGGCGCCTTATTATAGACTTCTGGAATATAAAATTCCCCAGATCAGATAAGAAATACGATCTACCCTTCCCCCACCTCCCAGCCTGTCTCTTCTCTAACTCGGAGCAAGGAAACACCTTTAGATACTGTACAAAGCACACCACGTGGCGTATACAAATAAGTCATGGTAACCGAGGGTTTTGGGTACCACCTCCGTGTCTCCCTGAAGAGATGCCAGCTTTTACATATTCCCTAAAACATCCTATTTTCACACCATTCCCTATATTTAGACTGTTATATATAAAATTTATAAAAATTTAATATAAACCTTATATAAATGTTATGTAAAAATTTAATATAAATCTTATATAAATGTTATGTAAAAAAATTTTTTTAAAATAAAGACAAACATATTTAACTCACCCGAGCACATGCCAAGGCTCCCGAGTTACAATTCTAGGACCGTCTGTCATATCATCAATGAGGAAAACAAGGCTGCTGACCTCCCCTGGACTGACGACTCCCGACACCAGGAATTTCCAGGAGCAGCATATATACCAGTGGGCAGGGACCGTGCCAGTCCCGCTAGCGCTCCTTAGAGAGCTGATCGTCATTCTTCTGGAGATGTTTCCAAGCTAATGCCTGGAGAGCACTCCTGACAACCAAACCAAAAAAGCCCACTACACAAACTAGCTCTTCAGCATCCCTCGCTTGGCCTCCGATGTTGCCGCCTGTGAGCCACCGGAAAAAAAGAATGGGCTTGGACAAGGGAAAGTTGGACAAGGGAATGACACTTGAGTAAAATCCTAACTATTGTGTCACCAGGAAGCGGTGTAAGTGGAAAGGAGCTTTCCAGTCCTCGACAGAACTCAGCGTGTGACCCTGGGCAAGTCACTTCCCCTCTCTGGGCCTCCGGTTGCTCAACCCCAAAAGGCAGGGGTGGTCCCTGAGGTCTCACGAAGGTCTTTTCCAGCCACACGAACAGAGACTGGAACTTCAGGTGGCTTAATTCCGCTACCGTACTCTGTCACTTGAAATACCGATTTACTGGCAAGAATAAATTAAGTCCGTGACTGTGGGTTCTTCTGCTGGTGACTGCTTACGATGAATGGGTGTGTTGTAACCCAAAGAGTGCATGAAGTGACTTCAGAGCCCAATCCTTTAGATTTCTGGCTCCTGATTATACAGCAGTCTCTGCACAAGATGACATAATGTAAAAATAAATTCTCTATTTCATCCTGTCCCCTATCCTTGGAGACTGGATCAGTGCAAATCATGGACATTCTGGGGAAAAAAACAAACCCCAGAAGATTGCTGTGGTTCTCAATCTGGTGCAAGGGTGAATTGCCTCCAGGACCTTTTCAAGTTTAGAAACCCAAGCAGACAAAGCAGTAGCTTGGGGTTAGGATTAAATTTCTGGGCTGAGGACTAGGGGTGGGTTGTCAGAGACAAAGCAAAATGGCAAGACTTATTGGCTCTGCCTGTGTGTGTGTGTTTGCGTGTGTGTGTCTCTCTCTCCCATACGTACACAATAATGCAGTATTGCTTAGCTCATTTGTCCCTTGGGCAAGAATCCTCAAAGAGAGGCAGTGCCGTGCCCCCACGTCTACCTGGTGCTACTCCCCTTCAAAATGACATTAAACAGGGTAACGGGGAGGTGCCTCTGTCCTCTCTGCTCTGCGGACTTACCTCTTTTGCCTGACAAGAAGACACAAGCTAATACATTAATCTAACTTATTACACTGCGTCCTGATATTACCCAAGAAAGACAGTTTAGAAAACGATCATCTTTTGGGTCCAAAGTGGCTGCATTTCTTCATAAAGAGGCAGCGTAACAGGGATATTACATGAAACTGCTTTTTCGTGATTAAGAGTTATCGGCTTTAACTTTCCAGTCTCCCTCTAACCGTGTGTGTTGTCTGTCCAGTCAAAAACACTACAGAGGGAGGATTACCAATCTCACTGTCCATTTCCTAGTCCAGAAGCGGCTGTTTTCCATCAGGGCTCAGCAATGCTCCCGGTGATGCCTGTGGAGATGTCTGGGAGGCCCTCCTCTCCTCATGCCTTCATGTGGAGTCCCTGCCCTTTCTGGCAAAATGATCACAGGTGCTACACGCTGAGCCTCTGCTGAGAGTCGGATCACTGTGTTAGACACTATTATTTCATCTTCCCCAGACTTCTGAGTCACAGATGAGGGAGCTGAGCATCAGCTGGAGAGTGGCAATGTGGAGACCTGAACCCGTCCTCCTAATACCTAATTTGCCTCTAAGAGCGAAGTGAAAATGACGTCCTTGGCTCTGAGAAGCAACTGACTGCAAGACGTACCCTGGTTTGGTAAACAAACGTAGCGCGATCACTGGTAAGACGGGTATGGACGTAAAAGAAGAAATGTCTGTCTCAGAAAATGGAGAAAACGCGCTCATGCCTACACAGAAGGAACACCTGCTGTGACCTGCTTCCCGGCACTTCCTCCCCGACGTGCGATGAGCTTAAGAACACACGTACTGAGCACCTATGAGACATGACTGGGAGCAGCCTGGTGCTTGGTGTGACTCCTGTCCTCCTGACCGGACTGAGCCTCAGAACAAAAGCCAAGCGGTCCTCACGTCAAAGGTCTACCCCCCCCACCCCGGGATGCAGGAGACTTCCTGTGAACTTTGGATTCACTGCGCAACACTTCCCAAGACGTATAATATGTAAGTGTTGAATGGTTAAGAAAATGTGTTTTCTCTGCTTTGTGTTTTTTTGCTTGTGTGACATAACCTTTCATTTCCAAGACTCTTGCTGCTGGGTGGGATGTGGGC
Source organism: Ursus americanus (assembly GCF_024610735.1). Lineage (NCBI taxonomy): Eukaryota > Metazoa > Chordata > Mammalia > Carnivora > Ursidae > Ursus > Ursus americanus. Next base: position 23,295,903 of record NC_142158.1, on the reverse strand, counting down.
AATAAGCCGCGTGGCGCTGCGCGGCCAGTACGCACGCCGCCTGCCTGCATTGAGGTCCGGGTACCGCTGCAGGAAGGAACGCATGTGCAAGGGAAGACAGAGGAACAGTTCCCTAACTCGACCTCAGGTGGAGGGGGAGGGCCCACCGGGATTATGCTCCATGCTGCGTGTTCTTCTCTTGTGAAGGAACTAAGAAACACACAAGCCTTTCGTCTGTCCGAGGTGTCCACTGCATAGCTCTACTGAAAAAATGGACAGCTCAAGGATGGGAGTTTATTTCACAAGACTGAACTTGTTATGAATCATGAGTGGCTAGTATTACAAGTCTCCTTGTATCAGCACCGTATCAGACCATAAATACGCGGTGTGGACCTGTGCTGTTGGAGAAACCACCGGGATAAGAATAGGTAGCTTTTATCTCTAGAACGCTTACAGTCTAGTGGGGAGAGTGTTCTATAATTTATTTATATATTTTTAATTTTATTTTATTTTTAAAAAAGATTTTATTTATTTGAGAAAGAGAGGGAGCAGGAGCGGGGGCTGGGGCAGAGAGAGAAGCAGGCTCCCCGCTTGGCAGGGAGCCTGATGCGGAACGCAATCCCAGGACCCCAAGATCGTGACCTGAGCCGAAGGCAGATGCTTCATCAACTGAGGCACCTAGGCGTCCCATCATTTTAAAAGCTAAACAAGGATAAAGTAGCGATAGGAAATTGAAGTAAAATAAATAAAATAATTTTTAGTTGGATGGAAGGCACGTATCATCAGTAGGCACAGTTAACTGTTATTAACAAATAATTTCCATAGGCAATCAAGCTACCGGAATTCCCATGGGCTGAGACAGGCTATGAAGCACTACAGTTTTCAAGCAATATGATCAATAACCGCGCTGGGGATTTCAGAGGAACAAAGTGCACGAGCTGTGCAGAGCTGAAGGTCTGGGGAAGCTCTGAGTTAGGGAGCAGGGTACCCGCGTACACATCCGACACAGTAACTCTAGGACGAGAGAAAGAATGAGCTCCAGGGAAGTGCAGACGTCTCTGTCCCCACGCGTGCCCACCTCCCCTTGCGGGCAGCTCCGAGGCTGTCCAGTCTACATCGCCCCTCCCACACTGTACCCCGTCGGGAATTCTTGGGCAGGTCCCACTTTCCCTGTTGACAGACACACTGGTTTCCTTCTCTGCCAGAAGATAATGGCAGCTCACGAGCCACCTGCTTCACACAAATGTTTCAAAGGTTAAATAGAAAGCAGACTGAGGTTTCTATAAAAATGATTAATCAAGAAACCTAAATGTTTACCAAAGGCTCTATCTATGGCAGTCAACGAGAAGAATGGCGTCCAGATATAAATATGCACATACACAAACACATATATAATTGAAGGTGTTACAGCTTTTCAAATAATTCTAAACCCCGCTTGACTTACTGTTACCACATAATGATAAAAAGGTATAAAGAACTGAATGTTAGAGAAACTCCAATAATTCTGAACTTCGCTTTAAGAAATAAAAAAAGTACAGAAGTTTCCAGGATAATGGGTAAAATAATATCTGACACGTGAGGAGCCTTTCCTTTGGTAAGCAGCACAAGATAAATTTTTCATTTAGATGAACCAGCAGCTATTAAGAAGCCGGTTACCAGGATAATGAAAAGACTCACGGGGAGATTGTTTCTGGAGAAGGCGGGGGAAGCACACTTTGCCACCCTGGCTCCCTTTACAGGCAAAGAATACAAAGCAGCACAGTGCCGGACCCCACAGGCACAGGAAGCCTTCCGGCACCCCAGAAACAGGCAGGCATATTCAGCCAGGAAAGGACAAAACAAAAATGACCCTCCTCCCCAGTCAAAGCCAACCTACCGTGAGCAAAAGCAGTCACTTACAGGAGACCTAGTGACGCATGAGGCCTGGCGAGCCCATCAGTTAGGCGATGGTCAGAGCAGGTCTACACGAGGGTCTCCTCCTCACGCACCTGCTGGTGGGAACGTACACTACGGTGCAGCCATTGTGGGAAACAGGTGGGAGGTTCCTCAAAAAGTTAGACACAGACATAGCCTACGGTCCAACAATCTCACTTCTGGGTATTTACCCAAAGGAATTGAAGGTGGGGACTCAAACAGATACTTCCACGCCAACGTTCATGGCAGCTTTCTTTACAGTAACCCAACGGTGAAAATGACCCATCAAGAGAAGGACGGATGAGCAATCAGGGGTATACATACACTATGGAATAGTATTCAGCCGTTAAAAAGGAACGGAATTCTGACACGTGCTACAACAGGGATGACCCTCGAAGATACTAAGTGAAATAAGACAGACACAAAAGGACGAACATTCTGACTCCTTAGAGGAAGCACCTAACGTAATCAAATTCCTAGAGACGGTAAGCAGAACAGTGCTTGCCAGGGACTGGGAAGAGAGGGGCATGCGGAGTGATTGCTTACTGAGGGCAGAGTGTCTGTTAGGGATGGTGGGAAAAATCCAGAAATGGATACCAGTGATAGTTGCACAATATTATAGAGGTACTTAATGTCACCAAATTATAATCTAAAAATGATCAGTTTATATTATATATATTTTACCACAATAAAAAAACAAAACAGAACAAGGATTCCCAAGGGATGCCCTCACCCCTGCCTGTCCACACTGGATCACGTCGTCTTCCCACCCCTGCCTCTGATCACCGTCCTTCTCCTGGTCCACTGAAACTAGTCCTGGCAGAAGTAGGGCTCCCGTAAGTCCGGGAACCAGAGTTAAGGCAGGAGGCTTGGATCCTCGGTCCTGTGTTCCCCAGGTAGCTCCAGCCTGTGACCTCCCCTTCCATAGGAAAAGAAATCATTCTTAATGAGTTTTCACACAGACGGTAACTACCAACACTTAAAATTATTTTGGAAAGAAAACTTCAGTCTCTCCAGTAGGTTCCAGAGAACAGAGCAAATCCTAAGGAGGAAAAGTGGGATTTTTCTACGGGTATCATTGCCTTCCTACGAAGAAGCCAGAGAGACAGAAAAGGGGCCAAGCCTCCCAAGAGCCTGTGAGTGAATCATGCACTCTCCCCAACTCGGAGGCCGCGCCTCCTCCTCTCTTCTTCGGGCTCATGGATATGCTTCGCAAGCTCTAACTGCCTTGATCAGAAGCAGGCAGGGGCCAAGGTAAAAAATTCACAGCGGCCATTTGTTTCCATTGAGTAATTCTGGAAGAATGTCCGATGGAAGATAATGTTGACACTATTAACCTAAGTTATTACAATCCTTCTGGATAACCCATTGACATAATTATGATTTCTTTGGTAGTAATACGCCTGTCACAAAATACGCACTGGGTAAGTACTTGTGGGTTAAAGACAATAATAAAACGACTCCCTTAAACAAAAGATAAACTCAAAATGTAATGACGCGCACAGTGTAATAACATGGAGAAATCACTGGTCTGTAGGAATGGGGGTTCAAGGAAGTGCAGTGAAGGGGTCAGGAGATGAGGAGACTTAGGGTAGCGCGCACCCTGGCTAGGCTGAGGAACTGATAACCCAAACCCAAACATACCGCAAGAAAAGTATCAGTACTGGTCAGAAGCTTAAGTACTTCCAATATGTACGCTTAAGTAAGACGCGGCTTGTGAGGTTAATGAAATGTGGACTCTCTTTTTTTGGTGTTTGTTTCCCTCTTTTTCTTTTTTTAAAAAGGAAAAATCGGAGGGGGGGGAATGGTGGCGGAGGCACACGTCGCTGCATTTGTAATCAGTTATGGGCATACGGAAGGAACTGCAGTATTAAAATCAGATCCAACAGAGAAATGGGCGAATAAATTAAGATTATAAAATAAAGACACAAAAAGGAACATCGGAGGAAAGCTGTTCCTCCTTCCCCAAGGGCAGCCTGCTTTGTCAACCCATGCTAAAGGGCGGTCTCTGCATTCTAGAACTCAGTTCAAAATCTGAGCCATTTTGCATTCTGTTCCACGCTGACAAAGTAGTCCTTTGCTGCTACTTATTTATAAGTTAATTCCCCCGATGGTTCTAAAAACAAGGGAAGAAATATTTCCAAACAAAAATCATTATTTATACAGCTGGAGTCTCCATTTCGCGAGGAAAATTAGTAGAAAAATGTTTGGTCAGAATTTGAGATAAGTTTTGAATGTTTCACAAAGCCTCATACCATCCACTTCCAAATCTTCTTTTAGTCAATGTAAGTCTTTCCCCACGTCAACAAGGGAAGCCCCCAAATCGGCTAAATTCATGGGTTCCGATCTAGACAGCTCCCTTGGCAAGGGGTGGAGGATTTTTGAATCAGCAGCAAAAATAGCTCAATTAAAATACCATCCTAATATGTAAGTTCGTTTTTGTTTGAAAATGGAAACAAGCCACTTGCTTGCATGAGTAAATAGAAGACAATTAGTCAGGCTGGGGTCTCCGGAGCAGAGAGCAGAGGAGACAGCTGGCAATTACGTGGCTAACTTAACCAGATAATCCATGCCTAAAAATTCACTCTGGCGCTCAAATTGCCCAGACTGGCCATATTCACAGTAGAACTAAAGAGTATAATGACCAAATCTCCCTCCAATCTGTGCTGTCAAGGCTGTGCCTAGGTGGGCTGTTGTTCCCAGGTGATGAGTGTATCACAAACCGTACTCAGTCCTCCCTTTCCCCAGGGAGGAGCAGGCTTGGATTTTCACAGCGTTAAGCCTGAACATTTGCTTACATGTCTTATGGCCTTGCAGGACGCAGTTATCCTACACTGAATAAAGTATCAAAAATTTCCAATAGGCCAAGGGATTGACAAATTACACTGGAGGTAACGCTTTAAAACACCTGGAGACAAAGTTTGCAGGAGGAGAGGTGCTCTAACGCCTTGCATGAATTCTAAAGCAAAAAAAAGTAATGACTCATGGAACTTTACATCAAAAAATAAATACATAAATTAATTAATTAAAAAAATACCAAGAGTAAAAATAGGGAATTTACAAGACTATGCAAATGAGAGTTAGCCCCAATTTGAAAATGTGCCTTTTAGCTTATCACCAAAGTGTGAGACTAATTCTCACACTCATGTAGCACTTTGTGTCTTTTTTTTTTTTTTTTTAACCAGGCCCTCCATCATTAATCCTCACCACTGTGTAACGGAAATTGGGGGAATGGTGTTATTCCCATTTTATGGATTAAGAAAACAGGGCCCTAGGATTTGCTGACGCAGAGCTAATGTCAAAGCTGAAACTTGAACCCAAGCCTTCCGGGTCCAAGTTGAGTGCCCTTTCCGTCACGCCCTGCTAAGGGCTCAAGTTCACGCAAATAAAAGTGATCAGGTTACCCGGCCAAATCTGTGGTATTCGCCATCACGGAGAGTCTTAGAGTCAACACATGCCATTAGGGCAATCTTAGAACCAGGCCAGGCCTGGCTGGAGAATACACACTGAACAGGAAGGAGGGATCCTGAAGGCTGCTTCCCGCCAGCTCGGTCTGCTCCTGGACTCGGTTTCCTAATCAGTAAAGAAACGACTGAGTGGAGAGCCCCCAAGTCCCTTCAACATCAAGCTGATTAGAACATTAACTGGCTTCAGTTTTTTTCTGTTCACGCCTACTCAGAATTTGGTGTCAACCAATGCTCTTCCTCCTTCTGGATTAATAGATGCTTCTCCAGGTCAACGGCTCGCGACCCACCCTGACATGAAAACAGGGTATGCATCTAAAATGCGTTCTACCACCTTCTGCCCAATGTAAGAAGTAAACACAATACAAATGCGACAGAACAAACGTGTAGAATCATTCAGTGTTTTCTGGAGGTGACTACCTCAGCCGCGCTCCCAAACTTGATGCATGCCAGCCAGGTTTTATCCTCTCTAGACAGATCGAGGGTAGTGGAAGCCCAGACAAGAACAGTCTTCCCTAGAGACAAACAAACTCCTTCTGAATTGATGCTGTTTCAAATGCTGAGAGATGCGATTCAGAATCACAGTCCCCTGTTGTGGGCAGTGGCATGTTTTACTTTCCAAAGACAGCAGGTCCGGCCAGGAGACTCCTGTTTCCAGGAGTACATCCCACCTGGGAATACTGACTTCTGATGTTTTCAAAGGCACAGAAGACTTTCCCTCTCCCTAAATGGTCGTAACTGTGACACTTGCTTGTAAGTCCGGGTTGGAGCTTTACTTGAACTCAAGGGCTTACATGATGGGGGGCGTGTCCCCTTCACCTTCATGCTTTCTCACTTCCGCCCAGTACTTCTGTGTAAGGAGAAGAGGGGCTGCTCCCAGCGAGGAAAACCGTCTCACGCACCGACAAAGAGGAAGAGCTAGAATCTCCATTTGACCATAATAGGGAAAACTCTAACATTCCTTTTCCATGAAGACAATTCTTTAATATACAATGTTAGTTTGGTAAAGCGCTCTTTTTCCCCAGGGGAGGCTGAGAGGTACAAGCGAAAGAACTGTGATAATAATTACTATTATGGCTCTATAATAACAAAAGGAGCCCGTTCTTCTTACCTCCGGTATCCCTTTAATGACAGTATTTAGCAGTTCAGTGAGGGTTAGTGACGTCCATTGTTCCCTTTATTTATTTTTTTTAAAGTTAGCAAATTGGCTTGGTGAACGTCTATTTTTATTACACTCAAGTGGTCTGGGCTCACTGTCCATTCAAAGGCCAAGCACTACTCAAGTTACTACCTATTGGGGGTCACTGTTAATTTTATACCTGACTTTGGGCAAGTTATAACCGACCCAGGTCTCAAGTTCTTCCTCTGTAAAATGGATACACCACTGAACGAATTCGAAGTGGGGAGAACAAATAAAAACTAGCACGAAATACTCTGAATTGGTCCATCCTGACCCCATTCATCCAAGGCCACCCCCAGTTGCACACCCATGCCGTGCAGAGCACCCAGGGCGGGTCCAACTGTCCTCGCTCTGGCGCCATGTTCCTGTACCCCCCCTGCCCCCCCTCCATCGCCTCCGCTGGGCACAGGTCACTCTCCCGATTCCCCTCCCCCTCCTCACCTGCCGCGCTCTGCTTATATGCACGTGCCTTTGATGATTTTGAAGAGCAGAAGACGCTGCTCGGTGGGTCAGTCACCAGGGCTCACTCATACCAAGGGTGACCACAAGCATTATCAAGCTTGCGGCAGTGGACAGAGTGCTCGGACAAGAAACGGATATTCGGCAACCTGACCCCCTCTGGTCTTAAACAAAGACGTGAAGCTCCAAGGTACAAGAGCTGAACTTAATAAAGGCATTCTGGAAGAAACCTGTGTTTCTCCACAGACTTCCCCGAGAAAACAGCAAGCAGCATGCTTTGGGTAATGCTTAAAAACCCACTGATGCGTTCCGATGCTTTCAGCGGGTCTAAGATTTCAGGGGCACAGGAGAAGTGAGGCAGATGCCTTACTTGTACATCTGACTTCCGACACCCTGATAGATAGTATAAATGGTACCTAATTATGCCACACATCATAGTGTCTTCAAGTTCAGAGATTCTTAGATCCCAGTGACCAAGCCACCCCCTAATTATAAGGACCACAAACTGAGGGACCAGTTGGAGGCTTCCCGGCTGCTGGGTGCCCCGCTCACCAGAATCCAAGCCTCCTGACTCCCACTACTGTGCTCCTTTCTTTAAACCACAACAGGGCTTGGCTCGTGGTTATTTTCCTTTAATAAATTCTGGCCACAAGTGAATTGAGGCTGTTTTTAATTAAGGTCTTCACCGAAAGATCGTTTGGAAAGCTCTGTCCCCTCCCACAAAGCAGGACGGGCTTGTTTTGACCAGCTGTCCTACGATTTTCCGGCTCATCATCAAGGCTCGCATTACCCTCTCCTACAGTCCTGACCAGGCGAGTGCCTCTTGTAACCACATGGTGAAAAAAAGAATCTTTCACAGAAAGATTTACAGAAGACTGGGGGGGGGGTGGAGAAAAGGAGGAGGAGGAGGAGATTCTAAAGGAATTAGTTAAGTCCAGGACAGTGCTGGGATGTTCTCTGATAGGAATCTTCACTAGTATAATATAAGCCAAGGTGATAGGACCTCTATTTTTACTTAATTCCACGAGGGCTCCTAACCTTTTTTTGGTGCCATGGACTCCTTTGGCATTCTGGTGAAGGCTACAGAACCCTTTACCCCCTCTCAGACTAATGTTTTTATATACCTACAACAAAGCACCCAGGATTATAAAGGAAACACTCTGTACTGAAAATACAGCTATTCAAAATACTAAAAAGCAATTTATGATACAGTCATCTATGTACTTTTTTATGAATGCATTAAATAAAAAGACTCAGTAGCAGGTCAAGAAAGTACTGTAATTTTTTTTTTTCTAAAGTAGGCTCCACGCCCAACATGGGGCTTGAACTCATGACCCTGAGATCAAGAGTCGCTCACTCCACTGACTGAGCCAGCCAGGCGCCCCCAAATTACTGTAATTTTGAAATGGTGATGAGTGTACACAGTGTACACAATATTTCGAGATTATCTGCCAACTAGCGATATCAAAACGTAATATGAAAAGATCTGTGATTTCGGCGGGTGACGAAGTCCTAGGCGCTGCCAATACCACCGTGTGTGTGGTTTGCTGGCACCACATTCGTCGTGGAAGGAAATGGGACACTTCAGTTAGAGGGTCATAGTATAAAGAAGTAAGATCTAGAATCCAATTCAGGGACCCAGGTGAAGAACCATACCCTGGACAAAGATCTCCTTGACGTCTTACTCATCCACGACTCCTGAGATCGCATGAGCGAGAGGCACGGCACAAAGTCGACACTCAGTGAATGCCTGAACCGAGTCAGTAGGTAAGTCTGAATTATCTGCTGGGTGACCTTCCAAACTCCAAATCTCAGCTGGTCCACCGATGGCCAGCTTACTTCAACCTCTTCATTCCCTTAGCAAATATTCACGGAGCCCTCAGTAAGTGTCAGGCAGCATTCGAGGCACTGGCTGTGCTCTGAAGGGCTGCTCTGCTCTCGGGCCCTGTGTTCCTGCCTGCACAACACGGCCCAGGCCATCCTCCTTAAGCGCTTCTGTGCTCTGGGGCCCTCGCTCAAATATAGAAAAAGTTCCCTATTCCCCAACACGCCTGACCATACCACACCCTGTTTAACATTTCCTCCCACAAAACCTCTGGCTTCTTCTAAGACCCCGGAGCAGGTGGTGTTCATTTCTCCTGGACCCTTCCCTTCTTCCCTCCATCGCTCACGTTTTCACAAACTCCAGGCTGCACTGATCTCTCACATCAGAGGACTTCATCACCTGATTCAATCATACCTCTAATAATCTGACCATTTCTTCAGTGACAGGAAACTGAATCTCCCTGAAGCGGGACATCCCCCCTAAACTTCTAAGTTTATGATCTGTATCGTATAGCTTGTCTTAAACAAACTTACACTCTTCTCTGCTGATGTATGACTAACGGCCTTGTCTTCTTATTTAGCCTTTCGGCTGCTTCCGCCTAGCAGCACCCTTGCCTTGCCTTCTTCTCCAGAGCGTACGAAGTGGACGTAGAGACAGGCTGCTAGGTGAATTTAAAGGAAGACAGCCAGCTAGTGTAATTATTCCCCTCCAAGCTCACAGACCACCTCCCCAAAGCCCTACAAGACAGAACAGTTTTGTGAAAACAGCCACAACCTTGAGACCCATTATGACGGGGTAGCCTGTATTCTATGAGTTTTTCCTCCTCACAGGTGTTAGGGGCTGAATTTGTTCCCTCCTCAAAATTCGTATGTTGAAGCCCTTAACCCCCCAGTACCTCACGATGGGACCGCATTCGGAGAGAGGCTCTTTAAAGAGGGCACGACGTTAAAATGAAGCCGTTAGTGTAGGCTCTAGTCCAAAGAGACCCGTGTGCTTGCACATGCACAAGGGACCATGTGGAAAGGCAGCAAGGCGGGTGGGGGGACCATCTGCAAGCCAAGGAGAGCAGCCTTGGAGGAAACCAGCTCTGTTGGTCTTGGTTAAACCCAACCTCGATCTTAGAGTTCCCGGCCTCTGAAACTGTGAAAAATGAATCTGCTGTTTAAGCCATCCAGTTGGTGGTGTTCTGTCATGGCAGCCCTAGCAAACTCACGTGACAGGCGTCTGAATTTAGGTATTTCTGAAAACCGAGTCCAAGACAAGGACTTGGGTGCAGGCAGTTTAATTGCAAGTGATCCCAGGAAGCAAGGGTTAGGGTGCCGGGAGTGTGAGGCAGGTGTATTACTTAAGGGTGTGTGAACCCTGTCGCGGCTGTGGATGGTGGGGGCTTGATTTGGCCGCAGCCCCCCTGGAACTGTCCTGGAAGGCAGGGATGTTTACTGGGGGCACAGGGTTGCCTCCAGAGGTGGTAATGCTCTGGACTTGTGGGTTGCAGTGTGTGCACCCGTGGCCCTAGAGAAGCTCCTTGGGAGAAAGCAGAAAGGGACACTCGGTGGCAGGGGCGAACCCATAAATATGGATGTCGCTAGATAACGGGGAGGGGGTGTTAAGAGATACTCACTCGGGCATGCTCCCTTTCAGCAGACTCTTGCAAATTCTGTATTTTTAATGAGAATTCTGGTTGGGCTTTGGGGCTATTTTCCAAAGCTAATCTAGTTCTCTTACAACCAACCGGCCTTTGGGCTCTAACGTGGATTCCGCCCATGAGGAACAGAATGAGCTTAGATATTGTACAATCTCACTACGTTTTAGGTAATGCCTGGAAGCCAAACCAGAAAAAGGATTCTCTCTCCCATCCGGGTTCCACCTCTGGAACTGAGTTTTTAGGTCAGATACAAGGCCCTTCTGAACATGAGGTCAGAGATTTCTAACTCTGGTGGATTCCAGCCACCTTCAAATACCGAGGAATGTGATTGCTGAGCAAAGTTTTCTAAATTCCCTTCAGAAATTTCTTTCTTTCTTTTTAGCAAATAATTGCCTCAGATTTATTATTGAACACTTTCATAAGGTCCAACATCCAAGATAAAGTTATGCAGGAAGATGCCAGACATGAGTGGTATTTCCTGGTGTTTTCCAATCCTGAGTCCTATCTTTAGGGTTGCCAGATTTAGCAAATAAAAATGCAGAACCCTCAGTGGAATTATGGTTTCAGACAAACAACCAATAATTTTTAGTGTAAGTATATCTCAAATACTGCACAGGACATACTTATCCTAAAAGGCATTTGTTGTTTATCTGAATTTCAAATTGAACTTGGCATCCTATGTTTTATATGGCAAGCCTACCGATCTTAATATTCCAGAATGGAAAATTAGCAAAATTAGAATTTTAAAGTAGAATTTCTATTTAAAATATGAACTTCCTGTTTTCACTTTGATAAACTACAGCAGAATGTTCAAAGCATGACTAGTTAGAACAGGCTGCTATTCTAATAGTCAGGATTCATTCTAGAACTGATAGTTCATTCTAACAATTGGGTCGTTCAATTTGAAAGAAATAAAAGTTTCAAAACAAATATTAAAGTTCCCCTAGACATCAGTTTGTCTAAGAACAAAAAGTCATGTATTATTTGTATAAAAAAGAGTAACTGACAGTGTAAGAAGAACATTTTATTTGTATAGCTTGCCTCTGTTTACTTAGTGCTCACAAAAACTAAAATATCAAAGACACTGGCGGGGGGGGGGGGACACACAAAAAAGAAAGCTGTTGCGAGAATTTCTGAGCAGATCTGAAAGCTTTCTATACCTCGAGCTACATGACAGAACTAAACCATTTCCTCTCCAGCTTCCTCCTCCCCTTAGAGTTTGAGAGATGGTTCTAGATTTTTAGGATTTTGAAGATTTTTCATTGGAAAACCAAGATATCTTAGAAAATGAAAGCACCTTCTTTGAAAAGACTGAGGACTTTGCAATGGGGAGGGGAGGGCGGGGGAGCCTGTCTGCAGCAGGAAGAGAATCACCTGAGGGCACGGCTTCCCAAATTTGGCTCTAAGAGCATTCTCTGTTGTGAGGGGGCTTAACAGCCTCTACTCTCTAGATGCCTCCAGCATCCCTACCTTCCCTCTCCTCAGGTGTGACAACCAAACCTGGCAGCAGACTTGTCCCTAGTCGAGAACCACTGGCCTAGGAGAACCTTCAGCGTCCTGGCTTCTCCCTTGGCAATTGTGCCGTCCTGAGTTTCAGCAATTTTTAAAAATACCATTGCAGGACAGCTTAGAATAACAAGTGAGAGAGAGAGAGGACTACAACAGAATTTGCACCAAAGCCATGCTGATTGAAATGGTTCTAAATATGTATGGTCTAATTAAAAAAAAAAACAGGTCTATCTAAAGATGCTTGTGAATCTCCGTATACACGGGGAGTCTTGTGCTCACGGGAGGTTAGACCCGAGACCTGATTTCGGCCTGTCTCTCCAACTTCCTCACCACACAGAGCAAGAGCTAACCTTTCGGATCACTTTCTACATTGCAGGCATGCATTCTCGCCCATCCCTCCATCTCCGCCCTGAGCCAATGGTCATTAAGTGTCCCTTGTAATGGAGGAAGGAACCCAGGACCTTGAAAAGTGAACTAGCTTACCCAAGCCCCTAGGGCTCATGAGATTTTCAACCTAAGTAACTCCAAAATCTAATCCCATCTCAGCTTGGAGAGGAAAAGAAAGTCACTAGATGTCTTTGACCTTCATTCCGTTTCCTCACCTGGAACCTGGAAATGACATTTCTTAGTATTTTTCAGAATCACTGTAAGAACCCAGAGGCAGTTTCCTGGGTTGTGGGAGGGAAGGGACCAAAGTCCTGGCAACCAGCAAGCAATGAGATCCAGCGATTTCTGGGCGAGTGTAACATTCACCCAGGCTTGCTGCGTTGGCGTGGGGCCCATCTCAAAGGCCAGGAGAACCACGCCCTGAGTCTGACATCTACTTCGGCTTGAAAATGAACCAGTGCCACTCACTTTGAAAGAGCACTATCAGGAATGCAAATGTAAATAGTAAACATCATAATTAACCCTTAGGACTTTGAAAAGTGGAGAAGTCAGAGACATCAAGTCTGGCGGGGAGGGGTGTGGCGAGTGGTGGGAGGGAGGCGACTCGCACTCTGGGGCTCCCCCCTTGCACAAGGTCTGAGTCACCTCCCGTGGTGCTCCAAATCCACGGGGGGCAGGTGAGTGGCCAGCTGGGGCAGCGAAACCTCCCCGAGGCACCCAAGAACCTGGGGCCATGGTGTTGGGTGCCCGTGGCTAGAGTGGACAAACCACGGAAAGTCTGAGTAGGAGGCTTTGAAGATCACTCACATTGGACAGATGAGGAACCTAGAGGTGGAAAGATGGACTGACCTTGTCCATCCAGGCTGTGACCCCTGCCAGACACCAGGCCCCCCGAGACTGACCACATAGCAAACCCACTTTCCTTGGCGGACCTCCTCCCTGCCCTGTGGGTGATAGCCGCGCAGTCTGGCTCACCTCCAGCACAAACAAAGTCACGTCACATTTGTCAGGTACCTATTTTTTGTAGTAGTTTCTGGACCAAATTACTGTTTTGAGCTTCTAAGGGAAAAAGGACCAAATACAAAGTGTGTCGGTAACTCAGTCCAGGAAGGCGAAATAAAACGTTTACTCTTTGGGTTACAAAGTCTCATTAGGGTTAAGAAGTAGCTGGGGGAGCAAACCTAGCGAGGCTCTGGATTCTTTTTATATGATAAGAGAGGCAATTGGTTTGAAGTTGGTTCACTATGGCTGGGGGAGGCAGGCAGCCCTGGCGGCGGAACACCTCTCTACTTTATTACAGCTGCAAAACCAGCTAACACCGCACCTTCGATGGAACCTGTAACTCCAACTCATTTTCAGGCACCGGTCACCCCATTCCCCCCACGTGTCACAATGGAGAAGGTACGGTTGGGTGCTCTGGGTGCCTGAAGACCACGGACTATCCGGAGAGAACAATGTCCCACCCATCGTTTCATGAAGCCACGTTTAGATTCTGGGTCTCATTTCAACAGATATCAGCACAGTAGAGCTCCAGTTACAGTGGACAGATCATTTGTCAAGAATGGAAAAATCCAGGATGCCAGGGCAGCTGTATTGGGGTGGGGGGTGGGAGGGAAGAAGTGAAAATACATTATGAAGGCAATGAGGAGAAGGACCGCTACCTGAGCGGGCAGAGGTGAAGCTTAAACCCCGGAGGGACAGAAAGCCCAGGCCACTGGAGGCGAAGCCACAGACCACACGCCACAGTTTGCAACATGGCGCTCGCCACCAGCATGACCCTGGCGGGCCCACCTGTGGCCACGGTCCCAGAGTGACACTCGGTGGGGACCAGAGAGATTCCAGGGACACAAGTGCACACAGAAGAAACAAGGCCACACGGCATGTGCTAAATAGATAATAGGATGATTATACATTCACCTCTCAATCGCGAAGGAAACCTTGCAGACTTCCACAAAGTTAAGACTGCCGTTATGCAGTAAAAAGGAGAATTCTTTGATGAGGTGCCTTCTGTTTTATAATATATATCAGGGAATGTGGACTGATTAAACAGATAAATGAAAGACGAAGGCACAATTATCTATTTTTACAAAGGCCTATAAGATTTAATAGTGATTCTTCTCTCTTTACCACCAGTGACTGTTGAAAAAGTAAATTAAATGATTTAGGATATGAAAACAAACTTGACCTACCAATTGCCAATTTAATTACACGTACATGAGAAATTCACTAAGCACCTAATCATTTATATTCTGGAGTAGTATTTCAGCACAGCTAGTCTGTTAGATATTTTAAATTATAATTTCAGATGGACTCATTGTCACAGGCCTCTGGGTCGGTTTTACACACAGAATCAATACACTCCCACTAATAAATCGGATTCCTTCTCTAAGGCTCCCGGTGGGCGCTCAGCTGGAGTCCTGTCTGGCAGGCAGTTTCGAAGTTCTCCAAAGAAAATGACTTCCCTGATGTTCAGCCCCAAGAACAGGAGGCACCCGAGAGAAATCCAATCAAGGGGCAACTGCCTGCAAAGGAAGGCTTAGCCTGGCAGGTAGACTGATTTAGACACGGAAGAAAAAATGCCCCAGTTTACGTTCTCCTCTCCAGCACCGTGTTTCCAGATCCACCAAGACCTTTGTTCCTCTCCCAGAGCTAACACGTGTTGTCTTTTCTTTGAAAAGGTAGCTGCTGGGGGCGGGGGGGGGGGGGCACTTGACGAAGGCCTTTCCCGCCAGAATGCTCTGGAATGTCCAGGGCTGCGAACTCCTCACCTTTGCCTTCCACACCCCGGTGCTCCGGGCTCAGGGACAGCTCAACAACTCCAGGCCGAAGAAGCATGTAGCTAAACCACTTCCCTCCCCTCTCCTGTCTGTGTTACACTGGGGTCCTGCTGTGACCCACGTCCTGAATGGGAACAAATACCTTGAGCGAGGCTGGATTTTTCAACCTTGCTGCCCCAACGTGGGAGTCCTTAGGAGGGCTCTCGTTGGCTCTTCCACTGCACACAGTAAACACTCTGGAAGTGCACTGACTGCCCCATAGCACAAGGAGACACCTCATCACCCATCCCAAAGGCCCTGGAAACATCTCGGGAGGTGACTGCACATGTCCGGATAGCTTCAGGGTTAAAGAAGAGGACAAAGTGCTGAACCTCCCTTTGCTCATCTACAGATGAGGAAGGGTTGCTCTGTCAGGTGCAATAACATACACGAGATACTCACGGCCACAGCCACGGCCACGGCCACGGCCACGGCCACGGCTGGCATACAAAACTATTTCATAAGGCAGACAATTACTATTTTCTTATTACCCTAAATTCATTGTAGATGGGAGGGGAGTGAGACAGAGCCCCAGTCTGTGAACCTGAAAGAAAGCATAATGTTGGAAACTGTAATTTTAATGAAAGAAAAAAAAAAAGTATGAGATGAGAGGGGGTGCGATTTTCCCTATTTATAGCAAAACATACCATAAAGCTACTGTATTTAAAGCACCGTACTATTTCCTTAGAAACAGACAAAGATACCAGTGGAGCAGAGTAGAAGGTCCAGAAGCAGACCAATACAGGTCCATGTGCGTGTACACACACACACACACACACACACACACACACACACATTTCTGTAGGATAAATGTGGCATTTCTCTTTCTTTTCCCTAAGTAATTTCTACTCCCAACATGGGGCTTGAACTCACAACGTCGATCAAGAGTTGCGTGCTCTACCAACTAAGCCCAGCCAGGCGCCCCAGAAGTGGCATTTCAAATTCATGAGGAAAGGCTGAGCCATTCAACAAAGGGCACTAACTAGTATGATTGGCTATGCATTTGGGAAAAACATAAAGTTAGGTCTCTAACACACACGCACACACACACGCACGCCCCCTTCCAAGGAGGTTGAAGCTCAAAATAACAAAATTATGAAGTCGGGAGAGGAAAATACAGAACACTGTTATAATTTAGGGATTAAGAAAGACTTTCCCAAAACAAGCCCCCAAACTCATACACTGTTGAGAGTATACTTTTTCTATGTTTTAAAAAAATGAGCAAAACTTTGGTAGAGAGAAACATTTCGTAGGTAAAATTAATAGGAAAATGACAAAAAGGGAAAAATATTTACTACACACGCACACACATGCACACACCAGAGAAAGTTCAGTATCTGTAACTCATCAAAAATTCCAATAGTTCAAAAAGAAAGTTATAAATAGCCTTGTAAACAAAAATGGTAAAGGGTCCCAAGAGGCAATTCACAGAAACACAAATCGGGTCAGAGATGCTTCGATTTACATCTGTAAAATGAGGATGATAATCATAGCAAATTCACAGGGATGTTGAAGTTGAAATTAGTAAACTCCATGTAAAGTGCTTAAAACAACCCTGGCACATAAATACACTCCATAAATACTAGCCAGGAGCAGTAACAGTAGTAGCGGAGGTGGTAACTAGTATTCACTAAGAAACAAAAAATAAACATCAGAGATCACCAGCCAGCATCACTAGCAAAACCATCACTAGCAAAACTGCAGACTAATGTTACCCAATACTGGAAACAGTATAGGAAAACAGGCACCCTCTACACCTCCCGGGAGGAGATACACAAATGTACAAACACATACGCACAAGGACAGTCAAAACCAGAAATAACAGAAACCACAATCACATGGGGAGGAAGAGCGAACGGCATTCATCGATATGACGGGCAACGGCGCAGCCATGACGGAGGGTGAACGCCAGCGTGGAAATGTGTCTCCTGCTTTGCTAAGCACACGCTGCAAACCACAATTTGCACCTTCATATAAAATATATATTTGCAAATGAACAAAAAAGGGAAAGGCCAAGCTGTTATTGCGGTTACGTCTAGGAAGGGAAGCAGGACGAGGAGGGAGGACAGGGTATTTAAAGTTTTACTCCATTGACTGTCTTTGATTTCTTTAAATAAGCAAGCATGTACTAAAAACAAGTATTTTCTTAAAAAAAAAAAAGGCAACAAAGTCAATGTTTCACAGCAGTCATCGGTGGACACCTAAGTAAAAATGACAGGGTCTGTTATGTTCCTTCAACAGCCAGCCGGAGCCCCACCCCTGCAGGTCGGCTCCAGAGAGGAGCTATCACAGCTGGATACGAACAGGATCGTTCAACTTGAACCTGAGGCCGCTAATAACCCCCTGATCGGGAATGCAAGCAAGGCAACAACAATGTCAGCAACCAGCGGTTCTGTGTCTCAGGGTAAACGAGTAAGTTCACACGCTAGTTGATCAGGCTTCAGAAGTCTGATTTACACAAAGAAGTTTCCCAGGGCAGGAGATCTGAGTTTCTAACCATGCCAAGTGGGGGCCTATGGGGATTCCCCTACTGAGATCCCTTCTAGGAGGGGCAAAAATAGCAGGAGACCTTCCTTACCCAAAAAGGGCAGCCAACAAGCTGGCCATTTCAACACCATTATTCTTGTGTTACAGCAAAAGGTAAAGCAAGACCCAAAAGAGCTCACCACTTGGCAACTTGTAACTGTCAAATGTGACAACGTATCCCCGGATCCATTTGAAAAACATTTATAAAACTCAACTATGGTAGGCAGCATGGCTAACTTCTCTTACTCCCCAAGGCGGGACAGGAGGACCACACCCCGGACCTGGTTTTGGGAAGGACAGCAGCAGCTGAGTCATGCTAGACCTTCAGAAGTGGCCGACGTTTAAGGGCCACACCTTGGCCACCCTTGTGACACGGAGCACTCCGAGGGCTTCAGAAAAGCTGATCCTCACACTCTCGAGCAAAGCAGGAAGCAAGAAATGAGTAGTGCCTGCTGTATTTTCTCGACCTCTGTAACAGCATCGACCGCAAACGGCAAGCTTAAAACTGTCTCTGTCACCAGAAGCTGTTTTGGCTGAAGGACAGAAAGGGGGCGGAGTAGCCCACCGAATGGCTAGAGAGGCATTTTTAGAAAGAGAACCACCAAGACAAACCTGGGCCATAATCAAGCCCCATGATCCTTCACCTGCATTTTCAAGACAGCCTTTTCTCAAAAAGAAACTACCGTTCCATCCCAAACACTCCTTTTAGCATGGGTAGCAGTTGATGAGAGTTTATAAACTGAAGACAGTTTACTTAGGAGCAGACGGTTTGGGCTGGTGCAGAAGTAAAGGATTTCTGCCACTCTGATTAGGGCCTTTTTTTTTTTTACCCTCTTCATAAAGAAAAAAAAATCAGGTTAACATCTTTTTTATTTTCTAGTTTCTAAGTTTAATTTTATATAAATGTATATATATATAATTTATATATATGTATATAAAAGTTTTAACTATAAAAATTTCTGATTCCATCGTTTTGATTATAAATTTATATGATGGTGAGTCACACCCATTCAAATTTAAGGTACTCAAAAGCTTTTTCACACAAAGCTGTGTGTGATCTGTTTAATGCCTTTATTGGGGATGGGGCAGGAACTGCACAGACAGTAATCGAGTGCCCGGCCACTCCGTGCCCAGCTCCAGGCTGGACGCTTTCCCGTGGTCTCTCATTTCATCCGCTCCTCACAATATCTTTAAATACCCAAATTACCAGACACGTAAGGAGAGCAACCATTTCATTTCCAGATAAGTCTTGTACATCTGGCTGGCAATTTGGTTATAAAGATTTTTCATGGTGCTAGATAAGAGGACCATTACGAGGGAAGGAATTAAAAGGAGGAAAATATTTGTCAAGCAAACATGTCAACAGTCTCCGGAGAAAAGGGAGGGAAGCAGTTTCCCTGTTCGCTGGATGATGAAAAGCCCAAAGAAGGCTAAGAATTTCTGTTACTGAGTTCTGGGCTGCGGCGTGCAGGATCCTCCCGGAGTCCTCCGGTTTCAGGGAGGGATGCCAGGCCCAGGAAGAGATCAAGGGGTACTGCCAGTTTTGAATTGTCTTGATACACCCAAGACTATCGTTTGTAAGCTCTGCTGCTATGAGACCTGCACTTAACCC
Organism: Ursus americanus; assembly: GCF_024610735.1. NCBI lineage: Eukaryota > Metazoa > Chordata > Mammalia > Carnivora > Ursidae > Ursus > Ursus americanus. The sequence continues at coordinate 23,276,587 of NC_142158.1, read as the reverse complement.
GAGCAACACTGCAGCACAAGCAAGGCCTTAGCATTCCCCAATCCCTCCTTGTAGAGAGCTATCTTTTCTCTACCAGTGCCTTTCAAACTTGGTGCACCAGGATGATGGGGGGCGGGGGGAGGGGGGTGCTGTTTAACCCTACACTGCCGGTCCCACCCCAGAGTTTCTGACTCAGTAAGTCTCGGGTGTGACCAGAAAGTCTGCATTTCTAACATGCTCCCAAGTGCTTCCCCCCGGTCTGAGATCACATACCTAAAAACCACAGTTCTTTAAAAAAAAAAAAAGACCAGAATCCATCAAAGATAGGAACAGGATATTTATGATACGGCACACACAAAGGCAGGGGATTTTGCTTGCTGCTGTAAGCCTAGCGCCTAGAAGACGGACCGGCATATAGCAGGTGCCCTGTCCGTACCTACCAGGGAAGTCAGATGAATCCATACGCTCCCTGGTGGAGAAGCGGCCGGCATGGGTGAGTGAGGGAAGTGGTTGTACGTGCACCGGCTACAAAGGGAATGGCTGCTAATAGTTTTTGTCTTTTCGTTTTATTCACGGTCACAACAGAATACATTTTTAAATATTTCACAACCAGCTCTCCAGGAAAAAAGAAAAAAAAAAACCACCCTAATTTGTAGCATGTGCCATGTTCCCTGGTGTAAATCCTTCCACTATGGTCCATGATGAGCCGACCACGTGGCATCACTAGATGCAGCTGGGGAGGGATGAGCACAGTCTGCCCTCCTGAGCAGGTGGGGACTCTCCGCACCCGCCCCCAGGATACACTTAAATGTTGTGCAGAGCCCATGCCACGGCGGCCCAGTTGACCTCTTGGTGGCATGTTCGTATCTTCCTAGTCCTGCAGCCCAATACTACCTTAGAATGCAAAGTAACTGACATGCATATTCCTCCTAAGCATCTAGTTCCGAAAACTCAAAACTCAGATTTTGCGTGTTTCAGCGAGCAAGTCTACAGTTGGGAGAGTATTTTTTTTTTTTTATTAGTAGAAGGGAAAATTGTGTCACTTCAAGGGGACGTAGAGCTGACTTATTTTTGTTATCTGCTCCTGTGTGTACCGCAGTTAATACTGTCACTTGCAAAATATAATAAACATGATGTTAAAGAAAAAACACCAGGTTTTTCTCTTCATTTACAAATGTAATCTAGTCTTCAACAATGTATAAACTTCCTGCTTGGCTGATGTATTTCAAACTGTTTGGATTGCACAATTACTATATATGATGAAAAACGTGTATTATACATTTTTTCTTATTAAGCATCTGATGCAAATTAATATTTCTCAGTTGACATTGATTCACTTCTGCTAGCTTATTAATAACACATTAACAGATGTTTCCTAAATCTCTACAGACAATTCCAATTCTTTTTAAAAAGATTTTTACGTTTCCAATTTCTTTTTTGATATGTACATTTAAGATTATTTTCTTCTAAGCATTTATTTTTATTTATTTATTTTTTGAGAGAGGAGGGAGGAGGGGGGAGAGGGAGGGGCAGACAATCCCAAGCAGATTCCATGCGGAGCACGGAGCCTGATGCGGAGTTCCATCTCATGCCCTGAGCCAAAACGAGGAGTTAGATACTTAACCACTGAGCCACCCAAGTGTCCCATTATTTTTAACTGATGTATAGTTGACGCATATGATGTTAGTTTCAGGTGTCCAACACAGCGATTCAACAATTATCTGCGCTAGGAAATGCTCACCACCAGTAAGTGTAGCTACCATCACCGTATGAAGTTATTACAATATTACTGACTATCCCCCATGCTGTACTCTTCATCCTTGTGACTAACTTATTTTGTAACTGCAAGTCTATACCTCTCAGTCCACGTCACCTTATTTGCTAACAGGTGGCCTGCGCTGGAAGGGAAGCTTTCTACTCAACGATGATGGTGCCACTACCAACCACCACGTGGATGATGCAGCAACACTCCTGAGCTGGCACGTGATACACATCATGGCATTCGACTTTCACTACAGCCCCGTTAGGTAGGAACCCCAATTTGGGTGAGGGAGACGGGGGTGAGAGGGGAAATTATGTGCCCAAATAATCGGGAGAATGGCGTGGTCACACAGGGCTCCACAACCACGCTGAGGAGGAGGTCCTGACCAGGTCTGCCTTAATGACCTAGGTCAGCGAAGGATAAAGGCAAAACGTCCTCGGCCTTCCCTGAGCTGCAGGCTTGGATCCTTTCTTCTCCAATTTACAGGGAGGCTTCGAGGGGCCGATTCACAGCACGCCCGACCAGAAACCGGAGAGGCTAGGCAGAGCAAGTTTTCTCTGTATCATCTACCAAGGGTGGGAGCACGGCTCCGGGGTTCCACAGGAGGGGAGGCACGCCGAAATTAAAACCGAGCCACGAGAAATCATTTGCTTTGAAAATCTCTACCATATTTTAGAATGTCAATATACACTTGATATAGAAGACATATCTATGGCATTCCCTGTGTCTGCCCTTCCTTCAAGCTCTAGAACAGAGGTTCTCAAGGGGAGTGGGGGGTTGATCTGGCCCCCGGGAGACAATGGCAATGTCCAGAGATAGTGGGGACAGTCGTAATTGGAGGGGCTACCAGCATCGAGCGAGTGGAGGCAGTCTCAGCCCAAAACATCAGTGGTGCCTGAAATCCTGCTATTTTCAAATGCCCTAAAGCTTTCTGTCCTCTTCCCCAAGTGTGGATGCCTAAGAAGCTCCGTCGATACCATCTTACGGCCTTCACTGTCTTTTATCTCGTCTTAATGACTGAAGAACACGTTCCATCTTGCCTTTCTCCTGTGATGAGGGCAGGAGTGCCTTGGTTGCCTTTGGACGTCTCAGAACACTGGGAACTGCGTTCTGCACAAAGTGGGTGTTTGATAAGTATCTGTCCAACACTGTGCTTTCCCTGGAGGCGGTAAAAATACTGAGGATTCAGACTCACCAGCCCTCAAGAGTTGCTCCCGTGGAGGTGGCGGAGGGGCACGCGCTAAATCAGGAACACACATTTCCTATAAACGCTATCTCATTGAATCCTCCGAACCACTGAAGGAGACAGGAAACACTATTTTAGGTACCTACGGCTCATACATCTAATTGGTAAAAGGTCACATGCGGGTAAGTGACAGAACCTGTTTCTGAGGCCAGCTCTTCCAGCCCTGTGCTCCCTCGGTGCCCCACCGCCACGACAGTCCTGGGTTTAGGGCGTCAGAGATGCTAACAGGGAAAACAGCAGCGTGAAAGGTTGGAAACTTCACATTATTAGTGTGATCGTCACAAGTTGTGCAACCCAATATAGTCACAAAATCGGTCAGTTCACAGAGTGCTGCAAATTTGGGCTTATGTACACGTTACATATTTAAAAATTAATTATAAAGATACTTAGAATTTACGGGAGTCCTTCCTCCAGAGGAATACTCAGAGACTCATTTTTAAATGTTAATGTGCTAGAGCTTAAGAAAGTTTAAGATTTTTTTTTTTTTTAAATCAGCAAAATCAGAGAGCCTAGGAAATTACGGTCCAAAGAGCCATCTTAGTTCAAGACGTAATTATGTGACCTTTCTTTACGCGCAGCACTCTTTAGCTGGCTCTCGCCTTCGAGAGGTTGCAATCCGTGGGCTTCCTCAAAGCAGCCAGAGCCAGGCCTGGACCTGGTAAAGCACATAATAAATAACGTTGATGGCTCGTCTCTGTGAGCCCTGACAGTATTGATCCCCCAAATCAACCTGATGGATCTGTCTTGTTTTCATATTACACAGGCAGAAGGGAAAACGATGAAAGGTTTTGGTGGCACCACATTAATTTTTGTTTTTTTTTTAAGTTAGGGAGACCCATTCTTGGCTCGCCATTGTTCTTCAAGACGCCCACTATGTATGACCTCTATGCCGAAGCCACGTTTCCAGCGTGCGGCCCTAGCCTCTTAGGAAGCTGGCTGGCCTGTGGTGTCACTCGCCACCGACTCCTACCAAACAACCGTTCCCTCCCCACAGCGCACACCTTGGTGGAGGGCATGCTCAGCCCCCGCCATTCCGAGAGCCCGGGAGTGAAACATCGGGGCAGTCTAAAGTCCTTTCATTTCTTTTCTTCGCCCTTCCTTCACTTCCATGCTGCCTTTTCACACGGTCAATGTTGCTATCCTGCTTCCAGACTCATGAGATCTATGGTGCCCATACCCTCCAGGGTGTGACGTGGTTCTCTTCCCAGGGAAATTCTGGGCTCTGAGTTCACTCGGTAACCTGTTCCAGGCAGGCCTACACCCAACAGAATGAAGAGCCTTCCTGCTACAGGGTCAAGTAAATCCTGAGGGCACGACGTCCAGCATATCATACGATATGTCCCCAGCCTGTTGGTACCCGGCATGTGGCAGTCATACCCACTTGGACCTCCTGAGCCAAGGTCCTCCATGCTTTGGAAGCCCCTTCTCGTTTCACCCACTCTGGGTTTTGGGTAACCCCGCTTCAGATGGTTTGCCTTAGCAATGTGCTGGAATACGGGTGTTGGAGCCACAGGGGTGGGCTTGGGGTCCACTGTACCTGGCCCAGGTTTCCGGGCTCTGCTGGGCTATTCCCTCCAACTGAGCAAGAAGTTCAGATGAGCCTAACACTAGTGCACGGGTTCTGTGGGCAGCTTCAGTCCTCGCCTGGTCGTTCCAGCTTCCAGAACCTTTGCCTGCATTCAACGACTTCCAGCGGCATTCACCAAACGTCCCAGAAGATCAGATCTTGGTATTTCACTCTAATTGAAGAGGGTAGAGGGAGAGCCTGGAACAAGTGCTACAGGCAATTCTTCCACCAGGTAAGCCTGGAAAAACACCGGGTGACTCCTTTTGGACAGGCAGCTTGAGTTTCTACTCTATAACGAATACCATGTCAGAGATCACAGAGGAGAAAAGCCAGGAATATGCTGAGACTTTGTAGCCAGGCCCTTTGGGTTCCATTTCCGAGCCCCACGCATCAGTGGGGACCCGAGCCAGCCCCTTAGCCCCTCGCTGTTTCTCCCTGTGCAGAACAAGCATGATGGTAATACCCACTTCATAGGTTGTTATGTGGATAATGCGCTAATGTGCATAAAACACTTAGTTCAGCGCCCTCCACACACGCGGGCACTCAATAAACATGAGCTATTATTATCCCATAGACCAGAGACTGCTGAGTGGCAGCCCTTAAGCCAAATCTGTCCTAGAGACCTATTTTGTTTGGCCTGCACATTTTCCTATTTAATCGAGCCAACATTTTAAAACTGGTAGATTTCTGGCGTTTTAAGAAGGTTGAAGATATGGCAACACACAGGGCCGGCCTTCCCCTCTGGCAGACACTGCCTAGGGCAGGGCCCCAGGGCCCCCTTCTGACAGCAAGCATAGCCCCCCACATCACTTATGATTAACTCCCTGCCTGCCCCTCGTAGGAAGGCCAATCCTTATTCTAGGCCAATTTTACCAACATATCCAATGTTAGGTTCTGTTATTCCCCCTATATTGACTTCAGTCTAACTGGTCTCTCCTTAGGCAACCTATTTTCCACTCCCCACCTTTTGCCCTATGATGCCTCCCCAGCCATGAGCAACGTCCTCAATCTCCCTCTCCATCTAGCACCGCAGTTCCAACTGAGAATGAACAGCAAAATGATCTGGGACATTTTGAAAAAAAGAAAAAAAAATCCCCATGCGTGGATCCCACCCTCAAGGATTCTAATTAATGTGGGCGGGGCCCGAGTGTTGGCCTTTTCTGAAAGTGCCCAGACAATTCAAGTGTGCGCCCGCGTGCGCTGGGAGACTGAGGACCGTGAGAGCTCCCTGCTCTCCTGGCCCAGCGGGCACCTCCTGTCGACGCCGCACCACTGAGGACCAGATGAGTCTTGTTTTCCTCCTGACTCCTGTTTAGTCTTGCTCGAGAAATCACCTTGTGTTTAAAGCCTGTCTCCCCAAACAGGCTGTAAACTCGAGAGTGGGCGGGTCACACCTCCGACTTCTTCTGCACCAAAAGAACGACCAGGGTGCCGAGCACACCGGAGACGTTGAATGAAAACGCCTCTAGAATATCTGGGTCTAGGGTGTAGAAGGCACTGGGGGGATGGGTTTCCTGGACCCTGCAGGGACACCAATGATGAGGCTGCAAGGAGGAGTACTGGGTGGGCCAGTGGGAAGGAGGGCAGCAAGAGAAGGGAGGTGGAGTGGGAGGAGAGGGAACCCAGGAGCAAAGGAGCACACCAGCGGGCACCCTGCAGCCATGGGCAGCCCTGAGCCAGGCCAGCAGCCGAGCCGGGAGGAATGGGAGGCAGAACGGGAAAGGCGAGATTTCACTGGACCTCGAACGCCGGAGGGGGGGGGGCGGCGGAAAGGTTGTCATTAATTTGGTAAGTCCCAGGAGCAGCCAGGGAAGGCTGGAATTCTGGCGTCCTTCTAGAAGCCAGGCAGAGGGAGAGGTGAGGGGTGGGAGGGAGCTGGGAAAGGGGACAGGGAGGGGAGGCCGGGAGGCAGCCCTCTCCTCCCACCCCCTACACGGACAGGGCCTCCATGCTGGCCGGGGGCCCGGGGTGCTCAGACACCCCCATTTCTGCCATTCAGTCTTAAGCCATAGTTTACTGTGCAGAAGTGAAATCATGCTAACAGTGCAATTCATGTGAGCAGTGCAACTTTATTAACACATTTAATCGCAGAAATAAAGACTTTAGTCACGAACCTATTACTACTGCTAGTACTATTATAATAAGAAGCTTACTCTTCTGTTCCTTCTCCTAAGTCAATGCACGGCTTATAAAGAGACAGAGACCCTAATGACCAGGTCAGGAGAAAACTGCCCGGTGTGTCACTCCTCCTCCCAGTCACCACCATTTGTAGAGGTGTGACTGCGTTTAAGTGAACACAGGGCTAGTTAAGAAAACATGCCACCATGGACAGCCCAAGAGATGGCCGTGGAAGGGGCGTGCGGTTCTGCCATCTACCCAATACTCTCACGACCCCTCCCACGGGCCAGGCCTCGCCCTAAGTACTTAACAAATAGGAACTCACGCAACCTTCCTAAGGGGGGGAGGGAGGCAGGTACTATGATCTTCCCATTTTACCGGTGAGGAAACTAAGACGCAGAGGTTCAGCGTGCTAAGCCCCAGGGCACACAGCTGGTGCACGGAACCGAGGAGGCACCCAGGCACTCTGGCTCTGGACTCCGCCATCTGAGCCTCACACCCAGCTGCCCTTCCCTTCTCGCCTGAATTCAGGGTGAGGGTGCCGTTTGGCACACATGAGCCTCCCTCTCTCCTAAGGCCTGCCGGACCCAGTGCTACAGCTTGGCTTTTCTAGAGAATCGGAGCATCAGAAATGGCAGAGGGCAAAGGAGGGGGTGAGCTCTCTGGGCTCTGGGTTCCCTTCCCGTGACCCCAGTGTCCAGAGCCACAACCACTGGGGTCATGAAAAGCAGGGCATGCCGGAGAAGCCAGGCATGAGCTGGCCGGGAGGATCAAGGGCACTCGGCTTCTCCCTGCCTGGAAGCCCAACTCCGTTTACCAAAATATCTTCTGGGACAACAAGTTTCACTGATAACCACAACTGCTGTCTTCGTGCTACTGACCGCTCCCCAGCTGCGAGACCGTGTCTACACACGGCCCCTTGTGGGTCTGTGGGAGCCACACAAGCCAAAGATCCGAGCCCCTAACGCCTGGAAGAACTACAGACACCTCAGATTAGGTTTCACTTTTAGGCCTCGGGGCTTGAAGGGATTCTATTTTTAAGCTTACTCAGTCCCACCAGTAAAAGAAGGCATTTTAATGAAATGTGTTCTGGGTTTTAGGGGATGGCGACTTCCTCTGAAAGTGTTAACTGACCAGCCACTTGGTTAAATCAGAAGTCTTTCCTGGGGGAAGAGCATCTAGTCCAATGTGACCGGCGAGCACCTCTGCAAACCTGTCCAGCAACTCCGGACGTGGATGGCCCGACGAAACTTCCAGCACCACAGCTATGTGCTGCCCCTGCCCTGAAGAAAGTTTCAAAAGTCCTCTGAGGTTCTCTTCTCTGTGAAGTACATGTTTCCCCCTTTAAGCACCAGAAACGTCATATACACAGAGAACAGGCTTGTAAGTAACAAAGCTTTAAAAATACTACCACGTTTTGGTAAGAGTCAGTCATTCCTTCCATTTTAAAAAATTCCCTTTCATTGAACATCTAAAGTTGCTTCGCTTATTCTGAAGAGTTGACAACGAGTTGTTACTCCAAGACCAACTGTTCAAAGGACACTTCCATATGTGCACATTTCAAAAGAAAAAAAATATATATAATCCCTCCTGAAGGCCATCTAAAATGTACTCTATACATCCGATTTTTCCCATGTAGGGCACACGAGACATAGTTAACTTTTTCTTGGTGAATGAGGCTTCCTCTAAGAATTCAAGTCTCCAATTTCAGTCCTGGCTTTGCCATGAGCTAGCTTGTGACCTTGGGCAAGTAACTGAACTCCACTGGGGCTGAATTTCTTCACCTGCAAAATGAAGGGGATTGGGTCAGATGATGACTGTTGCTTTACAGCTCTCAACGTCAGGAGTCGAACGAAGACCATGGCAGTCATCGACTGTTGCCTGTGCTAACCTAAAGCATTATTCTTAAGGACTGCCAAATTATAAGAATATTGCCTGGGCCCTATAGATAGCCCTAGACAGCTGGGCCAAAGCCACTGCTCGCTGACCCTTGAACAATATGGGTTTGAAGTACACGCATCCACTTCTATGAGGTTTTATTTATTTATTTATTTATTTATTTATTTATTTATTGCAGTACTAGAAGTGTATTTTCTCTTCCTTGTGATCTTAATAACATTTTCTTTCCTCAGGCTTACTTGATTATCACACTGTATATAACACATGGGAAGAATCTGTGTTCACTGTGTTACCAGGAAAGTTTTAATAGTAGGCTCTTGGTAGTTAAGTTTTTGGGGAGCCAAAAGCTATCCTCAGCTTTTTGACGGGGTGTGTGTGTGTGTGTGTGTGTGTGTGTGCTGTTCAAGGGTCAACTGTACCTCTTTCTATCCCTTCCCTATTCCATCAGCTGTCAATTCTCCCTATCAACCTCCAGCGGACATAAGCCCTGGCCTTAGTTGACAGATCTAAGTAATGGCCTGCTTTGCTCAGGTTCGCTCCAGCAAAGCAAAGTGCATGGGCTTTGCGATACAATCTGGCAACCAGTGGGCTTTATCTCTTCTTGCTCAAAGTGATACTGCAGATGACTGTGGCCGCTATGGCCACAAGACTGACCCCCAGTTAAGGTCCGGGGAAGACTAAGAATGCATTTTTGTAACTTGTACATTCTTTGAGTTCTAAAGACACACTGCTTTATGGGGGTGGGGGAAGTGTTTGAAGCAAAAGTGACAACAGAAAACAAACCAATTTCCTTCTTATTGGAGCAAAAGCTACATGTGTTATCCCTCTATATTAAACCCCCTCCTGGGTTTCCTGTCCCCACCTCAGTTGTTGCTTTTCTAAGCCTCATCGTCTAACTTTTCTTTGTGTAAGATACATTTTCCAAGTCACTCTGTGAAGCCGAAGAGCGGATCAGAGTAGGAGGAAGGAGATACCATTAGTGGTTTCCTCTATTTACTGCTTTCCCAGTTTATCTTCCCTTCTTAGTCCCATGAAAAATGATCAGTAGAAAAAAAATGCTTCTTAGCAATTGTAAATACAATCCCTAAAACACTATTTTTAAGCTGCTAACAAGCACGAAAATATGCATTAAACCACATGCTTAGTACCTCGAAGAATTCAGGAAAGTTCCTCTCTTTAAAAACCAAATTGAAACAGAGAATCTGATAAGAACTGAAATCTACTTCTGGGCCTTGCACTCTTTGGGGTGGTTTCATGGGCACCGGGGCGGGACTCGATACCCTGAGCACAGGCAATCGTTGGCTTTCTCTCATCTTGGGTATAACAACGTAAGTGAGAAAGGAGGTGGTTAGAAAGAAATGGGAGCCAATGAGCCTGGCAAAATGACTGACCGTAAACTGGACTAATGAAAGGTAAATCCTGTGAAATCCGGAAACTAAGGATGGTTATCTGAAGCTTTGCCAAATGGGTCCCCGTCCTGTGGAAAGGGGGTTGAAGGTGTGGGTGGTATACCTTGGGGGAGGCAATCAAGACAGAAGAGGTTTTGTTTTGTTTTTCAAGTAGGTTCCATGCCCTGCCCAGCCCAGCGTGGAGCACAACGCGGAGCTTTAACTCATGACCCTGAGATCAAGACCTGAGCTGAGATCGAGTGGGACGCTTAACTGCCTGAGCCACCCAGGTGCCCCAAAACAGAAGAGTTAAAAGAAAATTACTGCATGAGATCTCTGAGAAATGAGAATAAAAGCAACTCCCCGCCTCCACCACCCCCCAGCCTTTAAATCTCCAGGTGCTGCTGTTTATTCAGGCCTAAGCTTTGAGTATTATTTTCTGTTTTCAAGTTAGCTTTACACCGCACAGCATTAATCTCGGAATCTACTCTTCCAAGCATTACACAAGGTGACAACTTATAGAAAAAAAAATCCTTTCCTGTTCGCAAACTTGGATTCCTCAGCTCACAGTGCCACATTTAAGGGTGCTTTGTTTCAGAGGGTGATTAGAGTGGCGCCCTTGGTACTGATTATAGAGCAGCTATTTGTACTGCCCGAGTCTGGGCACTGCATTATATCAAAACTTCCATTTTGGGGTATGTAGTGACTAAAAATTCTCTCCTAGTTTAAACTTGGCATCAACCATATATCTCAGCAGAAGCAAGATTATTGAGTATAGAACCACAGGAACCCGGCGTTTTTCTTTTATACTCACACAGAAAAAAAAAAAACAAAACAGACCCAGCATAGCATCTATGGTTCCTCCACTCTCACACAGAAATTTCCAGCACTGTGGGTTCTTCCCCAAAGTATAATCAGGAGGCTACTGTGACTGGATTAAAGTAAATCAGATGTGAAAGGCCACTGTCTCTTTCATTAATAGATCCCAAATTTTCTAGGAGGAGAATGAAATAAATTTCACCTTTTTTAGGAGAGGCAGAAAATGATGAGGCCCTTTCGGCTTCAGAAAATAGCACTTCTGGCTCTGGTTCTCTACAGCTCTTCCATTTCCAACAGTCCACAGGTGAAAATGAATTTACCTAGACCATGCCTCTGCCTTGCGGACAGCTGAGAGCCAGGAAGGACAAGACTGCAGCCCAAAGTGAGGAGGTCCATAGAGTCATGGGAGAGGTAGAGCCCCGGCGAAAAAGCGAGGATGAGTTGATCTAAATTTATCACCACTCAGGGCACAAGATCATGTACAGCGGTTCGACACCATCTCTATATAGTCCTGTCCTACTGACATGTCCCTATTTTACCCATTGCTGGAACAGCCATGTTCTGTGGATTTAAAAACCCAAATTAATTTGGTATCATAAATTCCATATCACTTTAGAAAACTTTTAAAGATTTTACTCTCATATGTAAACAAGGGAGCGTGCACGAAGTCTGACACTATTTCTCTAAGTTATGAAAGAAATAACATTGCTGAATGCTAATTTTGTTGGATATCTACTATTTGCCTGGCACTGTGCAAAGAGTTTTGCATGCACTGTCATATTGACACTTAAAAAGAACCTTAAAGTCAGTATTGCTATTGTTCCTATGTTACAGAAAAGGAAAACTTTTGAGAAATTAAGTTATTTGCCTAAGATCATGAAATTTGTAAATGATAGAGGCAATATAGCTAGTAAGGCAGTACTCATATTATTTTCTCCCATTAAAAAAAAAGGTAAGGATCTGTTCCTGTTAAAAGCCGTTAGATGTTCTTGGGAATTGGAACCAGGTAGGTCTGCATATTTGGTCACCAGAACAGAGTTCTCAACCTCTTCTTGGACACAAAGTGTTTAAATGGTTTTCTGCTCAGCCAATCATTTAGCTATCCCAAGCCATCTTCCTTCCGCCTTGGGGAAAGAAGATGAACAAAATTTCAAGACTTAAATGAAAGTCTAATATAATTCTGATAAGAAAACCAAACTATCTTCAGTGCTCATGACTCTGGAATAATCTCATGGAAAGAAAGATAAAAGTTTTGAAATAACTTGGAAGACAGTGAAGATAATTTTTATACTCTAAATACAATGAACTACATGTAAGTTTGGCTAGACAGTTTTGGAGGCTCGACAAGCAGGCTAGGATTTAAAAAAAACAACAACCCAGCAATCTGGTGGTCTCATAATTTCCCATTATCAAAACTACTCTCCATAAATCTGAATCCAATACAAGAATTATGTCAATAGCTGGTTGTTTCAGATTAGGTGTATGATATAGTAAGAGAACTGTGTAAGGGGCCAATACACTTAAAAAAGATTCTAAACATGTTCAGGTCAGATGAAGTTAGCAGGATTTAATGCTAAAAGCATGGAATATTCTTGCACCTGAGATCCAGCATCCTGAATACAGTATGTGTAAGTAGGTACTGTACTCTATCTCCCCCCTGCTGGCAGACCCTTGTCACTAAAAACGATGAGCTTCTCTGAGACTATCACACACATCCTCAGCAAGTATCGCTGGGGCTGGAAAGCAGTTAAGATTCAACCATGGGAGAAATTGGAAAAGAGTAAGGGAATAAAAAAATTTTCATTATTCCAAAACCCATCTCATTTCCCAAAGTGCTGCCTATGTGCTGACTTTCTTAAAGAGCCCTGCAAAATCTTGATTCTCCAAAAAAATACACCCATTTGGAACTGAGACAAGGTGAGGTCAACGACTGGTATTATCAACCACAGCTGACTCGGGTTCGTTTCTAGCCTCGTGGGGGCCAAGCCTCACCACGAGGGTGAAGACAGGAGGCATGGAGGAAGGGAGAGAAAAGGAGAAAGGGGAGAGACCTCCGGGCCACACTTCTTTCTAGTATCAACAAAAAGAGAAGCCGCATACTGACCTAAATCATCTCTCAAAGGCGCTTTATAAATTACAGGGACAAAGGGAGGGGGTGGCGGGTGGCCTGGGAATCCTACAGACACCCTACCCTCTGACCCGCCCCCCTCCCCCTCCAGCACAAGGGAAGGAAGACAGAAAACAGAGCTCAACTCGGCCATTGGAGAGAAGCCCCCCCTCCGCCTTTCGATCGCCCATCCATCGGCCCCCTAGGAAAAAAATACACGTAAACACCATACCCACCCCCTGGGGCGGACACTCCCGGCCCGAGGTTCCTAGAACCGGAGGCCGGGGCATTTACTTAGTTAGATTTTTCTTGCTTACTCATTTCCCTCAAGCACCCAACCCCCCGTTCCCACTCCAAAACCCCGCTCAACAGCCTACCCCCACGGCTTCTGCCCCCAACAGAATCCGGTGTCCCCGCGGCGGCGGCAGACCCCGAGCCGTCCCGGTCACTAACCTGCTGCTGTAAGGGCATTTCCGAAACCAGCCTGGCTCCGGGGGAGGTGGGGGGGGCCGGCTGGAGAGGGGGCCCGGAGGGCCGAACAGACCGGCGGCGCCGGGCGAGGGCGGGCGCCCGTGGCGGGAGGGGGGGTTAGGGAGAGCAGAAGGAGGGTGGCCGTGCCGGGGGCGGGTGCGAGCGCGCCGGGACCGTCCCAGGCCAGGGAGCCGGCGAGCAGGAGGAAGTGGGTGCCCCCCTCTCCCCCTCCAGCGCCCCCTCCCGCCGCCGCCTCCTCCCCAGTCACAGGCGCGTCCTCCGCGCACGTGTGCGAAACGTCACCGGCGGGTCCCGGGGAGAGGGACAGACCCAGGCGGCGGGACGGGAACACGGCTGCCCCCGCCCTCCGTCGCCGGGGGGCGGGGAGGGGGACAGGGCGGGGAAGGAAGGGGCAAGGGGAGAGGCGGGTCAAGGGCAGGCCCGGGGCCCGGCGAGGAAGGCCCGGGCGCTCGGGCCACGCGGGCGCCGCCGCTGCCACCGCCAGGATGCGCCCAGGCCGGGGCGCCTGCCCGCGAGTCCCTCACCCCCAGACAGCCCACGCCCCAGCTCGCACTCGGCTTCCAGCCCCACCTCCCCCGCCACCGCTCTCCGCCTCCCCCAGCCCCTTTGTTGCCGGGAGTTACAGATCCCAAAATGTGTCAAGCGCAGCATGGCAGAGCCCCTGCGCCCCGAGCACGCCTTAGGGACCCCCGGCAGCCAACGGGCCTCGGAGGCCGGCGGGGGGCGATCACCCCAACAGTCCCCCGGTTTCCAGCCCCCGGAGTCCCCCACTCCCCAGTTCACTACTCCCTCCCCCACCCCCTTCTCCATCCGGGGCGTGACCCCTTCCTACGCCCGAGAAAGAGGAAGCTTCGAGTTGGAGGGGAGGGGAGGGTGGGGGTAGGGAAAAGTGCAGGAAAAGAAGGGGGGGCCGCGAAAAGTTTCAGAGTGTTTGACGTGGTCCGCGCCAAGGCAATCCCCGCTGCCCCGCGCGCCTGGCGGAGCCCCCCGACCCTCCGGGCGCTGGCGGGGAGTGCACTAGTCTAACAATAAAGCTGTGTTGGAGGGGCAGCCGCCAAGGCCCACGACGCTCGGCCCCGCGCTGTTCCGGGGCGGCCCGCAGCGCGCCCACCACCCCGCGCGGTGCGATCCCACCTCCCGCCCGGGCTGGGGACGGTGGGAACGGGAGGGCATTACCGGAGGGCCGCCGCCGCCGCCGCCGCTGCCGCCGCGTCCCAGCGCTGGTGGCTGCTGCAGCAGCCCGGCTCTGCTGGAGGGTCCGTGCGGCGTGGTGTAGAGGAGGCTGCCGGCGGTCTGCTCCGCGCCGGGGGCACTGGGGAGGAGGGGGCCGGCGGCGACGGCGCCGCTTTGGAGGGAGGAGGAACAGGAGGTGGTGGAAGTGTTCGTAGTGAGGATCTGGATGTACGCGCCCGGGGCGGCAGCAGCGGCGGCGGCGGCGGCGGCGGGGAAGCCGGGGCTGGCTAGCAGTGCCCTTTTGTCCATGGAGGCTGCAGCGGCGGCGGCGACGACAGCCGCCCCCTCCCCACCCCCGGCGGTCACCAGGTACTGCTCCAGGGCGGGCTGGATCCCCTTTCTCATCTCTCGCTCCTGCTCTTTTTATTGCTATGGTATATTAATGTATTGTTTTCAATTTCTTTATTATTTGCAGCCGGAGTTTCCAAGTCTCTCCTCCTTCTCTCCTCCCCTCCCGGCGCTTCCGAGCCCCTTCTCTCTCTTTTCTTTTTATTTTTCCGCACCGCGCGGGCCCCGGGGGCCAAAAATAATCGGGGCTCTGGAGAGAGGAGGGTCCCGGCCGCACGGATATCGGGCCCCGAGGGGGGATGGAGGCGTCGGGGGCGGCCGATGCAACGGATTGCGAGGCGGCGGCGGCAGCCCGGGTGCTGCGGCCGGCAGCTGAAAAATGGCTCCAGGAAGCTGCTGCTGACAATGAATGAAGGGATACGGTTTACGCGCCAAGGTCCTCCCGCGAAACTCAGATTTCCCGCCGGCTTTTCAAACCATATTTGCATATCCCCGCCCTTCAACCCGCCGAGGACCGTTCCCACAGCCCATTGGGCCTCTGCCTCCTTACTTAAGTCCCAATCGCGGCGCAGGGCCGCGACTTGCTGGTTTCCATTGGCTATCGTGCATCACGGTTACCGGGGCGACAGGGGCTCTATTTGCATAGGCCTCCTTGACTGGCTGGGGGAAAGCAGAGTTTTTTAGGAGGTGGGGCAAAGCCTTTCCTTCTCTCCCACGGAAAGCCACGCCTTGTCCAAGCTCCGCCCGGTCCCCGCCCGCACGCCGGGCGGGGGCTGCTGACCTGGGCAGGCGCTCAGCGCCCCGCAGACTCAGTGTGGATCTAGTCTGAAGCGCAAGTTTCGCTTTTGGAAATTGTCAAGGTGACCAAGGGGACACTTGCGGGAATTCTCTTTCCTTTGGCCAGTCAGTGTAATAGATGTACACGAGCTGGAGATTCTCCCAAATATGTTCCAAAGGCAAGTTGGACCATGCGGACGATGCCTGGCAGGTGGGAACTGAGCCCTTTAAATCGTGGGTTTCTCTTTTCCTGAAATCCAACCAATGCGGCGGCGAGAGCTGATCCCGAGGCCCAGGCTGATAGACAGAAGCATGTGGGCAGACGGGATCGTGGGGGCAGAAGGTTCGACTGACGTGATTGCGGGCACCACTTGAGTTAGCATTCCAGATCCTTCCTGGTAGCTTCATTATTAGCCTGGATGGGGTTTAAGTAAAAATTAACTCTGGAACGTTTTGAGCGAAACCTTACCACGAGTATTGGTTTGAGTCCAGCGGACACCCCCCGCTGACCCAGAAGCACCCAAGGCAGTTAATCAGGGCTAACCTAGGACTGATCTGCGGGTTTCTAATCCGCCAAGCAGTAATCCGAAGAAGTACACGCTTCCCACGATGACGTCTTGCTCCTAGCAAACGCTGCACGCCCAGGCACCACCGCTTTACAATCTCGGTTGCCTACCAAGTTCTCTGGCTGAAAGCGAACGCGATGATCCAGACTCATTCCAAAACATTTTAAACGACTTTTTTTTTTTTTTTAGTAAACCAGAAATCGTCTCCAGAAGTCTATTAAATTATTGTCAAATTGACTTCTGTATTGATGCAACTGTTCATGGGTTGAGGATTGCTTCTGTGAGGCTGAACAGGAAAAGGGACCCCTGCAGGAATGTGGGGAAAGGTGTACGTGTCAGTCGTCATTTACAATTCCAGTCACCGAGAATTGTACAAAATAGCCGCCAAGCTGGTGTTCACCGGGTGATGAGGGTTGCGATTCTTCATGCCCTGATGCAAAACTTAATAATTGTTACTTATTATAATAACTTCCAAAAAGTCATATACTCAGTATTATGAAAGGCCTGGCCAGATATGTCCGTTGAGGCTCGTACTCCTTAATACTTCAGTCCTGTTACCTAGTCTGGAACAGGACGAGCTAAAAGTACCGTTAAACCCGGCACCGGGCTCAGGAATGTTTTGGTCTTGCATGCAAGCGAGTTGAGGACACATGGTCAAACATTTATTGACAGTCATAAAACTGACACTCTCTTTAGGGCGGATTAGGTGGTACTCAGAGGGCATCGATTCCTTTGGACTAGAGGCATAGTGTGTAAGCGGTTCCTTGATCTTGTTGCTCCGATGTTGCTTTTCATCGTGGGTCACTACTGCGAACCCTAGTACTGCTAGGTGGATATTACCACCTGTAGAATATCACTGGCAGCATGCTTTGGGTGGTGGCCGTGATGGTGGTCGGGGAGTCGTGACAGCCCTGCATTTTTAAAATTAGAGACAAGCCCAGGATTTGGAACTGTGTACAAAATCCTGGCTAGAGCTCCTCGCGAGTGATTATATTAAGATGAATGTGACAGTCACAAAGGAGTGTGTTCACAGTCCAGATCACACCTGTGATTCTGGTTTAGAAAGCTCTGACATACTCATTCTACTTTCGCCAAGTTATGTTTTTAATGTAGGGTATTTGGTAGAAAACAAATGTTTCGACATTTTAGGTCTCGTGACAGAAAATAAGATGCTAAAATTTGAGGCAGGCTATTGATTTGTGGAGAGGCAGCGTGTTTTAGTAGAAAGCTAATGGGCTTTGGAGCCACTTACTAGTTATATAACTTAAATCGTTAAAAGCCGGTTTTCTCATCTGTTCAGTGGGAACTGACATTGCAATGCCCATAACACAAGGTCATGATGAAAAGAGGCAATAAGAAATGTGAAGTGCGGGCATATAGCATAGCAGGTGCTCAATAAGTGGAAGCTATTTATGATTCTGTTTATTTGTGTGACTGTGCTTTGTAGGTCTGTGTGGTCCGGTCTGACTCCCAGCCTCAGACCTTCCCTATTGCCCTTGGATGTCCACTTGCTGCGATAGTTTAACTCTGTCCCAGAGTAGGAGCACCGTCATGTCCTGGTTCTTAGGGATTCTAGAATCCTGACTCACAAGTTCAAGGTAATAACATAAAGTCAGCTCTGCTGCTCATCCCACTCCCATCTCAACTGTTATCGGCTCCTGGCTGGTTCCTAAGTCTGAGCTTTCCTGTCCTTCCCTTGGAGGTTAGACTGAGCTAGCCCCAGAGCCAGACTGCTCTTGCCAATCACCACCCCCTTTCTCGTGCTTTTACAGTGGCCCAGGCAGCTAGTTGTGACAAAATGGGCCTGGATAGTTGGGTTGAGTGGTGGCCCCTCAAAAAAAAAAAAAAAAAAAGGCATGTCTTTATCCTTATCCCTAGAAGCTGTAGTGTGAACTTATTTGGGAAAAGGATCATTGCAGATGTAACTAAGAAGAGAATCTCAAGATACGATCCTTCTGAATTACCTGGGTGAGCCCTAAATCCAATGACAAATACCCTTATAAGAGACACCCAGAGGAAAGACACAGAGGAGGAGAGGCTTTGTGAAGTGGAGGCAGAGGTTGGAATGAGCAGCTGAAAGCCAAGAAATGCCAACAGCCACCAGAAGCCAGAAGAGGCAAGGAGTAGAATCTTCCATAGAGCCTCTGGAGGGAGCAGAGCCCTGCCAACCTCTAGATGTAGGACTTCTGGCCTCGAGACCTGTGATAGAGTACATTTCTGTTGTTTGGAGTTTCCCAGTTTGCGGTAATTTACTATGGCAGTCCTGGGGGACTAATTCATCTGTTAGCCTGCCTACCCGAATCTCAAACCTCTTCTCTGCTACTCACCTTGGTTTGTGCTGCTGCCAAGAGACCATTCCTTGCTGGACACCAATGACACTAATTGTCAGCTCGGGCTAGAGCCCCTGTGGAAGACTTTTCAAAGTATGACTTGTTGCAGACTTACCCAAGGAGTTTGTAGAAATGCACATTCCTGAGCTGTCCCCAGTCCTAATGAGTCGGAATCCTTTGAGGCAGGGCCCGAGAATCTTATTTAACAAGTCCCTCCAGGTGATTTCTTCAAGCACTAGAGGAAGAGCCAGAGTCAGCTGCATGACTTTGGACTTCTTCCCATCATTTCCTATTCTAGCTACAACTGGTGGTGCCACTCCTGGGCCTAAATGCCTTGATGGGCGTCTCTCATCCTCCTGCCCCTTCTCATCCTGCCGGTTAACATAACAAGCTCTGCATTCCTGTTCACCCGCGTACACACACACACACACACACACACACACACACACACACACACTATATGTATAAAGCTGGATGTTATAATCTTCTCTAAAAGTCTTCATTTTCAATTTCAAAATACAATTTTGCCAACGTCCATCAGCCCGATATACATAATTCCCAAGAAACAGGACTATTAAACAGTTTTGTGGCAATTCAATATTAAATCTTCAGATAGAAAAACTGTAGGTTCAGGAAACTAAAGAGGCTGCTCATAAACCCAGAGAGTCCTTGGAGCAGCGAAAGTTTAAATTGTGCCTCTAATCCCAGTTCAGCCAAGTCTGGTTTTTAGCTTTAAAATGGGAGGGTCTGGAGAAGACTAGTTTAAGAATTTAAGGCTTTTGTAGTGCAATTCAATTAGTTGCCTGCGTAGAAATAACATTCTCTGTTTTATCTTCCTGGTTAGGAAGAGCATGTCCTTAAGCCATTAGCACATCACATGCTAATAACAAAATCTCTAGGTGCTTATCCTAGAAAATTGACCATTATAGTTATTATAGATGGTGGTTTAGATACCAGCGTAGTTTTGTCTTCAGCTCTTTGTCCAGGAAGGTACTGTTTGGATAGAGCTCTTGCGGTTTTTATTTATTTATTTATTTATTTAAAAGATTTTTTTTTAATGATTTTTTATTATGTTATGTTAGTCACCATACAGTACATCCCCGGTTTCCGATGTAAGGCTCGATGATTCATTAGTTGCGTATAACACCCAGTGCACCATGCAATACGTGCCCTCCTTACTACCCATCACCAGTCTACCCCATTCCCCCACCCCCCTCCCTTCTGAGGCCCTCAGTTTGTTTCTCATAGTCCATAGTCTCTCATGTTTCATTCCCCCTTCTGATTACCCCCCCTTTCTTTATCCCTTTCTTCTCCTACCGATCTTCCTAGTTCTTATGTTCCATATATGAGAGAAATCATATGATAGTTGTCTTTCTCTGCTTGACTTATTTCACTTAGCATTATCTCCTCCAGTGCCGTCCATGTTGCAGCAAATGTTGAGAACTCGTTCTTTCTGATAGCTGAGTAATATTCCATTGTATATATGGACCACAACTTCTTAATCCAGTCATCTGTTGAAGGGCATCTCGGCTCCTTCCACGATTTAGCTATTGTGGACATTGCTGCTATGAACATTGGGGTGCATATGGCCCTTCTCTTTACTACGTCTGTATCTTTGGGGTAAACACCCGGTAGTGCAATGGCTGGATCATAGGGTAGCTCAATTTTTAACTTTTTAAGGGACCTCCACACTGTTTTCCAGAGTGGCTGTACCAACTTGCATTCCCACCAACAATGTAGGAGGGATCCCCTTTCTCCACATCCTCTCCAACAATTGTTGTTTCTTGCCTTGTCTATTTTTGCCATTCTAACTGGCGTAAGGTGGTATCTCAGTGTGGTTTTGATTTGAATTTCCTTGATGGCTAATGATTTTGAACATTTTTTCATGTGTCTGTTAGCCATTTGTATGTCTTCATTGGAAAAGTGTCTGTTCATATCTTCTGCCCATTTTTTGATTTGTTTATTTGTTTCTCGTGTATTGAGTTTGAGAAGTTCTTTGTAGATCTTGGATACCAGTCCTTTATCTGTAGTGTCATTTGCAAATATATTCTCCCATTCCGTGGGCTGCCTCTTAGTTTTTCTGACTGTTTCCTTAGCTGTGCAGAAACTTTTAATCTTGATGAAGTCCCATAAATTCATTTTATCTTTTGTTTCTCTTGCCTTTGGGGATGTATCATGAAAAAGTTTGCTTTGGCCGATGTCGTAGAGGTTGCTGCCTATGTTCTCCTCTAGAATTTTGATGGATTCCTGTCTCACATCGAGGTCTTTCATCCATTTGGAGTTTATTTTTGTGTATGGTGTGAGATAGTGGTCAAGTTTCATTCTTTTGCATGTAGCTATCCAATTTTCCCAGCATTCGAGAGACAGAGAGAGACAGTGAGAGTGGGGAGGGGCAGAGGGAGAGGGAGAAAGAAGCAGAAGCAGACTCTGCACTGAGTGCAGTGCCCGACTCCTGGGCTCGATCCCAGAACCGGAAGATCACGACCTCAGATGAAACCAAGAGTCAGATGCTTGATGGATTCAGCCACCCAGGTGCCCCTAGAGTTCTTGTGTTTTTAAATAGACCTAGGATGGGGCACCTGGGTGGCTCAGTGGGTTAAGCATTTGCCTTCTGCTCAGTTTGTGATCCCAGCGGATCCCTGGGATCCCCGCTCAACGGGGAGCCTGCCTCTCCCTCTCCTTCCGCCCCTCCCCCTACTCATGCTCCCCCCCCCACCCGTCAAATAAATAAATAAAATAAATAAATCTAGGATGAACTTCTGGCATAGAACATGGCTCTCAGTCACTTCTAGTGAATCTGCATGTCTGATTGGAGTCCAGGAATGTGCCTTATTATAAACAGGGTACTTGTGATGCAGACAGTCCACAGAAACCACCTCGAGAAACACCCAGAGGCATCCATCCGTGACCTAGCAACCTCTGCCTTATACACTGGCTTCTTAGGCAACTGTGACACCGACCGAAGTCCCTTTCGTATGCTCCATCCTGATCACAGCCCCCTGCCTCCCACCAAAAGTTAACCATTGGCCTGATATTTTTAGTCTTCACTTCCTTATATGTTTTTATAAAGTTTAATCACCCAAATATGCATCTTTAGAAATTATAGTTTCATCTTGCCCATTTAAAGAAAATGTTGATATGCCTTATAAGTCTCTTTAAATCTATGGTTCCTCATCCATCCTTTTATTTTCTTACAATTTATGTCGAAGCAGGGAGTGGGTTGAATGGTGGCCCCTTCTACAAGATGTGTCCCCTGGGACCTTTGATTTTGACCTTTGACTTTATTTAGAAAAATGGTCTTTGCAGAATTATTAAGGTAAGGATCTCAAGATGAGATGGCCTTGGATTAGGATGAGCCCTAAATCCAATGTCAGTTATTTTGTAAGAGAAGAGAAGAGAAACGTAGAGGAGATACGGGGGCAGAGGCAGAGAGTGAAATGATGTGTCCACAAACGAAGGCACACCAAGGACTGCCCACAGTCACCAGAAGCTGGGAGAGGGACATGGGGTAGATGCTCTGTCAGGAGCCTCCAGAAGGAAACAACCCTGCCGCCATCTTGATTTCAGACTCTGGCCTCTGGAACTGGGAGAGAATAAATTTCAGTTGTTTTAAGCCTTCTCATTTGTGGTCCTTTGTTATAACAGCTCCAGGAACTCATTCAAAGACTTTCGGCCTTTTAACCTCATGGCCGGAATTTGGCAGAATGCACAGCCATGGTGCAGTTCACCGTGCTGCTCTGTCTCCCGCATTTCCTGCAGATTTTGCGGCTCCATCCACAGTAGGGGCCAGACTCAGGTTTGATTCGTTTGGCAAACCTGAGGCATGCAATGCCACTTTGTCCCTTGTTCTGTGACCTTAGCAATCATTCACGCTCCTTATTTTCTTTTTCCCATGATATTTGTCCTCAATACTTTTCTGTATGTGAAATTTGTTTTCTTGGACTTGAGTGAGAAGGGTTCAGATAAGCTTGTCTGTCTTCACAGAGCTCCATCTTCCATTGTTGTCCTGAGGGTGGAGGCTTATTTTCTGAGATTTCCTTGTTGTGTCCCCTCCACCCCTATCTCAGTCTAGTGTGGACCTTCCCTTTCCTTCTTCTGCCTTGTCCCTGTCCTGGTCAGTTTTTGTTTTTGTTTTTTTCTTTTTTCAGAGAGAGAGCGCATGTAAGCAGGGTGGGAAGCGGTGTGGGAGAGAGAGAATTTTAAGCAAGCTCTTCGCCCAGTGCAGAGCCCAACTTGGGGCTCAATCTCATGACCCTGAGATCATGACCTAACCTAAAATCAAGACTTGGATGCTTAACCGACTGAGCCACTCAGGCGCCCCCTTCCTGGTCAGTTTTGATTCCGTCCTAGCACTTCCTGCTTGGTGTCTCCCCCATCTTAAAAGGGAACTCTGAGGCTTTTCAGAAGCAGAGGCTAGGCTGTTTCTGTGCCTCCAGACCATCCATCCTACCACTGTCCTTGCTCTCACTTACTCCTCGGGGGTAGAAGCCCCCACAGTTTCAGCTGTCATTTCCACATCACTCTGCTCACAGCTCTGTGAAGCTCTGTGAGCTCTTTGGGAGTTCTCCTGTTCACAGGTCCAACGGACACTACCCTATTCTTTCTTCCTCCCTTCCCCCATCTATCTATCTATCTTTCTTTCTTTCTTTCTTTCTTTCTTTCTTTCTTTCTTTCTTTCTTTCTTTCTCTCTCTTTCTTTCTTTCTTTCTTTCTTTCTTTCTTTCTTTCTTTCTCTTTCTTTCTTTCTTTCTTTCTTTCTTTCTTTCTTTTTCTTTCTTTCTTTCTTTCTTTCTTTCTTTCTTTCTTTCTTTCTTTCCCCCTCTCTCTTTCCTTTTCTTTCTTTCTTTCTTTCTTTCTTTCTTTCTTTCTTTCTTTCTTTCTTTCTTTCTTTCTTTCTTTCTCAGACACAGGTGCTGATACCACACAGCTCTTATGGCAATTGGTCTGTTCCCTCTCATTTGTATTTTGGGACTCATGGGGTTACTCTGTCACCAAATTTTGTCATGAACATTGCTCATGGGTTTCTGGTTTTCCTATCTAGATGTCCTTTCTGGTTTCATACAGGGGTAAGGAGAGATTGAAGAACAGTGCTCCCTCATCACCATCTTCCGATTTACCTTTCCTTTTTTTTTTTTAAGTTTATACTTCAGTTTTAGTTAACACACAGTGTTATAATACTTTCAGCTATACAATATAATGATTCAACAAAACCCATCACCCATTTCACCCACCCCCCACCCCTCTGGTAACCACCAGTTTGTTCTCTATGATTCAGAGTCTGTTTCTTAATTTGTCTCTCTATTTCCTCTTTGCTCATGTTGTTTCTTAAATTCCACGTATGAATGCAATCAGAGGGTATTTGTCTTTCTCTCACCAACTTATTCTGCTTAGCATTATACTCTCTAGCTCCATCCATGTTGTTGCAAAAGGCAAAATTTCGTTCTTTTTTATGGCTGAATAATCTCTCTCTCTCTCTCTCTCTCTCTCTCTCTCTATATATATATATATATACTGCATCTTTTTTTAAAGATTTATTTATTTATTTTAGAGAGAGAGAGTGTGTGAGCAGGGAGAGGGGCAGTGGGAGAGCAAAAGAAGTAGACTCCCTGCTGAGCATAGAGCCCGACACAGAGTCTATCTCTCGATCTGGAGATCATGACCCGAGCGGAAATCAGGAGTCAGATGCTAAATTGACTGAGCCACCCAGGCGCCCCCATACCACATTCTCTTTATCCATTCATGTATCAGTGGACACTCGGGCTGCTTCCATAGTTTGGCTATTGTGGATGATGCTGCTATTAACATAGGGGTGCATGTATCACTTTGAATTAGTTTTTTTGATAGTCTTTGGGTAAATATCCTTAGCTTTCCCTTTAATCAAATTTATTTTGAATCCACCACGTTGGACTGTCATGAAAACAATGCCATGCAGCCACACATTTCCATAAGCATGAAGGGAAAGGAACGTTAGAGCTATTTCCTTTCCAGGTTATCTGATAGAACTTGAAAAAACAAGCTGAGGAAGAGAAGTGGAGTCAAGAAACTTAATTTTATTTTAGGCAGTGACTCCAGTGAGATCTAGAGTAGGAGGAAGCAGAGGAACACAGCTACCTTTCTACACTTGGTAGCCTGGTTGTACCTCTTTCTTGTGGGTTTTAAATAGGGAACGTTGTTGGCAGTGCATCACAAATGGGTCTGTGGGTAGAAAATGACGTTTTCTTTTCCACCTTGGTTTCCTTGACAGCATTCCCTCTCGTTTCCCATTCTACCCTCCTGACTTTCCAGAACTCCGTGATGGCTTCCTTCTCTTCATTCTTCTCTTAAAAATCTCTTTTCAACTTTCTCCTCCTCCTATTCTATACATTCTCCCTAGACAATATTTTTTAAATAATTATTATAATAAAATATATACAACATAATATTTATTGTTTTAACCGCTTGTAAGTGTACAATTCAGTGACATCAAATACATACCATGTTGTGTAACCATCACCACTATCTATACCCAAAGCTTTTTAATTATCACCAACAGAAACTCTGTACCCGCTAAATAATAACTCCCCATCCCCCACATCCCCCAGTGCCTGGTAATCCCCAGGGTCTTTGTGAATTTGACTACTCTAAGTACCTCATATAAGTGGAATTCTATAATGTTTGTCCTGGGTCTGGCCTGTTGCACTTAGTGTAATGTTTTCAAAGTCCATCTGTCTTGTATGAGATAGCAAAAGCTCATTCCTTTTCGTAGGCTGAATAACATTCCATTGGATGTATAGACCATATTTTGTTTATCCATTCATCTATTGATGGACTCTTGGGTTGCTTCTACCTTTTAGATATGGTAAATAACGTTGCCATGACCTGAGTCTACAAATATCTGTTCGGGTCCCTGCTTTTAGTTCTTTGGGATACATAACTAGTAGTGGAATTTCTGAGTCTTATGGTCATTCTATGTTTAACTTTTTGGGAGGCTTCCTGGACAGTCTTGACTTTAACTGTAACTTCAGCTTCAGACTAGATGGTGTTGTCCAATAGAAGCTGCTACAAGGATGGAAATGGTCTATGCTTCTGTACTCTCAGATACGGTAGCCATCAGCTACATATGGCTAATGATCACATGACATGTAGCTAGTGTGATGAATGAACTGCCTTTTCAAGATTTATTTATTTGTTTTGCAACACAGTATTATTAACCGTAGTCACTGTGCCCTACGTTGCATCCTCATGACTTGTTTATTTTATACCTGAAATTTGTACCTTTGGACCCCCTTCACCCATTTAGTTAATTTAAATTCAAATTTATTTTTATTTTTTATTTATTTTTATTTATTTATTATTATTTTTTAAGTAGGCTCCACACCCAGCATGGAGCCCAATGCAGGGCTTGAACTCACGACCCTGAGATCAAGACCTGAGCTAAGATCAAGAGTCAGACGCTGAACCCATTGAGCCACCCAGGTGCCCCTAAATCCAAATTTAAATAGCCGTGCATGGGCTAGTGAATCAGATAGCATATACTTGCAGGCTGTGGCTTTTCCCAATTCTCTATCTCCAGCTTAGCCATTTTTCCCAAGTTTCAAGCATGAAACTTTCACTGTATTTCCACTAACATATCCTCAATTCACATGGTCTTTACCTCTTTTGTGAACTCTTGCTGCAGACTCCAAATTTATTTCTTAATGTGAAATCGGCATCAAACTCCAGTCAGTTCTACTGCCAAGATGATTTTGTCTCCTCTATCTCAGACACTTTAATTGGATCTAGACTACCTACATGGGCAATGAGATCTAAGTGAAGTTTCTAGAATGTCAATCCAACCAACTTTGTCTTTCTGAGGCTCCCCATGACCTGAGGGATTAAGCAAGACTGAATTTCTTGTCTCAGCCTACAGGGTCTCAGGTTCTCTTTCTAGTCTCACCTCACATCATTTTCCCACAGGTGACAACACTCCAGCCACACCACACCACCTGGAGTGCCTCAGATGCTCTCTCCCACTTCCATGAGGGCTACAGCTGTCTGCTTAGGAATGCCTGTCCCTTTCTGTCAAAGTTGTACACTGTTACTCACCTCTGAAGACTCAGCTCAGGGAACACCTCCTCTGCGTAGCCTCCTTAGAGCCAATGTTTTCATTCATCCAATAAATGTTGATCGAGCACCTACTTTGTGCCAGACTCCAATTTAGAGACTGTGGCTGTAAGTGAGAAATGGGTAGACTTAAAGGTATCTTCTCCAGGCTTGAAGGTAGAGGCTAGCTGATAGGGAATAATAACGGTAGAATTATAATTATATATAATGATAGTACATAACAAGTCTGCGATGTGAGGCAATACATGGTGCTATCAAAACACCACAGAAGGACACCTCACCTCTCTCTTAGGGGAGAATTCAGGGAAGGCTTCCTGGAGGAGAACATAGAGGAATGAGTAGGAATTATTTAGGAAATATAGAATGGGAGTGGGGAACATGAATGTATGGCTTCTCGAAGGAACTGGAAGTGGTTCAGCAGGGGATTGTGGAGGACCTTTATAGACCAGGATCAAGACATTTGGAGTGTATCCTGAGGGCGATGAGAAGTCATTGAGGCAATGTGTGACATGATAAGATCTGGTCTAAGAAGGACTCCTCTGGCTGCAGTATGGGGAATGTATTGGGGGAACCAGGACAATGGGAATGATCTAGGTCAGCGAACCATGGCTCCAGGTCAAATCTGGCCCATAGTCTGTTTTTATACACCCTGCAATTGAAGAATAATTTTTAGCTTTTTATATTTTTGAATGGTTGAAAAATTTCAAAAGAATATATCCAATGACACATGAAAAATTAAATGGAATTCAAAGTTCCGTTTGTTAATAAAGTTTTATTAGAGCATCACTAAGCGCATTTGTTTTCATACTGTCTATGCCTGCTTTGGGGCTCCAAGGGCAGAGTTGAGTAGTTGCAACACAGTTTAACCCACAAAGCTGGAAAGATTTGTCTGGCCCTTCACAGAAAAGGTTGGCCAACCTCTGATCCAAGTGAGACATCATAGTGAATTAGACCAGACAACCCAGGCAGATCGAGACGTCTCCTCTTTTCCATAGCATGTAACTTAAAATGATAATCTATTGATTTCTTATTTTCTTTTTTTTCCCCTTCCACTAAACTGTGAACATCTTGAGAGTAGATATTTTTTCTTCATTTAACTTTGTCTTTGGTACTTAGCCCACTGTACTTGCTTGGTAAATGTTTGCTGGAGAGATAGATGTATGTGGATTTACACGGGTGTGACGCTCTCGTGTAGACATACAGAAAGCATCTGCTGCTGTCGTTTGCTGACCCCTATTCCTCACTGCCAGGAACCATGTGATTTCGTTGCAACTGAGCCCTTTTACCCCCACTCTAGGGGGAGGAATGTGATCCAGGCCTGTCGAGTAAGTCTTTTTCAGGTCTTCGCTTTTATTACTTGGAAACTCATAGGGCCATGTTTCCCTTCATTTAGTATTGCCTAGAGTTGACCTTAACCTTCATCCTGTCCCAAACTGGCGGGATATCCATGAGGAAAAGTGAAAGTTTATCCCTCCGGCTACTTACTAGCTCTGTTCTTGTATGGTTTGCATGCACACACGTGGAACGTAATGTCAAGGGTGAGCAGGTGGATTAGAGTGTCCTGTGTGCTCTTTGGAATGCCCTTGGGTGGAGGAGAAGGAGTGCTAAGAGAAGCAAACAGGGAAAGGAAAAGAAGAGCAAATGCAAAAAGTGCAAGGTAAGTGGAAGAAAAGAGAGAGGTACAATGTGGACCTGTGGCAGGGCTATGGACAATTGCCTCAAATGCCATTTATTTGCACATGTGAAATCTAAGAGGAGCGGTAGGTCCTCTGGAAGGAGTATTCATATTTTTAGGACATTGGGTATGATTTACGAGATATAAAAATATCTTAGTTTGTGAGCACTTTACAGATGATGAAGCCTTCTGCTTTTACATTAAAATATTTTAATTTTATGAGTAGTATATGGATACATTCTTGTTCGAAGTTTAACAAATATTTTATATATATAAAATATACATTCACAATAAACAGTGAGGCTATGTAGTTCCACCCTGTGTAATACGTAGGTGTTTTTACCCTCTCTAACACAGAAGACGAGAGATGTATCATCTCGAGTCAGATGGCAAAGCTGAATTTCTCAGATGTTCATACTCTTGATTCTGTGATCTTTCTACCTGCCCTGACCCTCTAAAGGGGAGCCCAGTGGCCTATAGACACAGCTCTGAAGATGGAACATGAGTCTAACCTGAGTAGCCAGCTTCTCCTGAGAGCAATACCTGGTTTCCAAGTCATTCTCAAGTAAAATCACAGATCCCAAATGTTATGGGTTGAATTGTGTCCCCCTAAAAAAGACACGTCCAAGTTCTAAGCCCTGACATGTCAGAATGTGACTCCATTTGGAAATAGGGTCATTGCGGATATAATTAATTAAATTAGATGAGGTCATACAGGAGGAGAGTGAGCCCTTAATTCAATATGACCAGTGTCTTTTTAAGAAGATGGCCATATGAAGACACAGAGACACGGGGAAAATGTTCCTGTGGTAATGAGGGCAGAGATTGGGGTGTGTAGCTACGAGCCAAGGAATGCCAAAGATTGCCAGCCGACTACCAGAAGGTAGAAGAGACAATGAAGGATTTCCCTACTGTTTTAAAGAGGAGCACAGTCCCAACACCATCTTGATTTCAGACTTCCAGCCTCCAAAACTGGGAGACAACACATTTCTGTTGTTTTTAAGGTGCAAAGTTACAGCAGCCGTAGACACCACTACACCAGGTAAATTCTACATAACAGAGGGAAAAGCCTTTGCTAACAACCTAGTCATAAAAAGTGATCCTATGCTTTTGGTCGGGGTGACATTTTCTGTTTATATCTTAAGTCGCTCAAAACAAAGCAGAAGCTCAGAAAATGCCAGAAATATTATGATTTTTATCTTTCAGTTACTCAATGAGGATTTAAGAGGTCAAAGAAAAAGAATATGTCCTTGGTTTAAGAGCAAATAGTCAGTATTTAATCCCCGAGGTTATTTTCCTCAACATCTTATTATAAATTTTTTTTTAACTCTGAGGTTATTTTGTTGGAAACATAAAAAGAAATACTAACACATTATTGTTATATGAGAACCTTTTCAACTTAAGCGATGGCAGGAAATTTATAAAACATGAATGCTATTTGAAGTATATATTAATTTTTTCCTCTCCTGTGGAAGAGGCTTGCAAGAAGGTCACTGAATTTTTTTCATTGAGCTAGTTTTGTGCTGGGGATGACCTATATGTAATAGTATGAGGCGAAGGTCCTTCCAGTTTTAATATATCTCCTATCCTTCCTACCTTGACCTAACATTCCTTCCTTTAGAGTCATTTCTTTGGGCTAGAGAACAAAGGTGAGGGGATTGTCTTTAGAGATTGTAATAACTCAGACACCCGAGAGAGGCAAAAGATGAGGGTTTAGATTTTCCATGACCCTTGTCCCATTGGCTGGTGAGCATGGAACAGTTTACTTGATCTGCTAAAATTTAGCAGCAATGTCAAAGAATCTGGATTGGAGAGGTTCATTTTGGTGGTGGAGAAGGCACAGTAATAAGAACATGGAAGGTTGTTGGAGAGACCAGTAGGCTCCTTGTGTGCACAACGTCCTTATGTGGATCATGTCCTTCAGTGGATGACATTCTTACCTGGACAACATTCTTACTTGGACAGTGGTCCTTCACTATCTGGGAAGGTCATCCTCTCCCTTGGGCTAGCCAGCTTTAGCAGTGATGTTCTGGAGCAGTTAAGAATGAAGGTCCCCCTGCCAAGGAGCAGTTGCAACCGCGCCATTGATGAATGGAGGTGGGGATGGGTAAGAATACTACCTTCAGACCCTAGTGAGGAGGCAGGATGCGCAGTGGGCCTTGAGTAACAGTATTCTAGGAGCAGAAAGATGGGAGTTGGTGCTGATGAGCAAGCCCAGAAGAGAGAGAACAGGAAGAACAAAGGAGAAAAGGACACTCAGAGGACCACCTTCCCTTTAGATGGTTTTATCTAGGGCTAACCTTTTTCATCCTGCCCAAACCTGGTGAGATATCCACCAGGAACAGTGAAAAGTTGATCGCTCTAGGTACCCACTAGTCCTGTTCTTGCAACACACACACACACACACACACACACACACTGTTCGCTCTGAGGCAGTCATCATTTTGGCTGTGGACTACAAGAGGAGATAATTTCCCTGTCACTTTTAACATCCTTCCTTCTCTTTTCAGCTGACTGCGGGGAGAGGGTGAGCCTTACAGAGCTGCCCCTCACAGGAAGCTGGATAGGCTTCTTGAGAATGAGGACCTTGTTTTGTACATTCAGGAATGTCTCCAGAAATATTTGTGGATTGATTGATTATGTCTACACGACCCATCAAATCAAATCTACCCAAGGTATGTCCATATAAACATCCTGCTCTAAGACCTATTTCTGACATGTCATATTGAATATAAAACAGAAGGAAATAAAGCCAGGGAACCAGCACATGTTCCACAGACGTGCTTGTGTTCTGCACCGCCTGCTTCAGGACCAATGGCAGAGATAGGTGGGGACTAATATACTGCAGATGAGTGAACGTTGAAATCCGTGTTTGCAAATAAATAGAAATGACTTTCTGGAGGGAAGAGAAGGTGGTGGAAAGGGGGTGGAGTAAGAAAGAATGCATAGAATTATGGGAGGAACATCTGGTTCAGTTAAAGAATAAAACCTAGAAAAACAAAACCTGGGGGCCCGGATGTTCAGCTTATGTTGACGATAGCTTCATAAGAGCTGGGACTTTGTCCTTTTCCACAGCAGAGACCTGGGATATCATGATTTATAACAAGAAATGTGTATTTGGTCTTTGTCCCCGTTTCTGTCACAGAGCTCCCATTCAGGCCCACCCCTTGACCTCAGGGTGGGGAGAGGGGCTGCAGGTTGAATCAATCACCAGTGGTCAATGATTTAATCAAGCATGACTAAGTAACGAAGCATCTGTAAAAACCCAAAAGAATGGGGTTTGGCGAGCTTCTAGGTTGGTGAGCATGTGGGGATTTGGGGAGAGTGGGGGGCCTGGACAGGGCATGGAAGTTCCGCACCCTTCCCCTACACCTTGCCCTACACATCTCTTCCATCTGGCACTCCCTCGGTTACATCCTTTTATAATAAACCAATATTCTAGTAAGTAAAATGTTTCCCTGAGTTTTGTGAGCCGCTCTAGCGAATTAATGAAACCCAAGGAGGAAGTTGTTGGAACCTCAAATGTAGAAGCTGGTTGGTCAGAAGCACAGGTGACAACCTGGGTTTGTGATGGGCATCTGAGGTGGGGCAGGGCAGGGGCAGCCCTGTGGGACTGAACCCCTTCTCCCCAGCCACACTGGAAGTGGGTGTACACCCTTCTAAGACCCTAATGCCCACAACAGGCATACAATAAATATTTGTTGAAGGAGCGGAAGAAACTCTGGAAACAATTTCCTGGTTATGAGGAAACCCGTTAGATCCATGGTTTTTTAAATCAAAGGGTTGTTTTGTTTTGTTGTTTTAGATGTTGAATTCTCTCTTCAAACAACATCTTGCTGAATGTAAATAATGGGACAGCCACACTTGAATGCAAGTTCAAATGGGATGTCCAGTGATGTCATCCAAGCCCCTCCCCCAGTCTGCCCTCTTCATTCCAGACGCTCCAATTCACTAGACCTGGGGAGAGGCAGAGCTGGGTGTTGGGGGGGCGGGGCGGTTGCAGAGCCAGGTTTGGAAGGTGCAGCTCCAAGGCTCCCCTGGGCACTAGACTGGATGCCCACGAGAGCAGGGAGTCTACACCTTGTATCCCTCACAACTCAAGGGCCACATTCACCGGAAGTGCCAACACTCTGTTCCCTGCTTCTCCTACCACAGCTGCAGGTCTGTGGTCTTCCAAGCTTCCCTCAGAGCTGATTTTGGATTCCAAGGATTGTTGGCGTCATCATAGACACTCAGTGAATGTCCATTGATGTAGTCTAGCATTCTTCGGAAAATTTGGGGACAGGGCAAAAAGGTTTTTTTTCTTCTCTTCATCCAGATAGAGTTTTCTCCCTTTGAGATGTCTCTTCCTGACATTTTTCTTCACAGCATCCCAGTGGATGGGGAAAGACAAGCATTTCTTTCCCTTATTTTATAGATAGGGAAACCAACTAGAAAAATGTATCCATTTACTCCTTGCCCAAAAGACAATTCAAAGCAGAGCTGGGGCTGGCTTCCATGGACATATTTACAGTGATTGGCTCTCCTTAAGCCATAAAAATGAAGATCTTTTCTCACAAGAGTACATTAGAATCAGCCCTAATATAAATGTCTTCTACTCCACAGATAGCTGGTAATGTATGGTTATGATACAATCTCATGATTTTGTTCAGCAACAAACACCATCTTATATTTTATTTCAGAGATGATAAACTTTACAATCAGATAATGTTATTTTATTCACTTTGGGTCCCTCAGCCCCTTTCAAAATACTACTTAGACTTTTCCTATCAGCAGTATTTATATACTGCATTTCCCATTTATTTTCATCAAGCCTGTTCTCTCAGGATTCTAAGAAGCTTCCTTTGTGACTGAATTCCTCTATTTCCTCTCCAGCACCTACTAAAGAACAGACCTTCTCTGGAAGGCACAACATTTAATGTATTAGCTTACACTCTGCTTCTCAGACTTTTCGAGATAACCTTGAAAGGGCATCCGCTCTATGGCGTTCTCTAATGAATATCATGGGAACGTGCACGTTTTGACCCAAACCACGAGAGGAGCTCCTTTGGAAGTTATCCCAGATTTGGGTCTGCGGGATCATAAGAATGAGTTTATTTATGGACAATGATTATGTGAAATCTTCTGTAAAAATACAGAAAATTCTAATCATTGCCTTACTCTCGAGCATCTCTCCTCAATCTGAGCATAATTTCTTTCAGTTTTGATCAGGATGTGTGATGCATAACTAATGGGCTTCCCACCGCCATCTGGCAGACTGTGTAAGTTCACAGCTCACACTACGGCAGAAGCAATACCACAAGCCAAATTTAAAGTAAAAGTGGGCTACAGGACAGTTCAGTCTGTAAGAATGAATTCTCATGTAGCTCCGGAAATTTTGTTGGTGGGACAACCGTTTGTAAATAGTGTGTAAATTTCCATAGCCTTTGGATAGGTCCTTTCCCTGTACTGACCAAGGTAGATCTGAGCTTCCAAATTGTTTTACCTAAGAAAAGTTTGCTTATTTGTGGACTTTCAAAGTTCTTCCGTTTGAATCGCTCATTCATCACTAGTTAGAAAACAATTTAATTATATTAGGAGGGTGAATTCTGAGGACTTTCTATGCTCATGTATATTAACCAATATACAAAATTGTATTTACAAATAAGAATTATAGGAAAACACTGTGATTGACTTGCTTGACACTATTGTCCCTTTCAGTCACTCTTCACCTCAAGGTGGGTCGCTACAGTGCTTCTGAGTAACAGAATAAAGGAAGACACTGGCAACCTCAATTATTTTCAGGGTAATTTATGCTCTTTATAATTCTTGCATGATTATCATTTTTTCACTTAAGAAATACTGACTGCCGGGGGGCCTGGGTGGCTTAGTCAGTTAAGCGTCTGACTCTTGATTTCAGCTTGGGTCATGATCTCAGGGTCGTGAGATCGAGCCCCTGTGTCACGCTCCGTGCCGGGTGTGGAGCTTGCTTGAGATTCTCTCTTCCTCTCCCTCTGTTTCTCTCTCTCTCTTAAAAAAGAAAAAAAGAAATACTTACTGCCATGTCTTTTTCACATTATCCTATTCCCAGGTCAGAACCTATCTTTCCATGGCATTCACTTATGCTCGTTGTGACTGTAACTCAAGCAAGCCAACTTGCATTTGCTTAGACTCCAAGGAGCAGTCGAGTAACTATTTCGTTGATTCTAAACTTCGCATTACAATTTTTAAAAATATCTCTGCAATAAAATGAGTCTAACACTTGATAGCACATTATGGTTTAACTGCAGGCGTATTTACATAACATACATGCTAACAAACTGGTGCTTCTTTTACTTGCCGGGGCCTTAAACTTGATCCTATAGGGAAGTCACGAGGAGGTTGCAATGCAGTGGAGTCTCTGGAACTACTTGAACCAGAAGCTCAAACCCTACTGGAACTTTCTGTCCAACTGTCTTCCCTCATTTGGGTGGGCTGCCTTTCTCTCGCTGCAGACTGCCTTCCTCGACATGCGAGACCCAGGACTACCCACAGCCTCTTCGTTTCATATCTTCTGGGTTCCACGGACTGAGACACAAATTCAAAACTACCACTAAAGGCACTCCTTGTCTTAATTCCGGTCAGATGCCTGTCCCGAGATCAGTCACATTTGGAGGAAGAAACGTAGTTGTGAAAGAATCATAAGGAGAATAAATGAATAAGAAAGGTGCTCTAGGTAGCTCTAGGAGGGCTGGTGGGGAGTGCACTTGTCAGGAGCAGAGAAGTCAAATCCGGTGGGGGGGAGATGATGCCACTGATATCTACCACTGTTATATCGATATTAGCAGATGATCAATTACTTCTCTCCGAGAATGTGAATCTTTACTGGTCCCATTCTGCTCTTTGTTCTCTTCATAGCTGGAGTCTCTGGTTCTCACCCTGCTCTCATGTTTAGGACAAATTGCAAGAGGGAAAAATTCAGGAACAATAAAGATATGTCTAGATCACATCTTTTTCTCCCCCCTTATTCACAGAGGGCCAAACTCTATGGAATCCCTAGGGAGAAAAAGTGTGTGCGCTTGTAGCGGAATCCGCCGTTTGTATGGAATGTACTCCAAACTCTTCTGGATTGTACTGCAGAGGCAAGCAAGCTAAATACCCATTTCTCAGGCTCCTTTGCAAGTAGCTTCCACCAGAAACTTGGAAGGTGGCATGAACAAGATGAACTGGCAGCCCATCGGGAGCTAGGATCCCGTGGCGGACACAGATGTTTGGAGAGCCACTGACACAACTGTCTGCTGTCCCATATGCTCTCAACAGCAGCCAAGAGGTTCCCTGGTGTCGGACAGGCTCCTAGTGTGGTTGGGTATTTCTCCTGGTTGCATTCTTCCTGGCTGTGCGGCTTGCCAAACTTCTTCCTGGCCCTCTTGGAAATTCTATAAACCCAGATAGCAAACGATAAATCCATATCTGTTGAAACTAGCTCACGTGGATTCTGCCGTCTGCCACTCAGATCCCTGACTGATACTCTCGCCCTGTCAGCAAGAACTTGAGAATTTTTCGTTTCATCACAAAAATACTTAAAATGGGGTCTACCGGAGAAGTAGTCATATGGAACCAACTTTCTAACCTTTTATCCTTTGCACCCACATTTGAGCTCATACAGTATGTTCACCCACATTATCTCATAAGAGATGGACAGAAATGCATAATCCTCTATTATTATTGAAGATATAGGAAAACAGACACCCTTCCTTAGAGAAACACATGCTTAAGGACATATTTTCTGGAGACCAATTTACTAATCCATGACTTTGGTCAAGCTGTTGGACTTGTTTATGCTTCCATTTCTCAATAAAATGTAAAAAGAAGACAGAAGTACCTGTCTTAAAGGTCTGTTTTAAGGAACAAACTAAGCAATCCGTGCAGAATATTTGGCAAGTTTGCCTTGGGTACAATAAACTGTCAGTCAACACTGGCTATCATATCATTTACCTTTGCTGAGTATAAATCAGTATATCCTTATTGGAGGACAATTTGGCAGTATCTTTCAAACTGTCTATGTACTTTGGCTCAGCAGTTGTACTTTGTATCTAACCTACAGAAATACACTTGCCAGAATGTTCTTCAGTGGGGGAAATATGTATTGTCCATTGATTCAACAAATATTTATTGAGGACTGAAGTTCGCCCAAACCATTCCAGGTGCTGAAAGTTAAAACTATTAAATCATGGAGTAGTCTACGCAGCATGACTAATGCATGTTAGACAGTTATCTGCACCTGTGTGCAGATGTCTCCTGGGCTGAGGTCACCTCTGCCAGGCGGTGAAGAGGTCTCAAGCTGGCTCTCCTCAGACCACCCCGTATGGATGCAGGGGCTTGCCTTCCCACATCACCACCCCTTATGTATCCTGGCTCCATCTTGGAGGTCTATAAATGGCCTGAATGTTTGGAAAGGGCAAAGTTGTAAGGCGCGACCAGCCACCATATCTGCTGGACAACTGATGGCTCTCCAGCTGGCTGCTGTTTATAGAAAGCCCTTGCCACAGAACAACCAGAGGAACAACCAGAGTGTTTGGTGGCTCTGTTGACTCAGATAGCTGCGGGATCATCCGCAGGCCGTACTGCAGCCCCCAGGAGTGCTCTGCTGCACCCAAGGGAGGAAGGTGGAGTCTCTCCTCTTGTATGGATGTGCTTGCTTCGTGTCCTGCCCTTGTCCTGACTCACACAGAGGCCCTGTCACATCCTGTCCCTCCTGTCACCCCACTTCCTAGCCAGTCTCTGGTGGCAAAGAAGTTGGCCTCTTCATGCATTCTATTTCCAAACTACTGTTTGCTGCAAATATTTCAGCGCTCTGATTTGGACACATAACACCAAGATTTGGGAATTGAGGATACTTTTATTTCAGGTTTTTGGAATTCACAGCTTTGACCATGTGTCATCTTGTTTCCTGCAATGCCCTGGCCTCGTTGTCCTGCTTTAATGCTGTGTGTACATGGGGAGTATGACCAAAAGAGTAAAAAAAAAAAAGAACACAAAAAAACCCCCAAGAATTACGAAAAAGACCCCATCAGAAATAACAACAACAAATATGGAGGACAAAACCACACTGATTAATATACCAAAATAGTATTTCACCACCCATAGAAGAAAATCCAGGAAACCAGCCCGGCTGTTAGTGGGATTCACCTGTGAGGAATGGAGGGGGATTGATAGTGAGGTGAAAGCAGACCACTTTCACTCTGAAAATTTCTTTTGGTTTCTTTAGATTATTTATAGACATATTTTGATGATATCTTTTGGGGGGCTCCTGGGTGGCTCGGTTGGTTAAGCGTCCAACTCTTGATTTCAGCTCAGGTCATGATCTCAGGGTGGTAGGATCGAGCCCCATGTCGGGTTCCAAGCTGGGTGTAGAGCCCACTTAACCTTCTCTCTTTCCCTCTGCCCCTCCCTGCTCTCATGCTCTCTCTCTCTCAAATAAAAAAAAAAAAAAAGGTTTCTTTTGTAATTAAAATTAATGATAAAACACAACAGTTTCCCATTCGTGCCACAGTGTTTGGATCTCGGGGCTGGTGTCAGGTGTATGGGTCCTGTGCTTCTCACCCCTTTGAACTTCTCCTCTTCTCACTGTTCTTACACCCAAATCCAGGCCACCCTCCTTCCCCTGGCCTACTCAAGACACCTCTCAGAGCTCACCTCCTCAGGAAGTCTTTCCGGATTTCTTTCACATTGTCTCCTCCAGCCTGGGCTGTCTTCAGTCTCCAAAGACCATCGTACTACAAGGATAGAAACTGTGTCTCATTCATGCCTAGGACTCCAGATCCTAGCACAATGCCGGACACGTGGGAGTGTTCAGTACAATGTTTATTTGAATTCTGTTCCTGCATCCAAGCCAGAGAATTGCTGTCCTGACATACTATAAATATGTGCAGATGCAAAAAAAAAAAAAAAAATTCTAACATCAACTGCACTTTCCCTGCAGACTCACAGTTCTTTTCTCTATATCTTCCATATCTCGTCTTTCACATCAATGGTTCTAACCTTCCTCACATTCCAAAGGCGAACTTCTAAATTTACCAGGAAGATTCAGACCCTCCCCTCTTCCCTCTAGTCCTAACCAATTATGAGTCGCCCTGTTGAGACTCATCCCCCACCTGTGCTTTTGGAAGCACCTCCTTCTACCTCCCCTTGAGCCTATGTTCAAGGAGTTCATTCATTACCACCAGTTTCTGTTATCTCGGACATAGTTGGGCATGACTTGGCAAACTGCAGCAAGATGACACATTCATTGGTTCGACCGTTACTGAGCACCTACTGTATGCCAAGTGCTATGCTGGATGTGAGGCTTCAGAGATAGATAAGAGGCTGTGTTTGTGCTTGTAGCGGTTAGAATCCCATCAGAAGAGAGATGGCACTTCGTATTGGGTCATTTGAGGAGAACGTAGACAGAGTTTAGAGAAGCCACGTGGGATAGAGTAGTCCCCTAAGGCTAGTAATAGTGGAAGTTACCATCCTTAGTCCTGAAAGGGGGGAGGATGGGAGGCATAGCTGCCGGACCATGGGAAATAAAGAAGTACCAGCAAGCTACGTAAAGGGGCTTCCCGACAGTGTGGCCTTTGGTCAAGGACACAGTCAGCTGATGGCAACCTGGCGAGGAGGGAGCTGGGGAATAAATACCTTGACTTCACTCTCCTTACCCTGCAGTGCCCTTTCCCAACCAATTGGAAGCCAGTGGAAGAGGAAGCCTGTTGATGCAGTCTATACATGGGCCTCCTGGAGCAGAGCAGGAAGGAGGAGGGTAGAGTGGACCTGGATGAGCAAATAAAAGGTATTCTGTGAGTCTTCAAGGAGATCAGTATCTAACAGAAATAAAAACAGGTGCTTATAATACAGCATGGGATGTGATGGAGTAACTGTATAGCATACACTGGTGTGATTACTATATGCCAGGCATTATTCTGCATGACCTAAAAAAAACCTCTACAATGTACAAAGTACTGGAGAAGGAAACTAGTCTGGAAAGATCAGATAAGATTTTTGGAGGAAGCAAAGTAGAAATGAGTCCTAGAGTATGGGTGTGAGATAATTGGGTGGGGCTTGGTTTAGGAAGGGGGCGAGAACAGAGCCACAGAGAAATAAAATAGTGTGATTGGAACCTCATGAAGTTCATTGTTGAGGTTGGGGAAGGGAGCATGAAGGCCATATTGAAGAGGGAACCAAGGGTTGGATGATGGAAGGCCCGCATAAATTTTATCCAGTGGATGATGGGCAGCTAATGGACAACTTTTTTTCATTGAGATATAATTGACACATAGCATTGTATTAGTTTCAGGGGTACAACATAATGATTTGATATTAATATATATTGTGAAGTGATTGCCATGTAAGTCTAGTTAACATCCATCACCATACAGCTACAAATTCTTTTTCTTATGATAGAGCTTTTATGATCTACTCTCTTAGTAACTTTCAAAAATGCAATGCAGTTACTATAGTCACCATGCTGTACACTACATCCCCATGACTTATTTATGTTACCATTGGCAATTTCTCTCTTTTGATCTGCTTCACCATCTGACTGCCCTCCCCCCTTTCTGGCAACCACCAATCTGTTCTCTGTATCAATAAGCTTGTTTTTTGTTTTTGTTTTTTGGACTACACCTATAAGTGAGATCGATGGTATTTATCTTTCTGTGTCTGACATTTCACTTACCATTATACCCTCTAGATCCATCCACGTTGTCACAAATGGCAACTTTTCCTTCTTTTTTATGGCTGAGTAATATTCCATTGTACGTAGATACCACATCTCCTTTACCCATTCACCCACTGATGGACACTTAGGTTGTTTCCATAGTGTTCCTGGAGGAGGGGCGGCAGATGGATGGTTTTCAACAAGACAGTGAAATGGTGATCTTGGCCATCAGGTGACTCTGAGACTGTGGAAAGCATGGATTTGAGGGAGGCAGGACCAGAGATGGGGAGATCGATGACAGAAGACCACAGTGATGGTGGAAGAGAGAGATGATGTGGCAGGAACCCAGGCTGGAAAAGGGGTGGTGCACATGAGGAACGCGGAGGAACCAAAGTGGCAAGTCTCAGGGATCGGACATGCAGGTTGGAGGGCAAGGAGTTATCAAAGTTGACACACAGGTGTCCAGCTTGGGTAATTGTCAGATGATGGTGAGTTCGGCAGCGCATTGCTTTATAAAGGGGAGAAGGAAGGGTTGCGTTGGGTCCGTGGGACATCCAAGTGAAATTGTTTAGCAAGTAATTGAAAGACAGAGAAAGAGTCTAAACTGCAGGAAGAGATTTGGGAATCAAGCAGGGACTGATGGCTGTGGGATCCAAAGGGACCTTTTTTCTAAAGGAATATAAGTTTCAAGAGGCTTGATACTTGGACACTTTTAACTCGCCCCTTCCTTCTTGCAACTCTACTGTCGTGGCTTCCGTGAACTTGTTTTCCCCTGGTCTTTCTTGTTTTGTCCCTCTGCTTCTTTCCTCCCATGATGTACCTCCACCTTCTGCCCTCTAAACATGCCCACACCTAAACTACTTAGAGACCTGTCGTGTTTCTAAATCACAGTAGCTCTTACTGACTTGTTCTAAATTCCATCTAAACACTCATGACTGCCTCAGGCGTGGCCGCAGAGGCTCCCAAGATGTGAGATCATTTCCCGCCTCAAGTCTACGTGCCTTGGGGAGGGCGTTTTAACTGTGCCAATATAACTTTCAGCCACTGTCCTCCATTCGAGGGCACTTGGACTCTCCCCTTTCTTCTCTTCACAATTAATACCCTTACATGCACCAGCAGCTGGGTGTGCCATAGATAAAGCACTAATGGTGATGATGACGGTGATCAATAAATATTTATAAGTAATAGATCATTGGAGGTAGGACCATAATCAAGTCCTACCCCTCCTATCCTCCCAAGTTTTCCATACATGCATACAGTAAAAATTTAGAGAAGTTGATCAAGGAGCAAATAAGACAGAGGGGGTGAAGTGGGAGGGAGAGTGTCACATTTGGGCCAAATGGTTTTGCTGCCTGCATGCTGCAGACGTTTCATGTTTCCCCCCGGCCAGGGGGGGCCTTTGCCCTTCTTTCCTATTCGTGATTTGGGAAGTTTGATACAATGGAGGTGCTTTCTTGAAGCTTTCAAAGCCCATCATCCTTCTCATGTGGGGATTACTTCAGGGCAACCAGCTCTAGCATACGAGACACTGAGTCCAGATAGAAAGCTTCTAAATCACTGGTTTGTAGGCCAGATGGCTCCTCTGGAAGCAATATTGGGGCTTATTATTGAGCTGACTGTTAATTGACGGAATATTATACTCCCCACCGTAAACTAGTGACTACCAGACAGATACCTCCCTTCAGGAATTCATTACAATACACGGCCTATTCTGCCTCCTGTTAATTTAATCTGCAATCCACCATGCGTCATGTTAGTATGCTCTGATAGAATATGGATGACTTCCACGCTTATGTAACTTCTGGTTGAGTCCTTTCTGCTCCAGCCATGCTTATTCGTGAGTCATAATTGTGTCTGTGTGAAAACGCTGCTGTAAGCCGTGTGCGCCTGTGTGGGTGTTTTATGTATGGGTGTAGTCTAGCCCGGGAAGCTAAACCTGTCGGTGAAGGGATTTTCACTTACGTGCGAGAACGATCTGAGCACTTAATAGAAATCAGATTAATTTCAACTGGTTATTTACATGTAAAGTAAGGTTTGTAAGCAAAAGAAAATGTAACCAGATGGCAGGCCCTTTGCTCCCCACCCCAGCTGCTCTCTGGGGGAGAGGCGTGGACAGCAAAAATCAAAGAATTCTTCTCCCAGGCTGGGAAGTTTGTGGTCAGTTCTCCTGTCTACCTGGTAAACAAAAGGGGCTTCTCCAGCCCTAGAAGAAGAGCAAAACGTTCTCTCTCTCTTTTTTTGAGCGAAAGCTAGCACGTAGTATAATAGGTAAGAGGATAGAGTCTGGACCCAGAGCCCTCGCTGGCTGTGTGTGCCCGGCGAAGTTCGTAAAATGGGATGATAATAGTGACTATCTCATAGGGCTGCTGTAAGGATTAAATAACTTGATACATTAAAAAAAACTTGGTACCTAGCCCAGTGGTACTCAAATCTCTGTCTTCTCTCTGAAGGGTTCGGCAAGGGTCCTCAGCCTGGAGCTGGGCCCCTGGCTTGAATCACACGAAGGAATATGGACCCAGACCTCCGGAGCTGGGCCTTAAGAGGATGGGTATCCTCTCACTGACTCTCTTCTCTTTGATCCCTTCTCTTGAAGGCCCTGATCACTGGATGGCTCGGTCTCGTCCTTGAGCCTCTGCTAAGGGCAAGTCTTTCTTTTACTGGAGTCAAGTGTTCACGCAGGCCGCGGTGTGTTTGGCTTTTGTTAGACTCTGTTCTTTCCACCCCCACACCACCCCCAGCCCCGCAGGCCCCGGTGCCTCTTTTCATCTTGCTCAAGTTCGGGCAGCTCTGTCAAACCCCCTGTTTGCTCTGATGGAGTGTGGGTGACTTCGTGACTGCCTTCCCACCTTATCTGAGACCAGTTTGTTTTCCCCAAAGTGCTATAATGGGCGAGCTTGGTGTTTCCTGTTTTTCTGTGCCCCGCGGGCATGGTAGGGGGGCTCAGCGGGCTGCTGTGCGCGCTCTTCAACAGAAACCCGGAGCTCTGGGTTTGTTTCTATTTCAGAGAGTTCATTCCACCTGGTGGATTCTATTTCCACGGGCTTCGGATGCCTCCTGCCATTACAGGGGCAGCCCTAAAGCTTTCCCACCCGTGCCATTCCCGTTGAATGTTTCACCCGATCGTCATTCCCTGCCATCAGGAAAGAGAGAGACCACCGCATGGATGGGCTGTTTGCTGATGGGAGGGTTGATGACAATGCTTAGCATTTTGTGACCTCAGAGAGAAGGAGCTGGGGTTGGGAGCCTTAACAACTTGCAGCCCCGGTAAGCTCCCAAGTCTTGTGTCCTTCTGAAGTACCTTTTTTGAGGTTGACGGCATGGGAGTGTGCTTCTCTCCTCCTTTGACTGCTGCTGGGGAATTTCTGGAGGACTCGCTTTTACTTTTTTTCCATTATTTCTTTAGGCATTAGCTATGAGGCAGCTTCATTGCTCCAGTCGTCCAGAAGTTCTATTTTTCCCTTTAAATAGGAATGAGACCTATTGCATATGCAGTAGAAACCCTGACCTCATCAGTCTATACCCTATTTGCCTCTTTCCTGGCCTGGCTTCTTTCTTTACGGGGCTCCACACACAAGCCAGCCACACTTCGGCATGAGCCATCTGGTCAAACGGCTCCGTGCGTTATCTCCAGCTTTCAGATCTGTTCCCGGTGACCAGGGTCGTGGTGGAACAGAGAATCATTTCAAGTGTGCCCTACAAACAGATTTGCTATAACCAGCCACAGCAGTTAGCCTCCCTCAAGAGCATTGAGGTAGTAGAGAGATGACACCATGGGCTTTAGAGAAACACAGCTTCGGTTCAACTTCCGTCTCCAGCACTTAGTAGCTAGCCGTGCAAACTTCAACAAGTCACTTCATTTCCTGGGCATCAATTTCCTCATCTGTAAAATGGGATGATAGCAATTCATCATACCTGCCTATTAGAGTTCTGTGAAGCTTAAATGAGTGATTACGGGTGATGTGTTTAAAATAGTGCCTAGCTCTGGCGCCTGGCTGGCTCG
This sequence comes from Ursus americanus, assembly GCF_024610735.1. Taxonomy (NCBI): domain Eukaryota; kingdom Metazoa; phylum Chordata; class Mammalia; order Carnivora; family Ursidae; genus Ursus; species Ursus americanus. Next base: position 23,232,606 of record NC_142158.1, on the reverse strand, counting down.
GTCAGGAGAGCATGCGACTCTTGATCTCGGGGTCATGAGTTCAAGCCCCACATTGAGCAAAGAGCTTACTTCAAAAAAAAAAAAAAAGGAAGGAAAGAAAGAAAGAAAGAAAATGGAGCGCTTGGCTGGCTCAGTGGAAAGAGCATGTGACTTTCCTCTCATGAGTTTGAGCCCCACATTGGGTGTAGAGATTACTTAAATAAATAAATAAGATAAAAATAAAATAACCTAGTTCCTAGCTCATTTGGGATGTAGTAGCTACAATCTCCTTTTCTATTCCGTTGTTGTTGACGGTCTGACCTAGCTGTTTCCGGCAAGTCCTGGTCTTCGTTGACCAAGAGGAGCAAACAAACTTTTATTGAGGAAGAGTGATGTCGAAATAGAACAGCTCTGCTGATAAAGATAGGCGTAGGAAGGGGAAGAGACGGAATAAAAGTGGGAATTACAAAGTGGGTGATGGGCACTCGGGTGTTTTGTTCATATACTATTTTCTCATTTCTGTCCATATTCATTGTCCATAGTAAAAACCTGCAAACAAAACGAGAGGTGCACTCGGAGCTGTACCAGTGTGGATGAAGTGCAGCGAGCTGGGCGCTCTCCTAGGATCTGGGTGGGAAGCCAGATTGCTACAAGCCGCCCGGAAAACAGGGACAGGATATATTAAGAACCCTAGAAATGTTTGTTCTAGTTACTATTGCTGCATGAAAAATTACCCGGAAATTAGAGTTGAAATTTTTTTATTTTTATTGTTTTATTTTTAGGTTTTATCTTATTTTTATCATTAAAAATATTTTTATTTTGATTATTTTATTTTTATTATTAAAATTTTTATTTTATTATTTTATTACTTTATTTTTATTTTATTATTTTATTTTATTTTCTATTATTTTATTTTTATTATTTTATTTTATTATCTTATTTTTTATTATTAAAATTCTTTATTATTAAAAAAAAAAGGCAAGAACAAAAACAAAAACCTGTATCATTTTATGAAGTTCATAGATTCTGTGCATCAGGATTTCAAACAGTAGGGATGGACAGTCTGTTCCATGGCATGTGGGGCCTCAGTGGGTAAGACCTAAAGGCCGGCGGGTGAGGGTGACTCAGCAGCTTGAGCTGGAATCTTCTGAAGGTATGTTTACTCACAAGTTTGGTGCCTAGACTGGTGTAAGCCAAAGAGTAGTGCCTTGCGGGACCCCCGTGTGGGTTGGCCTCCTCTTGGCACGGGGGCCTTGTGGTTGTCTGCATGGTTATGTGGTGGCTTAGGGCTCCAAAGGTGAGTGCTCCGGCCATCAAAGTTCAGAGGTCGCACAGCCTCACTTCTGCTCAGTCTGTTGGTTCAAGTTGTCATGAGCCTGCCCAGACCCAAGGAGAGGGAAATAGACTCCAGCTCTCTCTGGCAGGGGTGCCAGAGATTTGGGGGTACCGTTTCAAAACTGCCTCTATGTTTATGTCTTCTGATCCAGTGATTTCACTTCAAGGAATTTATCTTAATGAAATAATTCAAGGGGCGCCTGGGTGGCTCAGTCATTAAGCATCCGCCTTTGGCTCAGGGTGTGATCCCAGAGTCCTGGGATCGAGCCCCACATCAGGCTCCTCCGCTGGGAGCCTGCTTGTTCCTCTCCCACTCCCCCTGCCTGTGTTCCCTCTCTCACTGGCTGTCTCTCTCTCTCTCTCTGTCAAATACATAAATAAAATATTTAAAAAAAAAATAATTCAAAATGTGAATAAAGTTTTGAGTGTAAATATATACACATACACATATATATTTCAGTATAATTTATAATAGTGAAATATTAGAAACAAACCTAATGACTCACAATAGAAAAAGAATAAATAAATGTTGGCAAACCACAAAGATCACATAAAACCTTTAAATAGTGATAGTTATAGGGGAGGTGTCCATATTTTAATTTAAAACGATGAATGTAGGATTCATTCTGTATACAACATTTAATCTAAAATGTTTTTAAAAATCTAAATTGCTAAAAATTGCATAGACAAAGGCAAGAGGGAAACATATTAAATATTAACGATAACTATCTCCCAGCAGTAAGATTACGGGCACTGTAAATTTTTTTCTTTATCATTTTCTGCTTTTCCAAAAATTTCTGCAATTTGCATGTATTGCTTTTGTAATTACAAAAAGAAATTCTAATTTATTGGATGCATTAAAAAATAATAGTGACTCTTAACCATGATGCATGTTATATTAAACGGAAAAAACACTTGCGGACTTGATTAAATCTTGCCTTATATCACCAAGCATACACCCGCTGGGACCCAAAAGGGGGAGGGATGTACTGAATAGTAGCAGTATTGGCAGCATTTTTCTGAGTCCAGCTTAGCCCCATCTAGGCCTCTTCCCTCACCCTGTCCCCTCCATTTTTGGGACTGAGAGAAGTTCTCCTCTCTGCTCAGAGTAGCTAAGATCTGACAAGAGAGTGTGTGTTAGACACAGGACATTTGCACCTTCCCTATCTGTTCAGTGAGCAGATGACAGGACCAGGAAGCAAAACCCCATCCCCCATCCCCAGCTAGGAGTTTTCCTCTGCAATGAACTCTGGTTCTTCAGTAAGTCTGGCTTTTTTTCTAGGACACATCCTCCTTTCTACCCCACATGCAGAAGTCCTTCTATGCCCAGATCCTGCTACCCCTTTCCCTGGGCCTCAGGAAGTCCTGTGCTCTCCCGAGCACCTGCTCGGCATCCCTCTCCAAGGGCTGCAAACTGTCTGCCCTAGAGTACCATCACCTCTTTTCATTCCCGCCATGCCTGTTACACTTGCCAGCGAGCTGATGAGATTGGTTGTTAAGTGAACATTTGTATCTAGGCTCATCAGAGGACATCTCTGGAACCCGTCTGCCTGAAATCTGTTGCTTCCAATAACGCTCAGTCGGCTACATTTGCTCCCATCTCAGCCTCCACCCAGATGACTGTACTTGGTTCCAGCAGTACCCAGTGGCTCAGGTGAACCTCCCGTGATGACCAATGCCATCTTTCTTTCCCCAAGGCTACAGCCCCTTGGGACCCATCAATAAATGTAACAGATGGATAGACCTGAGTCCCCCCACGCAGTGTAGCCCCAGATGTAGTTTTCCCATAATCTTCATAATATATTACTTGTTTAAAAAGATCTCCAACATTTAATCAGTTAATACATTCAGTAGACAACACTTGAACTATACTGGCTCCAAAGCGATGTATTAGCATGGGTATTATCTTTATCATAGTCTCCTGGGTGGACTCACTGGTAATAGGGCTCTCATTTTAATATTAAATTCCTCAGGATAGTTTTAAAAACAGTTTAAGTAATCAAAATTACTCATATTTTGTTTTAGATCACCTAGAATTAATACCACTGGGCATTTTAGCATAACACGAAATTGTCTTCTGTGTGTTACCGGAACCAGCTGTCGGTGTCCTTACTTTCTGGTTTGTTTGATATTATATGAACAGAGGATTAGGGAGAGAGAGACGAAATATAGTTTAGGATAGAAAAGGAAATGGTTTATGATGCAAACTCTGACTAATATGGTTAAATCACTTGATCCTCTTAAAGGCTTTGCAAATCGGGAAGGATTTTATTCTCTATTCCAACCCAATTTCGACTACGAGTTGTTTATACACTCAAACAAACAAAGTGTCATCTTTGGTACTTGTCACTCACAAATATTTTAGTTCTTCTGAAGACATGGTAAGATGCACGGCAGGATTCATGCTTTGGTGATAGTTTGACCATGAGACTTACATTGGCTGATGACCTGTGAGTAGAAGTAACAAGATGTATCGCTTCTGGGTGAGGCTTCGGAAAGTGGGGTGTACTTTGCCACCTTTTATGCCCCTGCTGGGTTGAAATGGAGCTTTTATCACCCTGGTTCCCAAGTGTCTGGATGAGCTGAGTCTCCCCAACCTGCATTAGACGTGTAGTGGGATGGAGAAATGTACTTAGGAAGCCACTGAGCTTTCAGAATTGTCTGTTATTGGAGCATAACTGAATCCACCATGACTGGTAATATAGGTAGCGAACTAGCTGATGGGTAGGTGTGTATGTATGTAGACAGATATACAGAGAGATAAAAATTTAGATATTCTGGTAGGAGTTGTTCATGGGTAGGAAAGAAGGTCTAGAAATTATGACTCCAAAATTCCTACTCTAACATTGACTAATTAGTCTGCTGGTCACTATCTTTGTTTACAATTCCTTTGAATCTCCTTACTCTGAGTTAAAATTATATTTCAATCCTGTCGCTATTTATTTAGAGTTTTTACAAGGTATTTTCAGTGGGGGGGGGGGAGGCAAATTGCAATGCAGGATATGCAGTATGGCTCAGTTTTTGCCAAGAAAAAAAATATATCTGATTAGAGAGATGTCTGGAAGGCTATATACAAAAATATAAACTGTAGGGGGAATACAGGTGATTTTCATTTTCTTTGTGTATGTTTTCTACTTAAAAAATATAAGCACCTGTCATGAGCGTCTATTACTTTTTTGTTCTAATCAGTGTCCGTTACTTTGGAAAAATACCCTGCCTTTGGTCCATGTGATTCTGGATGTCCTGAGAGCTAAGAATTCTCCCTTCCCACCTCCCTGCCTCCCTGCCCCACCCGGCATGAAGGTGAATACATATCATCTTGACTTGGCCAGTCACATGCTTTCCTGGAAACTGAATGTCTGTACATACACATTGGATGGTTTGGGGAGTTGTATCATCTGGTGGGAATGTCAAAAAAAGAACCTTGGGAACTTCTCTGGTTTCTTCTTTCTTGAGGTTTTAGGAGTTACTTTAATTTTAGGGTTATGCAGTTTCTTCGGTTCATCTTGTGTTGTTTTTTTTTTTTTAATTTTATTTCAAGTAATTTCTATGCCCAACGTAGGGCTCGAACACATGACTCCAAGATCAAGAGTCATATACTCTACCTACTGAGGCAGCCAGGTGCTCCTGTTCATTTCATCTTTGGTTTCATCTCTGGTCTGCATTGATTTGGGGGGTTTGCAATGAAACTATTTTTACTAACAAAACATGTATTACTTGTTTGGTTTAAAAGATTAACAAGATACAACATAAAGAATAAATTGGTTTTGTCCTCTTGCCCATGAAGTGTTAAGTCACAGAAAGTTTTTGGGCTTTTTATTCTTGCTTCTTTCAAGCCGGCAGTGATTATTAGCATTTCATTTAAGAATGAACAAGACATTTATAATCAGCTAGCGCTGGGTGTATGTGTGTGCATGCTTGTGTGTGTGTGGTGTTACATGATAACTGGAACTTAAGCTGAACTTATGTGAACTCAGACACACTGGGAATGTGTGAGTCAAGGTCATACAGGCATGGGTGTGCGATGGTGAGAATGGTGGGTCAATATCCTTCCATTCTAGCTAGCCACCCACTGTTTCATCCACACCTGCTAGTTATATTATATGAACATATTATTTCTGGCTCCTTTCATGTAGTGACTTGGACCGCCCCAAGCAATGGGCCACCCTTCCTAGCAATTTGGTCCTATGCTCTCTAGTACTTTTTATATAAAAGCTCTTCCAGGGATAGTATGTCCTCTCTCATTCCCCATTCACTAAATATTTGTTGAGCAATTGCCGTGTGCCAAGAGATATACTATTTGCTAGGGATCTAAAGTAAGACAAAACTTTGTCTTAAGCCTCCAGCTTCATAAGGACCATGGGAAACATAACTAGACTCCTTAGGAAGCCAACCAGGATAACTCTGGAGACTCCCCAAACCTGAAGTCCGCTCCACACCCCCACTTCCAGCAGTCTGGTAGTCATTCATGGTTCCAAAATTTCTGGTTCTCCTCCTTTAGAGCTCACGGTACCATTGCATTTCCCTCCGTCTTGAAGTTAAGAGCAGCCATGCGACTTGCTTTGACCAATAAGATGTGAATGGAGGTAACCTGTGTCACTTCTGAGAAAAAGCCTTGATGAGCAAGTACATGGTTTTCTGTCAGTGACTGGCCATGTTCCACACAGTAGGGCTCTATTAGCCTGAGTTCCATGATAAGGGTGACTTGGAATAGAGCCCCCGACACGGACCCAAGATAAACGATTAAGTAAACATGAAAAACCTTTGTTGTTTTAAGCCACTGACTTTGAGAGTGTTTATTACCTCAGCAGAACCTAGCCTTTCCTGACAGAGACAGTGGACATCTCCCAGACCTGGCACGAGGTTTTGTGGCCCTGAGGCAGGCTATCTAGTCTGCGTTGGGACTGGGGGTCCCAGGTGACCTGCAGCACTAAATGAACGAAGGTGATACTGGAATTAGTCCAGCTGGAATTCCCAGAGGCAACGGTCCTTTCAAGTTGAGTAATTCCCCCTTTGCTTCAAAGGGGCCACCTCCCTGTGCCATCAGTCTTTGAAATAGTAAAACCCAAGGGCAGACCTACTTGGCAAAAGTAGGTCCATACCTGGTGAAAAAAAAGGGACCACCCCTGAGAATCAGGATTAAGACTGTCTGTAACAAAACAGACCTGAGGAAGGTGGGCAAGCTGGCGTGCCCCGCTGAGCGTCTGTAATCTTGAAATCTGGGCTTCCCGCTTCCCTCTGCATTTAGAAGCAGTGGCTGAAGCCACTTCTGAGATGTATTTCGACAGAAAAAAAAATGGTGCGGACATCACCAGACATTAAGAAAATGCAACATAAAATAGCACAATGATCATTTTCTTCTGTTATTAATTTGGCGAGATATTTTAAAGGCCCTGTGCTGGCAAGAGTGATGTCAATTGCTACAGTCTTTCTGCAGATTGATAAGGTAGCAGATATCAAAAGCTTTAAAAATAATAAAATAATAATAATAAAAGAAAAAGCCTTAAAAACATGTATGCTCATTAATCCCTTCTTGCGTGGTAATAGAATTTTTAGCTGAGCTACTCAGAATCAAGATGATATTCCCAGCTTCCCCTGCAACTGAGAATGAGCATATGAGTAAGTTCTGGCTAATGGGATGACAGCAGGAGGGATGTGGTGACCTCCACGTTGAGCTATGAAAGGCCAGAAGTGAGGTCTCTTGTTTCCCCCCCTTTTCTTTGTCCTGCTGTCTGGAATCCAGATCGCTTGGACAAGAGCATCATCTAGGGATTCCAAAGTCGCAAGGTAGAAAGAGCCTGGGTCCTCGATATCATGGAGAAAAAAACCCACCATCCCAGCTCTGACATTATCCCAGATACAAATACACATACATCAATTAAGTCCCAGCATGTCACACGTGTGGCCAAAAATATCCTAACTAATGCAGCAGAATCCGTACTTTTGGAGATTTATCCTAAGTCAATAATTGAGGATACGTGTAAAGATTTAAGCAACAGTGAAATTTATCACAGACCTTATGTGAAAGTTGCAAATAAGCTACTAGTGGCTTGGTTAAAGAAATGATACTTTATTTATAATAATTTATTATAGTTTACAATGGAATACTAGGATGCCATTCAAAATTATTACATATAAGAATATTTATTGATGTAGAAAAACATCTATTTTTTTTTTTACCTGCACAGGTAGGATGAGGAAATGATTGCCCGTGTAAATAATCTCAGCTTTTCCCTCTCTCCACCTGCAAAGAATTCTAACTGAGCCCCGCAGGTTTCTCTCTCTCTCTCCTTCTTGGTGGAAGGACGTGTCTTGCCAGATGAGATTTCTCAGGCTTCTGTCTTGAGAACTGAGAGGAAAGAAAAAGGGGGAGAAAGATATGAGGCACGTTGGTTAGGGCTAGGAGGATATTTTCCAAAGGGTTTTGAGAAAGGAGAGGTGAGCTGTTGCATGTGGGACAGTGGGTGGGAGAAGAAAAAGAGGATTTTGAAAAGTATGTCTGTGGACCATATGCCTCTTCAAGGTATTTGCGCTGAAATTATTTCAAGCTGCTATGAAATGCAGGCATTGAACCCTGGGATCTCTCTATCATGGGCATAGAAATGGGTCCTGAAGATATATACCAAACGCCCAGGGTTTTAAATTTTTGGCTTTTGTTTTTTAACCAGCTTTTCCTCTGGGTGAGTAAAATCCACCTTCTGCTTTTCAGTTTTCTGCTAGTACTTCTCCATTTGTAATTAAAAACAAATGCTTAGATTTACTTTTTTTAAGTGGTTGCTGAGCCTTGCTCATAGAAGCGGAAACACAAATTCATCCTGTCCTTTTTCTTTAGCACAGGGAGAGGTGAGGGGAGAGGAGGAGGTAAGTTCCCACCTTCCCTGTCTCCATCTCTCAGCAACACACACTCCTATCTGCTGGAATTGACCACATGCCTTCCCCCGCAGGCCCTGGGCTGGTTAGAGTTGGGTTGGGGGGGCATGTCCACAGTTCCCTAACCACCCGGTGGTGGAGAGGATGAGGGAGTTTGGTAGGAGTCCACTGCTTTGTTTCTGGGATGATGGGACCATGAACACCGTCCCGGGTATCTACGTAGACCCTCTCGCTACCTCACCAAATCCTCCCCCTACCCAACAGACTTTCTGCTCCAATTCCTGGTTTTTATTTTTGGCAGGACTCAAACTCAGCCTGTTGGAAATCTGGTCACCATGACTCTTTCTAGAAAAGGAATAAACTCAGCCTCTGGAATTCTTGATCTATAGCCGTGACACATATCTGATGGCTTGAAAATGATGGCTTCACAGAACATTCTGGTGCCCCTTTGCCCAACTTCAGGGAATACCTATGAGAGGCAATGGGGGAGGTCCCAGGTTCTGGTCATCTCAACGGAGAAAGGAAAGAGAGAATGGTGTTTTGTTAGTCCACGTCAGTGAGAGTTGATTAAATCCCTTGCTTGACTATTTTTAGCTACCCATGTCCCCAGTGAGACATTCTGAAGTCTTCTGGGCAGCTAGAAAGATAGAATATAAAGACTATGGCAGGAACACTTGTGCACTGTTGGTGGGAATGCAAATTGGTACAGCCACTGTGGAAAACAGTATGGAAGTTCCCCCAAAAATTAAAAATAGAAATATTATATGCACTACTGGGTATTTACCCAAAGAAAACAAAAACACTAATTCAAAAAGATATACGCACCCCTATGTTTATTGCTGCATTATTTGCATTTGCCAAGGTATGGAAGCAGCCCAGGTGTCCATCGATAGATGAATGGATAAAGACGTGATACATACATATCACACGTGTACAATGGAATCTAAAAAAGCCACAGAAAAGAACAAGATCTTGTCATTCATGACAACATGGATGGACCTAGAGGGTATTACGCTAAGTGAAATAAGTCAGGCAGAGAAAGACAAATGCCTTATGATTGCTCTTACATGTGAGATATAAAACACAAATGAGTAAGCAAATAGCAGAATTAGACCCATAAATACAGAGAACAAACTGACAGTTGCCAGAGGGGAGCTAGGTGGGGACTGGGCAACATGGGTGAAGGGGACTGGGAGTTGCAGACTTCCAGTGATGGGATGAGTAAGTCACAGAAACGGAAGGCAGAGCACAGAGAATAGAATCAATATTGTAACAGCATCGCATGGTGACAGATGCTAGCTACCCTCGTCGTGAGCGTAGCCTGACACATAGAGTTGTTGAATCACTATGTTGTGCACCTGAAACGAATGCTACATTGTGTGTCAACTGTACTCAGATTAAAAATTTAAAAAGAGGGTGGCAACCAAGGTTATTCCATCTATAGAGGATCTCCTTTAACTGGCTGCATTTTTTAGAGACTTCCTACCAAGGCTTCGTTCCATGAAGGGTGTCCCAGAGATTGACCCAGAGCTTACTCTATGGGTGCAATTGTAGTTCTGGGGGAGACGGAAGGATGAACGAGAGAATCCGTAATTACCGTGGAAGGAATATTCCAGCAGGTCATATGGAAAGTATTAGTCAGCGGTGGGCCACGAACCTGCCCAGGCATCCGGGTGACATGTGGTCTGGGTCCTGAGTCACCGACTGCCAGCTCTGCTCATGCACTTAAGTGTCAGGGCGCAGGGGCTGGGGAGAGGACCCACAGACCCTAACAGCACGGTTTTATTTTATTTTTTCTATGAGATTAACATTTATTTATTTATTTATTTTAATTTTTTTTTATTATATTATGTTAGTCACCATGCAGTACATCCCCGGTTTCCGATGTAAGGCTCGATGATTCATCAGTTGCGTATAACACCCAGTGCACCATGCAATATGTGCCCTCCTTACTACCCATCACCAGCCTATCCCATTCCCCCACCCCCCTCCTCTCTGAAGCCCTCAGTTTGTTTCTCAGAGTCCATAGTCTCCCATGCTTCATTCCCCCTTCTGATTACTCCCCCTTTCTTTATCCCTTTCTTCCCCTACCGATCTTCCTAGTTCTTATGTTCCATATGGGAGAAACCATGTGATAATTGTCTTTCTCTGCTTGACTTATTTCCCTTAGCATTATCTCCTCCAGTCCATCCATGTTGCAGCAAATGTTGAGAACTCGTTCTTTCTGATAGCTGAGTAATATTCCATTGTATATATGGACCACAACTTCTTAATCCAGTCATCTGTTGAAGGGCATCTCGGTTCCTTCCACGCTTTGGCTGTTGTGGACAATGTAACAGCACAGTTTTAATGAGGATCTGTAGGAGTCTCTCTGGGTTTGCAGTCATTCCACAGGGCTGGAAAATTCTCCAGACAGAGAAAGCCCCTATCTTGATGGCCCTCTGAAGATGGGTCCCTGTTATGACAACACGTGCCATGTCACTTAAAAAACAGAACAGAATGCCCTTGAAGATCCATGGGTAATAAAAGTGCAGGTTGTTTCTTGGCCCTGCACATGAATGGGTAATGCGAGCAGAATGCTTTTTTAAGCAGGACTGTCTGTATTATTTGCAGGAATCAGTGCAAAATAAAAATGAGGCCCCTTGTTGAAAAATCATTAAGAATTTCAGGACAGAAACAGGAGAGCATTCAATCAAACACGGAGTCCTTCTAAGCACGAGGCCACTCTCTAAGTGGTACGGCCATGAAGCCTGCTCTGTTTTAAAAATTCCCAAGAGAGTCTTCGAGATTGGCTGAAGACGGAGAGGGCCAAAGTGGGTTGAGCTGTAACAATAATTGCTGAGGTCGTTCTCTCTCCTGCTTTCATCTCTGTGGGTTTACTAGGTATTTCCTCATGGACCGTAACATTTGCCCAAAGGCAAATTCGCCCCCCAGCTACCAATTCATTTCCCTCATTTTCTTCACAGCCAAACTTCTCAGAAGACCAGACTATAGTTACTATTTCTACTTTTATTCCGATTAGACAGTTGGTGATGGTTAAAAACCAAATTTTATCCTCCACCAATCTACCAAATCTTACCAGTAGGGCTTGCGTGTGTGAGGTAGGGGTGCTTCTCACCACAAGTGACAGATAACCTGGCATTCAGCGTAGAGACCAACAGGAGTGTATTAATTTTTCTCACATTCCAGGACGTCTGGAGATAGACAGTTGCAGATGTTGGTTTAACAGACCGACCACGTCAAGATCAACATCGCGCTTTCGCCACACGCTTGTAAGGTTTCCCTCACTCCCGCCCTGCTCAGCTAGACCCAAGGCTGGAAGCAGAGAGAAGGAGTAACGCCAGCCATATCCTCAGTCCAGATGTAGACCAAACCGCCCGAAAACTAAGTGGCCTCAAAACAACCATTTTGTTATGCTCACAGATTCCGTGGCCTGGGAGTTTGTACAGAGCACGGTGGGGAGAGGTCGTCCTACTCTACCATGTCTGGGGGCTCAGCTGGGAAGACTTACAGTCTCGATTCAATCATGGGGCTGCAATCGCTGAGACATGTCCTTGCTCCCCAGCTTCGTAGTGGGTGCTGCCGGCTGGAACCTCCACCGTGCCGTCATCCGGCACATCTAGACCCAGTCTCCCCACGGGGTTTCCTGGCATAGGCTGGTTTGGGCTTCCACACAGCACGGCCACTGGCTTCCAGAAGCAACTACACCAAAGGAAGAGGTGGACACGCCTGGCATTTTTATGAGCTAGCCTCACACGTCACAGTGTCACCTTCACTGCACTCTGTTGGCTCTGTCTAAAAAGCACCTCACTCCGGGATCAAGGGAAGAGGACACGGACTCTACTTCTTCCTGGGAGGAGTTCTACAATCACATCATTAGAAGAGCACCGCTGGTGGGAGATACTTTTGTGGCCATCACTGAAAAATACAATCAACCCCAAACCCTTTTATTAAGAAAGCGCCACTTTCCCAGAAACCAGCAAAGTGACACTTTTATCTCATTGAACCCATCTATGTCACGTGGGCTCTTAGTTGGTGGGAAGGGTGAGAAAGGGAGCATTTGACTTTCAAGTCTACTTAGTGGAAGCTGGTGTGGGGGAGGGGAAGGGATGATTGTTAGGTAGGCATCAGCCAAGTCTGTCACACTCACGCCCACGCCAGCTTCAACCACTCCCTCCTCTCTGCTCTTTGTTCTTCACACAGGCTTCTAGATTGCACCTATAAAATTTTTACTGCATTTATTTATTTGTTTCTTTCAGCTATATTCCAAGCCCTTTATATGCAGACTGTGAATTATTCGTCTTAGCGTCTCCAAGGTCTATTGCTCTGCCTGGCACAGAGGAACATTTAATACAACTCTTCCTGAAGAAATGACAGGTGAGGTTCTAGAATTTCCTGAACAGAGTAACTTCCGGACAGATGGTTTGGGTCGAAGATTACGAGTAGTTTTAATGGAAAGACAGAAAGAAGTCCATCTCCTGTACCCATGATAGCTAAGTAGCCTGGTGGCTTACAGATCACAAAGGAAGGACACAAAGGTCTAGAAGATACTTTTGAATAATAATACTCCTCCCTTGTTTTATATAAAGTGGTTTTACCAACATCATCCTATTTGTTTCTCATAACCACTTTGAAAATTCAGAAGGGCAGATATTCCCATTTTGTAAAAGTATCTCAGATTTAGGCTAAGTGACTTGTTCAGGCTAATATGTGGAGGAAAGCATGGTAATCTCTTTTTAAATTAACCACACATACAGTTTAAGTCTGGAAGGCTGTGTGATGCAATCAAAGCACTTACTGCCTACTTAGAGTTGGCTCTAATTGCGGTGCAGTTTCTGAAAATAACCACGAAGTTTAAAATTACAAGTTTACATACACACATCGAATATATATATATGTGTGTGTATATATATATATATATATATATATATATATATATATATATATATATACATACATATAGGCATTAGGATACACACACACACACATACGCACATAGAAATATATATAAAACCAAGTACCATTTACCTTGAAGTTATTTGACAGGGTTATGTAAAACGATATTCTAGAAAAATAGCTATGATTTTCCTTAAACATAATTTTCTCTCAAAAGTTAGGGTAGAGTGATGCCTGTTTGCAAATTTGGTTTCATCCAATTCTTGAATGTCTGGCTTCTAGCCTTGGCAGTGGTGGAGACCTGTAAGAACAATAGTGTCTCTCAGGAAGAAGGAGTGGGACAGAGCTGTGAAGGGTATTAACTCAGCACCACGTCCTCGTCTCTGCCAAGGGGCTAGGAAGCGTCCTCCCGAGCAGAGCCGAGGAAAGGAACAAAAGCTACCCAGGGTCATCCTAAAAATGTTCGTGCATTTCCCTAGGAGATAATCCCCACTCTGTGTAAGTTCAAACAAGGGATCTGGAAGTGGAGGCACGAGAATGATGGTTACCAGAAGGATGCCTCGGGGTTAATCATGAAGGAAGTAAGCGAGGTACCTAGGACCAGGTGAGTCAGTATTCCGTAGGCTCTGTTTGAAGAACAAGGGCTTAAAAATCTATACGTAGAGTCATTACTATTCCAAACAAATCACTTGGATCTTTACCATCGCAATCCAATCATTCAGGGTGAACGTCATGATGGCTCTCCACATTTCTTTTACAGTATTTATCGTGGTGCTCCTGTGCGAGAGTATCCGTATATCAACCCTCACAGTTCCAGGACTGGGGGCTGCAGGGCTCGTGGTGGACGGGGACGTGTCTTATTTATCTTTGTGTCTAGCAGAGGCTCCGCACATGGCTTCATACTTAGTAGCTCAGTAAATGTTGTTTGAATTGAATAGTTCTGTGTGGAGGCTACTAAGGCAGATAATAGAGAGCAGGTCCTTGACTTAATTAGGTTCAATCAATATATCATAAAATTCCTGGGGAAATTCAATTACAGGTCCAGGCTCTGAAGGTAAGAGCAGTGTCTAAAATGGCCAGGATTATTATCTATCTCTTTTGGCATTCAGAAGAACTTGACCCCCATATACCAGTGCCTGCAGGAAGTCAAACAAGGATCTGGCTGGCAATTTAAGGGGCAGCCTTAAAATGCTTGAAATGCATTTTCAAGAATGCTCCATGCTTTTGGCTGCTTTTTAGGAGTAGCAATCTCCAACAAAAAAAGGGTATTCCCTGTAGACCAGATCCTGGGTATGGCATAAAATATAATTACCAGTACCCAGAAGTCAGGCACGTCACATGCAGAATATCTTTATGCCCCTGACGGATGCTTATTATAATGTTGCATGACAACCATGATAAGGGTGAGTGACCCTTGAACCAGCTGGCAAATACAAAATCACTTTGCGTTCTCAGAAAGCCCTGGGTGGATGACAATGGCTCAGACTCCTGTCTTCTTCCTTATTTGAGCGTTACGACCCCGGGCACCTGAATGTTAGGTCGAAGTTTAAGAGCGTGCTTCACTAGAACTCAGGTTCGCTACCAGCTCCTAATCTTGCGGCATCTGGCTGATGGCAGATCAGACAGCCACCCCCTTCTGTTGGGGTCTTTACCATGGCATCAACTCTTACCCCTGAAAGTGGCCTGCATACTCCAAGCTTGTTACCCCAGCCTGAACCTCTGATCTGAGCTCAATTCCATTCAGTAACTCATTCCAAGTTGATTCACTGAGCATCTCCTAGGTGCCAGATAGTCTCTTTGGTGCTGGAGATAGAATAAGACGTGATTTCTTCCCTTAAGGAGCTTGCAGACTCCTAGGGAGACAGAAAAGCCCATATTCATGATATAGGGTTATCAGGGCTACAAAAAAAGCATAGCCGGAGGGGCACCTGGGTGGCTCAGTTAAGCACCTGACTGCTTGGTTTTGGCTCAGGTCATGATCTCAGGTGGTGAGGTTGAGCTCCATGGCGGGCTCCATGCTGGGCATGGAGCCTGCTTACGGTTCTCTCTCTCCCTCTCCCTCTGCCTGTACCTCCTCTTTCTCTTACAAAAAGCAAACGAACAAAACGAAATAAAACAAAAACCCATAGCCAGAGGATTCTAGAAGCACCGGAGTTGAGGATGGGACTTTCCATAAGAGACGACCTCCCAAGTGGTCATTTCCACCTACCTAAGACTCAACGTTTTAAATAAAGAATTCATAACTTTCTCCAAAACTTTCATCGCAGGCTGCCTGGGTGGCTCAGTTGGTTGAGCGACCGACTCTTGATTTTGGCTCAGGTCATGATCTCAGGGGTCATGACACTGAGGCCCACATCCGGCTCCGTGCTCAGCAGGAAGTCTGCTGGAGATTCTCTCCCTCTACCTCTGCTCCGCAACCCCCCCACTCACATTCTCTCTCTCTCCCTTTCTCTCTCAAATAAATAAATAAAATATTTTAAAAAACCCTTTCATTGTTTCCTAATTTTTTGCACTTTGGTACATAGTGCTACTATTTATTTCCCCTCGTGATTTAAATTTAAAACCGGTGTTTGTATTCTTTCCCCCCACACCCTCCCCAAGAGCCGTCAGCTGTTAGGTATTGCCAGTCCTTCCTGCATTTCAGGTCCCCAGAGCCCTAGGTACGGTAATGACCGGAGCCTTTGTTTTTTGCCTCTCCATCTCACAATCCCAAACACCTGGTGTTGTCAAAGTTAAAAACCCAAACAAGCTAACTAGCTCCAGCCACCCACTCGTCCACACCCCACCACCTCGCTTGCGGCTTACGGACCTAGCCCAGCAGCTAGCCCGGGCTTGCCGAGACGGTCACCCTGGATATGTGCCTGGCAACTGGCTGGCTTGATCATGTGGCTTGAAGGTGAAGGGGGCAGGAGGAAGAAAACGCCTCCACAAACCGGGGAACCAGTATGCAGTCCATGTGCGTGCGTCCCACATAAAGAAGCAGGAGGGGACAGGAGGTACCTAGCAATTCCCGGGAAAGCCAGCCCGGAAGCAGCAATGACCCCAGGGACAAGACGCCCAGGTAAAGAGCAACGTAACTGTATTCATTTGCTGTGGCTGTTGTAGCAAATTACCATAAACCTGTTAGCTTACAGCAACAGAAATTTATTCCGTCACAGTTCCGGAGACCCAGAAATCCGAAATCAGTGTCAACAGGGCCGCCCGCTGTCCGGAGGCTGGAGGGCAGAATCCGGTCTTCCCTCTCCCAGCTTCCAGCGGCTTCTACTCCTTGGCTTGGAGCTGCCCCGCTCCCATCTCTGGCTCCGCGGTCCCACTGCCTTCGCCTTTTCTGTGTGTTTTCACCCTCTGCTTCTCTCTCATAAAGAAACATGTGGTTGCATTTAGGACCCATCCGGATAATCCAGGATAATCCCTCCATGTCAAGATCCTTAATTTAGTCACATCTGCAAAGACCTTTTTTGCCACATACAGTAATGGCCACAGTTTCCAGAGATTAGAGTGTGGATAACTTTATTTTATTTTATTTTATTTATTTATTTATTTATTTATTTATTTATTTTGTGGTGTAGGGGAAGGCATTATTCAGCCTACTGCAGTGATAAAGTAAATTTGAAATCATGATCCCGGTATATACATCTGACCTCATGGTTATTTTAGGGCCAGAGCTGGGTTCTGGCAATGCGGATGAAGCACAGGGTATTTCTTTCCAGGGAAACAGCATGAGCAAAGGCCCCGGGGCAGCTGTGAGGATGTAGGGAAGAGAACAGGGACTAGGCCAACTGTACCAGAAATGTCATGTGTATTTTGTCAGAGTGCGTGCTCAGACTGACTATATAATTAAAGAGGGATGAAATAACATAGGAGTGGGTGCAGTCGGGGGCTGCTTCCGATAGAGGGAGAACGTTGTTGCTTCCTGCACGGGAAATGGCGTCTTGGAAGCCTTGTTGTAGGAGGACCCGTCTGCTCTCTCCTTGTAGAGGCCACTCCCTTCCTAACTGAGAAGCTGTATGCAGTAGCTTAAATTAATGGTCCATGTGCCCAAATGCCATCTCTGGACACGACCTCAGACATTCCTCTCCATATGTTACTAACACGTGGAACCTTAGACAAAACTGTGAATAAAAGCTAATCTCTACCACAGCCTACCTGGTCCTTTATGATTTGGCCTCTGGATGCCTCTTCAACACCAATTCCTATTTTTCTCATGCCCCACTGGCCCCGTTTCAGTTCTCTGAAGATGTCTAACTCATTCCTGCAAAAGGATTTTCGAATATGCTGGGTTTTGTTTTGTTTTTTTCTCCTTCCAAATGGTCTTCCCACCCTGTGCAGGACTGGCCCTATCTCATCCTTCTAATCCTACCCTCAATGCCATTGTTTCCAGAAGATCCACTCCGGCCATCCTATTTGAAGTAGGTTCTCCATCACTGGCCCAGTCAGCTTCCTCGCAGCTCTCATCCCCATTTGTAATGGCGTGTATTTATTCTCGTACGTGGTTCATGTCCGCCTCCTACTCTTCATGAGGGAAAACCATTGCTGTGCCATCATGCACTCAGCAGTGTTTACTGAGCACTTGCAATGTGTCGGGGGCTGTCGCAGATACTGGGAGACAGCAGGGAACAAAAAGGCACCATCCCTGTTGGCAGAGGGCTCCCCTTCCTGGGGGCAGGCAATAAACGTGTGAATCTACAACATACCAGGTGGTGATGAGCGCCAGGAAACAAAATCCAGCAGGATAAGGGGATACAAAGACCTGGGGCAGAGTGCTGCTTTTTTTTTTAATTAATTTTTTTTTTTAGATTTTGTTTATTTATTTATTAGCATGAGCAGGGGGAAGGGCAGAAGGGGAAGGAGAGGAAGAGAGAATCTCAAGCAGACTCCATGCAAGCCTGGACACCCATGAGGGGCTCAGTCTCATGCCCCTGAGATCATGACCTGAGCAGAAACCAAACATCGGATGCTTAACCGACTGAGCCACCCAGGCGCCCCCAGAGTACGGCTTTGACATCTGAGCAGAGAGAAACCTGAAGGGAATAAGGGAGCAAGCCATGCAGATATCTGGGAGACGCGTTTTCTGCAGAGACAAGAGCAAATTCAAAGCCTCTGAAACAGGAGCAGTTTGGCCCATGTGCTCAAGGAAAGCAAGGAGGCCAGAGTGGCTGCACTGAGACCCCAAGGGAGAGCATGGTGGCCTGGGAGATGTAGCAGATACTTTGGATTTCGCTTGGAGAGACACGGAAGTTGTTGCAGGTTTCTGAGCAGTGGGATGATAGGCTACAGCTTACATTTTTCAACAGTTGCTCTGGCTTTTGACCTGAGAATAGACTGTAGGGGAAGGCAAGAATTGCAGCAGGGAGACCCATCAGGAATCTATCGCAAAAATCCCCCATACGCGATGGCAACGGCTTGACCCAAGGGAGAGAGGTTGGGATGCAGAGAGCGGTCAGAATGTGGATATATTTTGAAGGAGAGCTGATAGGACTTGCTGACAGATTAAAAGTGGGATGTGAGAGGAAGAGGAATCAAGGATGATTCAATTTTTTTTTTTAACCGGAAGGATGCATTCTAAGTAGTCCAAGTTGGAGCAGATTTTGGAGGAGAAACCAGAACTTAGCTCTGGATATGTGACATCTGAGACGCCTGGGAGACAGCCAAGTGGAAATGTTGGAGAGAGAGGGATGGGTTTATGAGTCTGGGGTGCAAGCGAGAGGTTGGGACCAGGCCAGGTCAAGAAGATGAGGTGTTCTCCGCACACGGATTGTACTTATAGCCCTTGGAACAGAGCAGTAACCTGGGGACTTTGCGACAGTTAAACAGATGAGGTGTGAAAGGGGATGCCCATATTCAAAGATCAGGGCCAGTAGGAGCTAGTGAAGAGGATGAAGGACCTGACGGTAAAATGGGAAGAAATAATCTAGAGTCATGTCTCAGGCCCACGTGAAGCAAGCTTTTCAAGAAGGAAGGAGCCATGGGCTCATCCAATGTGGCAGACAGAGCCACTCATCAGTTTTGTTAGCTCTTCTCGCCAATGCTGGGGATGTAGTCAGTGTCACATAAATGTGCGTTGAATGAATAAAGAGATGAGCTGAAGCTCGTGTCCTTATTAATCTAACGAAGGACGAACTTTCTAGTTTCAGAGGTGGAGGCAAAATGGGTTTTTTGATCTAGAAGAGAGGGTCTTCACACAGAGTTCTGAGCTAAGACAGAGAAGCACAAGATGCTTCAGGGAGACCCTATCCCTCCCTAGCACCAGCTGGGGAAAATACAGGGAGTTAAGAGGTTCTGCTTCTCAGGGATGGTGCCTGGGTGGTTCTATTGGTTAAGCATCTGCCTTCGGCTCAGGTCATGATCCCAGGGTCCTGGGATGGAGCCCCATGTCGGGCTCCCTGCTCAACGGGGAGTCTGCTTCTCCCTCTCCCTCTCTGCCCTGCTCATGCTCTCTCTCTCTTTCAAATCAATAAATATAGTCCTAATAAAAAAGAGTCCATTTCTCAACACAGGGAGGAACCGTAATGTGGTGATGGGGGGAAGGACTAGGAGAGCTTCTCAACTAAGTGAGGGTAAGTGTCTGACGAGAAGAGAGACAGCACTTCCCTGATGAATCCAACAAGGGGAAAGGGAATGTTCAGTGATCTTCGCCTAGAGCCATCACCCTCCCTCTTGCCACAGAAGCTGACCCCTTTGTGACCAGCCAATTGACAAATCATAGTGCGGGTGGCCAGACCCTCAGGAGCTGGGGCCCCTCGAACAAAACTGACTCATCAATTTGCCTAAAACAATGCTGTCCCATACAAATATCATGTGAGCCATGTATGGAATCTAAAATGCTTAGCAGTCCCATCAAAAAGTTTTTTTTTAAAAAGTGGAATTAGTGTTAATAATATATCTTATTTAAGCCAACATATCCCAAGTATGATCATTCCAGTAGGTAATCAACGTACAAAGTATCAAAGAGACATTTTACATTCTTTTTTTTTTTTTTAAAGATTTTATTTATTTATTTGACAGACAGCCAGCGAGAGAGGGAACACAAGCAGGGGGAGTGGGAGAGGAAGAAGCAGGCTCCCAGCGGAGGAGCCTGATGTGGGGCTCGATCCCAGAACTCCGGGATCACGCCCTGAGCCAAAGGCAGACGCTTAACGACTGCACCACCCAGGCACTCCAGACATTTTGCATTCTTTTCCCCTTTTGCACATTCTTTTCCCCGACAGCACATCTCAATTCAAACCCGCCACATCTCGAGGGCTCGGGAGCCATGTGTCGCTAGGGGTTCCCATATATTGCCCACTACTGGTCAACCACGTGGGAAGCCAGCCACACACATGTATTTCCAATGCACTACTGGTGCTGAAAGCCGAAGTGGCCTTAGCAGTTCTATGTCCATGGCTCACAGGTATTAGCTTCTTCAGGGGAGGCTGGAGACCAAAGGGAGAAGATCCTGGCAGTTGGGGCCCCAGGGAGGGGAAATTGTGCACGCACTGTCCCTCTCCCTACCTTTCTAAGACCATCTTTCCCATATCTAGATGCCTGTAGTAAACTAGCTCCTGTGAAACACCAGTGTCAGCAGAAAGAAGACAACAAACACTGTGTGAGCTTCTACCTTTTCCTGATTCTTTCCCAAGTCTTCATAGTCCTAAAAATGCTCCCTCTCCTTCCCTCGCGCTGGTTGCCTTGTGTCTGGGGAAGGTCAGGACCCACATGAGTCCTCTGGGGGAGTAGCAGGCTCTCAGCAGATGGAAGCCTGGACGCATGAATTAGGAGTGAGTGACCCAGTGTGTTCCATGTCCTCCAACGCTTACATTTAAACAGTTATGCTTGGGGAGAAGGATATTTCATTCAAAGAAATGAATTTATAATGGTGGAATTTTAGGTACCATGGATCCTCAATCTAAGGAGAGGAGATATTTTTAGGATGACAGTGTCCACTGGTGTCAGTGTAATGAGCCACTCGGTTGTCTAATCCCATGTTTTCTGCAAGGGGTGTATTTGGACCCTGCCTGTAGGCTCAGTGTTCTTTGAGCTCAAAATGAGGGCCAGTAAGTCAGCACCTCACAGCTTGTCCTTCTCTGCACCTGAACACCTGTTTTTAGAAGTCAAGCCCTTGCTTTTTTCCATAGGACCCAGGCCACTCCTAGTCCCTGCCTGTGTCAGCACCACCCAGGTTTCAACCGGCAGCCTGAGAACCATCCGTTCTCCCATGGTAATCTGGGCCAGCCTGGCAGTGTAAGAAAAGTCCTCCTTGCCTCCCTCCCTGTAGGTGTGATTTGGATGTAGCCTTCATGGTAGTAATAGTTCTGTTTATGGGGCATCTATAATGGCGGTGGGCACCGAGGGAGCTTGGTGCTTCACACACATGACGTCACCTAATCTTCATGCAACCGTGCCAAATACATGTTGTTATCCCCATCTTAAAGATGAGGCAACCACAACCCAGAAATATTAATTAACTAGCTGATGATCTCACAGCCAGCTAATGGTAGGATCAAGATGACAACCCCAACTCATTTGAGTCCAGAGCACAGAGCAAATCCCACCACCACACGGTCTTGCTGCCCGGGCTGATATCCGGTAGGGCTGGGGTAGGTCCAGCACGTTCAAGTTCTCCTTCTCCCCTCACGTGCATGTGCCTTATCTCTGTGGCTGTACTCCCGTCCTGGATCCTGACTTTTTCTCCTGGGACCGAGGCTCACCCGGACCCCAGTCTACTTTGTTGAGACCCTTGCATCCTGCCCCAGGACTCACCTACCTCCTGTCCCCCGGGGCTGCACCTGTTCCCTCCGGCTGCTACATGGAGTCTTGTGAATCGTGGACCCCCCCTCCTACTTGACTAGCTTCATGATCCTGACCTGGAGATGGTTGCTGCCATGTACAATCCGCTCCTCTTTAAATGGCTCACGCCCATGTATGTCAGCCCATGATGGGACTGCTCTATGTGAGACCCCCCTCGGGGCTCACACTTTGTCATGAAATTGCTATGAGAGGTGTCCCGTGTTCCCTGACCCTCCACTCTTCACCCCGTTTGCCTCATTTCATGATCTCCCGTTGGACTCTAACTCAAAACCGAGTCTCAGTCAAACTCCTGTTTTATGACCCAGGGTTGGATTTGCTAAGATTTCACATGATTCCCAGGCTCTGCCTTCAACCTTGCATCCTGTAACCGCTGCTGGGAAGCTTTCCCGGGCCCCGTGACCTACCCTCACTTGTGGGATTGGCCCCAGTGGATTTTGCTTGGCTTCTACCTATCAGAGGAGGCAGGGACCGGGCTCCTGCTGGCCGATTTGAACACCGGCACTGACCCATGTCAGACCCTTGTTTGTGGTTTGGACAGCTGGCTCGTCTCCTTGGGGCCATGCCCAAAACCAAATGAATCCCTCTAGCGTGGTCGCTGCCAATGTTCAGCTCATTCTTCCAGTGCTCACCTACCGCTGAGATCCTCGCATGTCCCGTAGCCAAATCAGCCCAAAGCGCAGCGTCCACTTTCCCCTGACTTTCAGACTGCTGTGCCCTGTTCTCGCCTCAGGACTTCGTTTCCCTAGAGCTAGAGACTGCGTGGGCTTGCCAGGACCCAACGCCTAGCCCTCCCCCACCACATGCCCTCACTGCTGTCGGTCCGTCCACATAAGGGACCTCGCTGACCCCAACTGCCTGCCTGGACTGCTGCCGCGTGCTCCCCCGCTGGCGGCCTTCCAGCTGGCCAGACACCCACCCAGGCTCAGCCCCTGCCTCCCTGACACTCACCGCCTCATAACCCCTGTTGCTCCAGTCATGGGTTCCACGCGCTGGTCTGTCTGGGGTCTGGTATGGCCCATTCCTCATCTGGCCTCTCTCCCTGGCTCTGATGGTCCAAATCCAATTGCCAAGAAGGGACGGCCAACCTGCAGGACAGAGCACCTGGGACCTGCCTATGGCTCTTCTCATTCATCTCACAGCACCCCCCCTTCCCCACACACTGGCTTATATTGATTTCGAGAGGCTTCATACGTGTACATCATCTCCTCGATTAGGTTTTGAGCTCCTTTAGGTTCATAACCGTGTCTTATCCTGAACTAATGTAATAGATATCGAGCCCTTATTGAGTCTTTAGCCCTGTGCTGAATCCCAGGGTAGGGGGCAGTGGGTAGAGGGGGGGCGCGAGTGCAGCATCATGAATCAAAAAGAAGCCTTATAACCGGGATATGCCTTTGAAAAAAAATTTGCCCTTGACGCTTGTATCTGAGGTCAGCACTGGACTGCAGAACTTGCTGCTGATCTTGACCTTGTATCCAAGTTAACTGTTCCCTTGGTATATGTTCGATACCCTGTGCGTACCTTTGATTTGAACCCTTCATCCATGTGGCTCGGTCCCTTCATGGCTGAGGTGGAGAACAGGTGTCTGGAAGAGAGATCCATTGGTTTGAGAAGCTGCGAGACGGTGAGGTTCTTGCTCTGTGCAGGGTATAATGTGTAAGAGCTGCCTGTTCCGGGATTGCTCCACAGGCTAGCAAGAGTCCTGACCCAGTTGTCGTTTTCGTCTTGCCGGTCTGACAGGATTGGGAAGGTCCAAGCCTTGGGACCCACTTTCCTTTCCTATCCCATGTTTTAATGCCAGCACATGGTGGGTTGTTAATTGCCTGGAGCTGGAAAATGGTTTGCATTTACGACAGTAAACGTATTCATACTTTTAATTTATGTAAGGTTTTTGTACACAGTTCTCAATTCCTTAAGAGATGACAACAAATTTTGGTTCGTTCCTGTCATGTGAGAACATTAGGCCCCAGTACTGCGTCACTGTGTGTGGGAAATAAAGTGCTGTGGCAGAAAAGAAAAAGAAAAAAGAAAAGAAAAGAAAAGAAAAGAAAAGAAAAGAAAAGAAAAGAAAAGAAAAGAGGCCTTATATATAAAGAGGTCATGTGATTGATCCTCCAAATGGGGAGACTTTTAAGAATGAAAGCGGTCCTAAGAATAATTAGTGAAGTGAACTGGTCTCCAGCAAATGCAAACCAGGGCTATCATGAGAAACTTGCAGGCTCAGTGCACTGAGTCGGCTTGTGTGCAAGGTCTGGTGAGTGGCAGTGCCAGGCTCCTGCCTCCCAGCTCTTGCTGTTTCTCTTGTCTTTCATTTCAATCTTTGCCCTTTGTAAATCTGTAATCTAGTAACAAACATACAAGAATCAGAAAAAAAAAAAAAAAGCAGACAATGTACGTCAATTAAGTGCCAGTAAGTGATACAGGGAAGCACTTTTCAGATGGTGTTCTAGAATACCCCAGTGCTTCTCAGGCTGTCCACAGAGGGATGACAGGGCCGCCACAGCCCCACTTCTACCTCCCAGAGTCCCTCTGCTTAGATCTGCTTTCCATATTGGCTTCGGCTGGATTTTTGTCCTCGATGAATTTTATGGCCTTCAAAAGCGTGGAATCTTTTGGTAGACAATACAGAGAATGCAAATCAGAGGAGGGAGAAATTCTGCTTGTGTCCATAGGCTTTTAGAAGCCAGGGTACTTAAGCCAGGGCTTAAAAGATGGGCGTAATTTAGATACTTCTTTTTTTTTTTTTTAAGATTTTATTTATTTATTTGACAGAGACAGAGACAGCCAGCGAGAGGGGGAACACAAGCAGGGGGAGTGGGAGAGGAAGAAGCAGGCTCATAGCGGAGGAGCCCGATGTGGGGCTCGATCCCATAACACTGGGATCACGCCCTGAGCCGAAGGCAGACGCTTAACTGCTGTGCCACCCAGGCGCCCCGTAATTTAGATACTTCTAATGTACTTCCAACCACATCCAACTGGATATTGTGATCAAAACTGTTGCTTAATAGATACTAGTTGACGTTTTGGGCCTCATGTACACACAAACACATTTTGTGGTTTAAAAAAAAAAGGACTCTGATCATAGCTAACCAACATGACCTCATATTTTTTTCTTCCATTCCTGTTTCCTGAATCATTCCACAACCTCACTCTTCCTACCTTACTCCTAAGACACGTTGGGCATCGCTATTCCCGAGAATGATAGTTTGAGGATCTTTCTCTAGTAGCAGTGCCCACTTTCCCCAACATGAAGGAATCCGGTTGACTTGCTTCCCAGTGGTCGTGATGGCTGTGTGATGGGGTGTCATGGCACTGCTTGTCCACAGGCAGGCGGGCTGGTGGGGGTCAGTGACGCAGGGCTGGTTATGGGTCTGATTGCAGCTGACTCCCACCCATAGAACACCATGGCCTTGGCCCCATTCACACAGGAAATGGCATTGCTAATGAGCTCCTTCCATGCTGTGACACCAGCAAGCTGCTCAGCCGGGAATGCGTGGGGCTCTATCCACCTGTAGCAGACTGAGCCTGGAGGGACGCGTGGGACGCTCACAGCAAAGACGGGCTAGTGGCAGCTGCTAGTAATTCCAGCTGCTTGGCTGGATGTAAGGAAGTGCAGATGGGCCACAGGGCTTTCCTACACCAGACAGAGGAGGAGATGGAAGAGAAACTGAGTTTCGGTCATGTCCAAGTCCTTATGGCTTGGCCGCCTAGAGTCACGGTGGTGTCAAAGGACACCTAATAAGCTTCAGTTCTGGTTCAGTCTTTAGTGGGAGATATTTTTTTTTTCCTATGTGTCTTAACCCTGGAGCCTCAGATTAGATCACTTGCAAAAATAGTTAAGTTCAAGTTCATCCCATCTACAAAGGTTTTCTATTTAAGAAGAGGTAACCAGTGCAGTTCTCTAATCTTCAAAGATCCACCACTCCCTCTCTGTGACCCTGGAGGAGGGGGAAGGAACTCTGCCTCCCTCCTCTTTGTAAAGATAGGAAATCAATTCTCTCCTTTCTTACAAAAGCATAAAGCTCTACCACATGCAGACCAGAGAACCAGACTGTCTGTACTCATTCAAATTATAAACGGACACCTGGTGACTTGCTACTTAGTGCCTGATATATACCAGTATACATAAAATAAACAGAACACTCGGCAGAGGTCAAGTTATTGCCCACCATTAGTGACAAATTGCCTTGAATACTCTCTCACACACACGGGGGCAATTAATAGCCTTATTTATTTATATTTTAAGATTTTATTTTTAAGTAATCTCTACACCCACCATGGGGCTTGAACTTACAACACCGAGATCAGGAGCTGCATGCTTTTCTGACTGAGTCAGGCAGGCAACCCTAGCCTTATCTATTTTTAAACATACCTTCAGATAGTTGCTATTCATGGAGTATAATAAGCACTTTACATACCTCATCTTGTTTTGGCTTCCCCTGGATGCGAGGAAGTGGGTATCATCAGCACCGTTTTACAGGTGCAGAGACAAGCACAGGAAATCGAATGACTTTCTCAAGTCAGCAGAGCTCAACCCTGAATCCACATCTCTACGAAGCCCACTCTCTCAACCAACATGCTCTAGCCTCCTATCAACAGCTTAATCAAATATTGACTCTTTATTCTCAGGATTTGGTTTTCCCAATACTTTTTTGATTCGGGAGACAGCTCCTAGAAGACCCTGCATCCTAGAAGGTAATTAATGCTAAATAAATGCTTCCCCTCTTGGAACTTGTGATATGTTTAAAGAACAAATGATATGATCAAGAAAGTGTCGGTATTTAGTGCAAGCCATAGGCATTGTTGCGAACATTTTTTATTGCCCGTCAAAAGCATATCTAAACCCCAAAGATTCAACGTTTCTCTCGCCTCACTGTGACAAGGCATTGCAAAGACATTTCATTATAACCCCTTAGGGAAGTTACACTCCTGGGAAATGAATAGTTACTTAACACTGGCTAAAAAAATAAATAAATTTATCAAACTTAGACTTACATCAAGGTAGGGCAGACACATGCCTCCTGGAAATCCGTGCTGAATAGAATCAAACCTGTAGGGGCACCTGGGTGGCCCAGTGGTTAAGCGTCTGCCTTCGGCTCAGGGTGTGATCCCGGCGTTCTGGGATCGAGCCCCACGTCAGGCTCCTCCGCTGGGAGCCTGCTTCTTCCTCTCCCACTCCCCTTGCTTGTGTTCCCTCTCTCGCTGGCTGTCTCTATCTCTGTCAAATAAATAAATAAAATCTTAAAAAAAAAAATCAAACCTGTACACTGGGCACCCATAAACCTTTCTTTTTGATTTTGCAACATTTTGCGCTCCACTTATCAACTTAACTGCATTTCAATGTATGTCACAAGAATTTTGGCTCATGTCTTTTAGCTAGTGAAATAAATGCACTCATGAGCTTTAGGAACACAAACGGGAAATCAATTTATACTGAGATCCAACTAAGGATTAGAACAAAAAAAAATCTGGTGTCAGGAAGAGAACTGACATCCGGGAAGAAAATGAGAACAGGAGTTTAAGGAAGACACAAAGGACAACAGTGTGTCGAATAAAGGTTAATAGCCAAGCTGGGTGGGTCTTAGCCTCTAAAAATATGAGTAGGTGAAATTCTGGATCGACTGAGAATTGAAAGTGGACTTGATTCCCAGCGTCCTCTCTGATGTATGCGACTTTGAGAAACTCAATTATTCTGTGCCTCAATTTCCTTTATCTGTAAAATGGAGTCATTGACCGCCTACTCAACTCCCCTTGTGGTTATAAAGATTACCGAGATAAGGGTTACAACATCCTCTGATGAAATGCACTCCACAGGTACAGAATACTTCTGTTATCAGAAACAACGCTATATTTCACTTTCTATTTCCTCTGCCTAGAGTGTGCGAAAGTCGTATTCTAAGACAAATCATCGGGCGCTCTTTAAATCTCCCTATCCTGGGTCATGACTTCCCCATCCTCTTTGTCAGGTTCTTATTTGGAATGCCTAAGAAATCACGAGTTTATTAGTTACTCCAGGGTTCATGTATGATGCCTGAATTGGAATACAGGTCTACATTTAGGGTCTTACATTTCAGGTTTATTTAAAAGTGTATGGGTGGTGAAAATAGGAAATTGGATATTTTATCTTGTGGAGCACACTTTTTATGATAAAGATCGATCGTTGTTATGTACAATGTAAAATTTTTAATGAGCATTGATTAGGAAGATAAGAAAACATTAATTATTTTGGGAAAACAAAGGGGATTGCTGGCATCCTGTGACGCTACCTTGACATCTGAGTTTTATGATATTAGATGATTCAGTCAGTTGCAAGTACTTTCAGGGAGTCGTGGAACACTGCCTGTAAAACCACGGCAGCCTGGGATTACGTGTGTCTTCTCACAGATACATACAGGGCTTAGCTACTGACTTCTTGTTTCCAGGGCACAACATTTTCTGGTCAACTAGTACAATACCCTGAGATGAAACTTTACCAAGGCAGCTGTAAGTTGTTGAAACACCAATAGCTGCCATCTTGAAAAACCACTGGTCCTACTCTCAGGATTATCAGCCAGATACACTGTGGAAAAGAGGCCCCGGGCTGCTTGGGAAGAGGATGGAGTGGGGCATCTAGAAGATAAGGTTTCAGCTCTGGCATTCTTTTCCTTCCTGTCCTCCATCCTGGTGAAGCAAGGCACCCGGCCCAATTAGTGTCTCACCCAGGACAAGTCAGGTCCAGTTAAGTTCTGTGGACCAGGCCAGGAGGACACGGGCGTTGCCTTCTAAAGCGCTCTACCTCAGCAGAAAGAGCGTAGACTGGTCAGGATGCGGAGAACAGAAGGCACGTCGTGAGAGAGAGGAAATTAAGCCTCAAGTGCAGCTTACGGGGCCGGAGTCAGAACTCAGAGAAGACCAGCGAAAGGGAAAAGAAATCCAAGATGGGCATCACTTACCCACCCATACCATCGGGTGCCTGAGGCAGGGCACCGCTCCACGCACATCTCGGCACCAGGCAGGACCTCCTCCTACAACAATAAGTTGAATAAAGCCTTCTGAGCTCCTATATGGGCCAAGCGCTGTGTTGGGTAGTGAGGATCCCATGTTACTCTTGGTCACTTACTACCCAATCCACTTTTTCTTGGGTAACAACTCCATGAATTTCTTTTAGGGAACCACTCCCACCGCCCTTGCTCAGCCCACGTCGTTTAGAGAGTCTCCACCCCCAGCGCGGGGGACAGAACAGATGTGTCAGGGCTGGCCAATCACCACACTGAGTCCCCTTGGCTGGTGATTGGTTCTGAGATGGCTGAGTCACTCGGGTTCTTCCAATCAGAATAAAGCCAGAATTTAAGATGGAAGAGCTGGGAAGGCGTCTTTCTCCTGGGATTGCTAACAGTTAAGAATGAAGTGAGCTGGAATTGCCAGGACCTACCACGTAGCGCCTAACCTACATCGTGGGAGGCAGAGCTAAGATGAAGAAAAATGGAATTCTGAAGATATTATTAGAGCGTCTGGATCCAGGCCAAATCAGTCTGGCACTAGCCCTGAACTTGACAATTTTGTGAGCCAATGGTTTTTCTTTTCTTTTCTTTTCTTTCTCTTTCTTTTTTTCTTTTCTTTTCTTTCTTTCTTTCTTTCTTTCTTTCTTTCTTTCTTTCTTTCTTTCTTTCTTTCTTTCTTTCTTTCTTTTCTTCCTCCCTCCCTCCCTCCCTTCCTTCTTTCTCTCTCTCTTTTAACTCTTCCTTGGCTTAAGCCAGTTTGAATTAGATTTTATGTCCTTTGCCACCAACACTGAAAGAATTTTGATATAGAGACAAAAGACATCATTCCTGACACCCAGGCTGCAGAACTGTGGGAAGGGAAATTTAGAGATAAATTCCCAGTGTGGGGGTTAGAGCAGAGGGAGCAGCTGATTCTGGCCAGGGAGTAAGTTCCCTCAGCCTGGGGAGGGTAACAGTTGGTGATTTGCCCACACTCCCCCTGACCATAAGACATACATTCTCTCTTCCTACACGCCTCAAGCTAATTAGTTCTAGGAGGACCCAGTGGTTTGGAAAGAATTTCTGGCAACTCCTTTTCTTCTCCAATTTCCCCTCGTCTGTGCATTTCCATTAACTGGTGGATATTGCCGAAGACCCTATGGTCAAGTCAAAGACTGAGCTGGTGAAAATGACAAGAGAGAATATTTTTCTTTCTGTAGGGAGGCAGTGATTGGCATTAAACCCCCATCCAGAGCAAGAACAGGTCATGTAAATTAACAACAACAACAAAAAACCTACAAGTTATGGCACTGTCAAATATTTCCTGGAGGGATAGAATCTTGGAGATACTACTGAAACCCACTAAAGTCCTGGATTCATACAGTTGTTGTGCCCTCCTCCAAGCTGGGCAGCCTACTTTGGCCTGTGCAATGACTGCTGTGGCTATGATGTGAATTGGCAAGATTTGCTTGAAAAGGCTGGCAATATTCTCTAGGACACAACGTCTCTGTAGTTGCAGGCTGGCATGGAGGAGGCAGGATAGTGAAGTGGAAAGAATGTGACCTTAGAGTCAGATGCATCTATTTTGATTTCTTACCGTGCCAATCAAGATAATTAACTTCTGCGAACACTGATCTCATTCATACAATGAAGATAATAGTAACTCACTCCCTTGGTCTCCGTGAAGCATGAACGGGACTGAGAGCCTCACACCCTGCTCGTCACATTCTGTAACACAGCCCAGCTTCCTTGCAGGGGTCCCACTAGAGTGCACGCTCCTGGAGGAGAGAGACCTGAGCTTTCATTCCTTGGTTGCTCTCAATGCCTAGACAGTTCCACGGCATTTAAGGGAGACCTGCCATGAATATTTAGAAAGTACTGTGGAAGAAAATGAATCCAGAAGCCGGACTGCCTTCCCTTCCTCAGTGTCTCCCCAGAGCTCTCTGTCTGGATCTGGAAAAACACGAAAGGGCTGATTGGAATCCCCTTGCCGAATTATAGGGCTATCCTTCACCTGCTTGGCTACCCAGAGAAGCATCTGGAGATCTTAAACTGGCTCTAAAGGTGGAGGAGGATGCTTCAGTGGCTCAAAAGAGATTAGACTGGGCACGTGAAAAGGCTGAGTTGAACTTCTAGAGCTAAAAACCCTCAAAACATCTAATTTCCAGCTGGATATCCTATTTTATTATATTTATGTTATTCAGGGACAGCTTTAAACTCGTAGGAAGTGGGAACTCCCAAATCATAGTAGCTTAAGCAAGACAATTTTGTTTGTCTCTCAAATAAGAAAAAGGCTGGAGGCAGGTGGTCAAGGGCTGACAAGACAGCACCACAGCCGCATCGATATCCAGCCCCGTTGGGCTTTCTCCTCTGCCATCCTTAGCATGTGGCTTCCATCTCCACAAGAGGCTGTGGGTGCTAAAAACATCACATCTAAGTCGGAGGACGGACAGAGGACAAAGAGTACTTGCCAGATGAGAAGACCCCTTTCAAGAGTTTTCCCAGAAGCTCTGTGCCAAGTCTTCCATTTCCACTCCTTGGCCATTCATTCTGCAAAGGAACACGGAGATAGAGCATATGTTTTTAAAGCATGACATATTTATGCTTCCCAAATATAGAAGTGAGTGAAGAACAGAGTGAATACTGGCAAGGCAATTAGCACTCTCTGACCAATTATTGTATCAAAACGAGTAAATGAGGATAACAGAATTCATCCATCCTGGCAATTTATGGAGAAAGCCTTGGGCGGATGAAAACGCAGGTTTGGGGAGGCGATGCTTGGGGAGCTGCTCCTAGAACCACACTGCAGGACTGGCCTGCTCAGTTGGCTGCTGCTTCCAGGCCCCCAACCCCACGCGGCCTCTGCACCAGTCAGGATGCTGCTGGTCTCAGTGCGCTTGACAGGAAAAAAGCCTCTCTCCCTGGCATGGCTTCCTCCTTATGTGGCATCCTTTCTCCTTCCAAATTGGGCAAAGCCAGTTGGTCAGGACTAGTGTCCCGTGAGGAAGCACAGCTTCCTATAAGAGAGAAAGTAGGTTTGAACAAATGTTGAATAAATCAACGGGCAATATTTACCCGAATAATTTAACCTGCTAACATCATACACGAATTTGCCATTTTCAGGAACTGCATGTCCCTCCCTTTAGGCTCTCCTTTACTCACTTATTTATTGACTTAATCAACGTTATCAAGTGCATGCTTTGTGTCAGCACCTTGCTAGGAGCTAGGCATAAAAGATGAAGTTACAGTCTATACTGGGGGTGATGTGAGGGCCATTAGTGAAGTGATTTGTGGAGACCTGGAAGGTGCTGGCAAGCACTTCTCATGGCCAGTCGTTTGTTGCTGGGAAAGACTGCAGTCTCAACGTTTGCACATCTCCCCACTGTCAAGGAAAGCCAGAATTTGAACTTTCATGTGAACCCTTCACATTCTTAAAATCAATATTTTTTTTAACGCTAGCTGGACTTCAGAATAACCTAGAGATCTTAAAAAAAAAAAAATACTCCCGTCTAACCATGAGAAAAACATCACACAAATCCCAAGTGAGGGACATTCTACAAATACGTACCAGTATTCCTCAGGACGGTCAAGATGACCAAGACCAAGGTAAGTCTGAGCTTCTGCAATGACCAAGGGAGCCCAAGGAGACAGGACAGCTGAATGGAACGTGGTAACCTGGATGAGATCCTGGAACAGAGAAAAAAAATCACTAGGGAAAAATGAGAGAAGTCTGAATAAAATATGACATCAGTGAATAATACTGGCTCGGTATGGCTCACTAATTGTAACAACCGTACCATAGCAACGTGAGATGTTAAGAGGGAAAACCGGCCGCGTGATAGAAGAAAGTAGTACTATCCGCAATAATTCTATGACTCTCACACTGTCCTAAAATGAACAGTTCATTAAAAATACATTCTGATATTTAGGACCCTTCTTAGACAAGTTAAAGCAGAATCGCTAAGAGGGTAGGACTCAAGCACTGACGTTTTTGGAAAGTTTTCCAGGCGATTGTAATGTGCAGTTAGGGTTGAGAATCAGTGCTTTGCATTTGGCAACTGACTCATATATTTTAAAAACACTGTGATGGTAAAACAAAACATCTGTGGGGCCATATGCAGCCTGTCACCACCAGTTTGGGAATTCTACTCTACACTTTCAAGAAAATTATAGTATAGTTAGGGAGAAACACATATAATCAAATACAGAAGTAATGGCTGAAATTTGTAGAGCATATGAGTCTCAAAGAAGCCGTGGGGTTCAAGTGGGAGAGGGAAAGGTGTGGTGGTTGGTGGGACTGAGCTCCTGACATCTTTTCCCGTTGCTCACCTATTTCTTTTCCCTGTACCTTGTCTGCTATTCTTGTCCCAGGGAAGGGGAGCGGGGGAAGCACATACAAGCCGGTGACTGATCAGTCTTGCTTCTCCAAGAGTGGTCACTGGCCAGCCCGGCTAGCGAGACCCGGGGAGCTTGTTAGAAATGCCGACTCTCGGGAATCTGCATTTTAATAGCATCCTCAGATGATTTATATTCACACCAACTTTTTTTTTAAAAAAGATTTTATTTATATGAGTGAGAGAAAGAAAGAGAGCATGAGCGGGGAAGGGAGGGAGGGGCCGAGGGAGAAGCAGACTCCCTTCTGAGCAGGGAGCCCCATGCAGGGCTCGATCCCAGGACCCCGAGATCATGTCCTGAGCCCAAGGCAGATGCTTCACCGACTGAGCCACCCAGGTGTCCCCGTATCCACAACAACTTTTGAACAGCACTGTGTCAGTAACGTCTCTAAGTCAGGAAGGACAATTAGAAACCTATTCCAGCACTAAGAGGAGACACGGAGGGGAGGGGGCGAAGGACAAGAATTTAGTCGTGAGTGTTGGACTCTCTCTTTAGAATTGGCAGAGGGCGTAGGAACAGCCAGGCAGGATTGAGGCAACCATGAATATCGGGGCAGATTTCTTGTTTCTTCGGGTATTATCTGGGGGTAGTCATCACATCATTACATCCAGTATGACGCAAGAACAATAGAATAGCCCTGGCAGACCATGGGTCTAAATTTATGAGGGGGAGGCAGTGAGCAGGTGTCCGCGGCCTGCACACAGCACTGAGCACACCCAGAAGCTCCACACGCCTCAGAGCAGGGCTGCTAATGGGCCAAAAATCCAGGGACTGAAAAGGTCCCCTGGGCTCAGAACGAGGAGGCTTCAGAACGTGGGGACATTGCCAGAGGTCATGGATTTCTGCAGTTGGCATCATCACAGCATCCAAAACACCAAGTTGGACAAGCCATTATCCCAGCAGTTACCAGTTCGGTACATTCAGAAGCTTAATAAGGCAAGTGACGTGTCAGCACAGCTAGCGAAGAGATGGACGCGGGTCACCTCACTGCAAGGAAGAGCCGTGTGTCCTTGCATGTGGCTGCCATCTTGTCAAGTGCTGGGCGCTGCATGCGTTCCTCTGAAAGGAAAGAAACTGATGAGGAGTGGGAACCTTCCCTATCTTCCTGAAAGCAACAGCTTCAACCTGAAGAGACCGCATTACCCTTCACTGGCAAGTTGGGGTGTTCCCACTCCACTGCTCCTGTCATTAGCAGGAATAATAGAACACAGAGAAGAGAAACACAGTAATGTATTTTTGGGTATCTAAGCTGAAGTGCAAACATTTCCTGGTATGTCAGGAAAGGCTTATAGGACAGCGAAGCTTGAGTTAGGTTTAAAAAGATGAGCAGTGTTTGTCAGCAGGACAAGAGGGTGGGGTAGGGCATTCTAGGCAAAGGCATTCGGTTGTCCACAGCATGAAGGACTTGACCTGACAATCATCCAGATGGTTAGAGCATGGGGTGTGTGTGAGGGAAGAAATACACTGGTAGGTTGGGTCAGATCTTGGAGGACTTGGATGCCATGCTGTTTGGATTTTATTTTTATGGGTAATTGCAGAGAGGGGGAAGTAGATTCAAGTTTCAGAATTAGCACCCTGGCAGCACTGGCGAAAATGAGTTGGAGGAGGAGGGCATTGGAAGCAGAGACCAGTTGGGAGGCTCCAAGGTGGGGGAAGGGCTGGAATAAGGTAAGGAAGTGTTCGGTTTCTCTCTGTTGGGTTACTGTGTGGGCGGTGCTGTCCTGCTCGGAGAGAAGGGCTTGCAATGAAGGGAGGCGCTGTGCTTGGCATTTACCAGCATCTGCTTAAACATCTCCCCATTGTCGGGCACTCAGGCTGTTTGAAAAGTCTTGCTATTAAAGTACTGCCGTGAACATTCTTTTTTTGCTTTTTAAAGATTTATTTATTTGAGAGAGAGAGAATGAGAGTGCACAAGCAGGGACAGAGGGAGAGGGAAACTCTCAAGCAGACTTCTTGCCGAGCATGGAGCTGGACTGGGGGCTGGATCTCATGACCCTGAGATCACGACCTGAGCCGAAATCAAGAGACAGATGCTTAAGGGACTGAGCCACCCAGGCACCTTGAACATTCTTACATAAATTCTTATTTTTAAAGTTTGGGGGTTTTGCTTTATAAAAATTAAATTAAATTAAATTAAATTAAATTAAATTAAATTAAATTTGGAGGTTTGAGGAGATGGTATCTCCAAGTTATGACTATTTTGTCAACTTGCAAAACAATTTCATAATGCTTTTAAATGTTGTCAGATTGATTTCTAGAAAGACATACTGCATTATAGCTTACCAGCTATCGTTAATATGCCTCTTGGCATATGGTTCTGATGTATTGGATTTTTATGATACAGATCAGTTTTAGCTAATTTAGAAGGCGGATCCTATGATTTTCGTAATGAATGGTAAGCCTATGGATTTTGTATGTATTTTCGGCTGGATTTTTTTTTTTTAAGATTTTATTTATTTATTTGACAGAGAGAGAGAGACAGCCAGCGAGAGAGGGAACACAAGCAGAGGGAGTGGGAGAGGAAGAAGCAGGCTCCCAACAGAGGAGCCTGATGTGGGGCTGGATCCCAGAACGCCGGGATCACGCCCTGAGCCGAAGGCGGACACGGACACTTAACGACTGAGCCACCCAGGCGCCCCTCGGCTAGATTTTTTTAAGGCTATTTGTTCTTCTCTTTTGATATCTTCGATTGAAAATAGTGACTACCAACCCTCCATGGCTATAAAACTCTCATAGCTTAAGTTTTTAAGATAGACTTTCTTTCATTGTACAACAGAGGTAGTTAATTCACATAATTCTTAATATTGTTATCTAGTTATGCCAATCACATTCATTACATAGTGACTCCTCTCCTATTTTGTTTTCTCTTTAGTTATCATTGTTTTCTGGTTTCTTGAACAAACTTCTACACCTACTTCATTGGTTGGTTTTAAGCTATGTCACTAATTCATGGCAATTTCATTAAAATGTATGGCTCTCCTTATAACCTGCTTCTTCATGAAACTTACAATATTTTGTAAGAAGTGATATATTACTTTTCCCTTTTTCTATATTTGCATCTCTTTGATTTTATTTAAAATGGATGGGGCGCCTGGGTGGCTCAGTTGGTCAAGCGTCAAATTCTTGGTTTCTGCTCAGGTCACAATCTCAGGGTGGTGGGATTGAGCCCCGCCTCGGACTCCGGGCTCAGTGGGGAGTCTTCTGGAGATTATTTCTCCCCTTTGCCTCTCCCTCCGCCTCCCCCCATGCTCTGTCTCTCTCTCTCTCTAAAATAAATAAATCTTAAAATAAACTAATGATGGACAACTTTCCTAGTAAAGTATTAAGATTAATGACAGGGAAATCTGACATGTTCCTATGTTTAAGCTACACTTTTCTAATGTTCTGCACTCGGTGATAGTTACTGTCTGCTTTAAATACGGAGTCTGTATCAAGTTAAGAAAAATTCCATTTGATCAAGAAAATACTTTGTATTGAAGCAAACACTTTATTTGTATCTATTCATATCATTATGCGACCTTACCCTTTCCTGTGAATACCGTGAATCATCCTGATGATGTTTTCTGTGTTATATTAACCTCTCGCTCCTGGATGTCCTCAGTGATAATTTGTTTTTAGATGCTTGGAATGATCTCATTTTTTTCTTCCTTCTTACCTTTGCTTCTTCACTTCCTCCCTCCCTCTTCCTTCCTCTCTCTCTTTCTCTCCTCCTTTCTGCCTTTTTTCCTTTGCATCTGTGCTGATAGTTACAATTTTCTTCTTTGATTTTGGCCTCCGGCCAGGGAAACACGTGCACGTGTCACTATAAAGTTGGTTCAGAAGCGTGTTGTCTTGCCCGGTTTTCTGAAACAGCATGTGATAGAATTATTTGTTATTTGAAAGATCTGCAGAGGCAGGTGTCTTGTTTCCTCCTGCTCCTGTTTTTATTATGGTGTGACAGCTTTTCCTAGTTTTTGTAGTTAGTTCTGCTGGCTTTTTTCCCCCTCAACTATGATCAGTCTATTATAATAAGTCATCTTGCTAATGCTTCTTAAAGGGGTTCTCGGGAAACCTCATGAGATGTTCTTCAGGAGGTCGCCCCAGTGGGAATGAGAGCCTATATTTCTGCTTGTTCTCTTTGCTTGTGTATTTCATGTGTTTGAAAACTCAACCATTTCATTTTGGTTATTGAATATTTTAACATAAAATTGAAAATAATATTCCTCCGTTTCAGCAAAACAGAAAATTTTGGTTCAAATTATAATTGCTTTTTTTTTTCTTGCACTGAATATTACTAGTTTGAGTTTTCCTCTAATTCCCATGATTAATAGTTTTTAAAAAATTGTCAACAGGGGCGCCTGGGTGGCTCAGTTGATTGAGCTTCTGACTCTTGATCTCGGTTCAGGTCTTGATCTCAAGGTTGTGAGTTCAAGTCCTGTGTCAGGCTCCTTGCTGGGGGTGGAACCCAATCAATCAATCAATCAATCAATCAATCTACAGACCTCCTATTATTGATTTTACAGCTTTTTCCTACTTTATTTATGCTTAGTTTATTAGTTCTCCATTTCTTTAGTTTCCCTTGATGATTTTTTCCTTTTTAAAAAAGCAGAAAATTTAGAAAATTCATAAAATAAGAAAAATTATGGCTCAGTCCCAGAAACCAAAGACAACTATGATTATTTTATGCATTTACTTGCATATTATTTACATAATTACGTGTCAGCTATATATACAACTTTACATATTGCGGATCGTGTGTGTGTTACATGGTATGAATCTATTGTTTAAAATATATTGAAATTATGGGGGCGCCTGGGTGGCACAGCGGTTAAGCGTCTGCCTTCGGCTCAGGGCGTGATCCCGGCATTATGGGATCGAGCCCCACATCAGGCTCCTCTGCTATGAGCCTGCTTCTTCCTCACCCACTCACCCTGCTTGTGTTCCCTCTCTCGCTGGCTGTCTCTATCTCTGTCAAATAAATAAATAAAATCTTTTAAAAAAATAAATAAATAAATAAATAAAATATATTGAAATTATGTAGTAGATTTTGGCTCTGATGTAGGTCATTATTTAAGAGACTAGTTTAAAATTTTAATCAATTCTATTGATCTTTATTTCAAATTGCACTCCTTTTTAGTTTGGGAATGTGATGTGTAGAAATCTCTTTTATTCTTCACGTAAAGAAATTTTTTGTACCTACTTTGGTTGATATTTCCGATGACCCATTACACTGTAAAAATGTATTACCTTCTTCTATGATTCTACATGTCTGTTAATTCCACCCAATTTTATTATACTAATCAACTCCATACTTTCTTCATTAAATCTGGTTCCTACCAATTTGTCACGTGGAACATTGACATTTCAAATTACAATTCTAATTTCTGCCTATTTTTTCCTTGCATGGTGCTCTGGTGTCCTCGGGCTTCTGTTGTTTATTGTAACTTTTACTATTACATAATGACTTTATTCATTTCGTTTTGAAATCAGACAGTGAGATAACCACCCTTACTTTTCTTATGATCAAACAGGCAAACCATGTCTACTCCTTCCGCAGTGTTTGCCCCTAGCATGTTCCTTGGCCTATGTATTGGCTTCCTGGGGCTGCAAAGTACCACAAGCTGCGTGGCTTAAACAGCGGAAATTTATTATCTCATGATTCTGGAGGCTAAGTCCAAGGTCAAAGTGTTGGCGGGTTTGGCTTCTTCTGAGGGCTATAGGGAGAATCTGATCCATGCCTGTCTCCCTGGCTTCTAGATGTCTGTCCTCCCCCTGTGGCTCTTCATCTTGTCTTCTTTCTCTGTGTGTTTCTGTGTTCAAATTCCTCCTCTTTGTAAGGACACCAGTCAGATTGGATTGGGGTTCATCTTTATCCCCATTTTAACTCAATTACCTCTGTAAAGACTCTGTCTCCAGGGAGGTCACATTCTAAGGTCCTAGGCTTTGGGACTACAACATATGAATATAAAAAGTGAAACATTCAGGGGCACCTGGGTGGCACAGTGGTTAAGCGTCTGCCTTCGGCTCAGGGTGTGATCCCGGCGTTATGGGATCGAGCCCCACATCAGGCTCCTCCACTATAAGCCTGCTTCTTCCTCTCCCACTCCCCCTGCTTGTGTTCCCTCTCTCGCTGGCTGTCTCTATCTCTGTCAAATAAATAAATAAAATCTTTTAAAAAAACAAAAGTGAAACATTCAGTATATGATGTTTTGGGGATACTCAGTTCAATTCTGTTCGATTCAACAAATCGTTAGTAAGTATTCTGTATGCAATGCGTCCAATAACTGAGCTAGTCATACTCTTTTTTTTGCATCTCCTTGTACAATGTATTTTTATTTTTACTATTCTTTTTTCATTCATAGGGTTTTAAAAAGTGTGCTTGGAACTCTGTATCTTCTTGAGGTGGTGATGACGATGATGATCTTATTTGGTTACTTTTCTAACATTTTTTAAATTAATTTTTTAACACAGTGCTTATGATTTACTTCTATAAGTTTCTCGTTCAAACTGGTGAGCTTTCTCTCCTGGGGAAGATAAGAAGTCAAAAAGTTTTCTGTGAAGGTGCCATCCATCAGCTGTGTGTGTGTGTGTGTGTGTGTGTGTGTGTGTGTGTGTGTGTGTGTATGTGTTTTCCTTTACATCTGTCTTCTGGGTAAGATTTTATTTGAAGAAAGCCATTGATCAGTTCTCTGTCTAGATTCCCTTTATCAGGCCTGGTGCACCCATCCCCCAGCTGCTGTGACCATAGGCTCCTTGTGACCCCCAGCTGCCCCCTTGTACAAAGAATTGCCCTCAGCAAGGGGCTGCCTGGAGGTTATAACCCCACTCAGCAGCCCTCAGCCAATGGCCAACTGACAGGATGCACAAGGCTGGCCCTTTGCCTGGCGGGTCATGGACTCTGAAGTAAGGATTGGCTCCTGGGCTCCCTGGGATGAGGCTGAAGGTAGCTCCGGGCTGAGCCCACATCCTTATTCAGTGTTTCCATCTTGCCAGGTCCTGCTTCTCCTGAGCCTCTGCTCCAGGAGCATTTCCTCCACAAATCATTTGCACAAGAATGTCCATCTCAGGTTCCATTTCTAGACCAAAGGATTCCTTAGACAAAATGGTTCCACAACTAAGCACCATGTAAAAATCATGGGTCTAATTCAGTTGTATTATGATATATCTACCAGGGTAAATGAGACCTCTGGGGGCTCTGAGGAAAGAGGTTAAAATTCATCCTTCAGTGATTTTTCTGGTCGTCATCTCAGAAAGATCCCCCTGGAGATGGATTTTGATCAGGCTTTATAAGAGGAAAACCAACCATGATTTGGAGAACCTCTGGCCCAGGGGACACAAGCCAACTGAAGCAGATGCCTCAGACTCTGATGTTAAATGTCTTCTCTAGGGAGCACTGCAAGATTAACCCTTCTTGTTTCTTATGCCTTTTTTTTTTTTTTTTTTTTTTTTTTTGATGTGCTTCCTCTGAAGGAAGACCAAGGTGGGAGGCATCAGACTCAGGAGTAAAGGGAACAAGGAAGGGAGACAAGTGGGTCAGAGGAGCATGGTGGCAGGTGGGCAGCTGTCTCTGCTGGGCATCATGGGTCCCTCAAACTCAACACATATGACATAGAAACATCTTGTCCCTATGTCATTCTACTCCTCTTCCCTAGTTCGGTAGATGATGTGACCATCTACTCACTTCTCTTGTCAGACTGTCACTCTGCCTCTTTCTTCGTAGAAGACAACCTAACATTACTGTGTCAACTGTACCTTCTAAATATTTCTCAGATATATTCACTTTCCTCCATCCCTGATGCTACTAAACCTCTCTACGCTGCCCTCATGTCGTACCTGGGCTGTGTGACAGATTCCTGACTGACGGACGTTGCCCGTCCATTCCCCACACTGTAGCCACAGTGTCTTCTGAAACACAAATCTGTTTGTGCCTTTCTCCTACTTAAAGCCCTTTATGGGGTCTCCACTTGCCTCAGGATGGAGCCTTATCAAGACCCACGTGACCCCACTTCATTTGGCCTCACCTATTAACATGTCTTTTCTTCACAATAACTGAATCCCCCTCAACACATTCTGCTCATAAAGGCCCCTTTTCCTCAGTTGCAACCTTTGTCTTTCCACCACACTGGTGGGTCCCTCTTCCTCCTCACCCTGCGCTCTTCACCCGGCTGACTCCCTCCCACTCAGCATTCAGGTTGCAGCCTCTCTTGACACCCACCAGCCCACCCTGCTGCTAGGCACTCTTTTTTTCAAATTATTTTTTAAAGTTTTGATTTAAGTTCCAGTTAGTTAACATACAGTGTAATGTTCGTTTCAGGTGCACAATATAGTGATTCAGCACTTCCATACATCACCCGGTGCTCATTATGACAAGTGCACTCCTTCATCCCCTTTACCTATTTCACCCATCCCCCCACACCCCTCCCCTCTGGCCACCCTCAGTTTCTTCTCTATAGTAAGGAGTCTGTTTCTTGGTTTCTCTCTCTTTTTTCTTTGCTAATTTCTTTTGTTTCTTAAATTCCACATAGGAGTGAAATCCTGTGGTATTTGTCTTCTTGGACTGACTTATTTCGCTTAGGATTATACTCTCTAGCTCCATCCATGCTGTTGCAAATGGCAAGATTTCATTCGCTTTTATGTCTGAGTAACATTACATCGCACATGTATACCACATCTTCTTTATCCATTTATCTGTTGATGGACACTTGGGCTGCTTCCATAACTTGGCTATTGTAAATACGCTGCTATAAACATTGGGGTGCATGTATCCCTTTGAATTAGTATTTTTGTACCCTTTGAGTAAATTCCTAGTAATGCAATTTGCTGGATTGTAAATAGTTCTATTTTTAACTTTTTGAGGAACCTCCATATTCTTTTCCAGAGTGGCTGCACCGGTTTGCATTGCCACCAACAGTGCACGAGGATTCCCCTTTCTCCACATCCTTGCCAATACCTGTTGTTTTCCATGTTGTTGATTTTAGCCATTCTGACAGGTGTGAGGTGATATCTCATTGTGGTTTTGATTTGCATTTCCCTGATGATGAGTGATGTTGAACATCTTTTCATGTGTCTGTTGGCCATCTGGGTGTCTTCTTTGGGAAAGTGTCAATTCATGTCTTCTGTCCATTTTTTAATTGGATTATTTGTCTTTGGGTGTCGAGTTTTATCAGTTCTTTATATATTTTGGATGCTAACCCTTTATTAAATATGCTATTTGCAAGTACCTTCTCCCTTTCCATAGGTTGCTTTTTGTTTTGTTGACTGTTTTCTTCTCTGTGCACAAGCTTTTTATTTTGATATATTCCCAATAGTTTATCTTTGCTTTCATTTCCTTTGCCTCTGGAGCCCTATCTAGAAAAATGTTGCTATGGCCCATGTCACAGACATTACTGCTTGTGCTCTTTTCTAGGAGTTTTATGGCTTCAAGTCTCACATTTAGGTTTTTAATCCATTTTGAGTTTATTTTTGTGTATGGTGTAAGAAAGTGGTCCAGTTTCATTCTTTTGCATGCTGCTGTCCAGTTTTCCCAACACCACTGTCTTTTTTCCATTGGATATTCTTCTTGCTTGGTCAAAAATTAACTGTATAAATGTGAGTTCATTGCTGGATTTTCTATTCTATCGATCTATATGTCTGTTATTATGTCAGTATCATGCTGTTTTGATTACTACACCTATGTAATATAACTTCAAGTCCAGAATTGTGATGCCTCCAGCTTTGCTTTTCTTTCTCAAGATTGATTTGGCTATTTGGGGTCTTTGGTGGTTCCTTACAAATTTTAAGATTGTTAGTTCCAGCTCTGTGAAAAATGCTTTTGGTATGTTGATAGGGATTGCATTAAATGTGTAGATTGCTTTGGGTAATATATACATTTTAACCATATTTGTCCTTCCAATCCATGAACATGGAATGGCTTTCCATTTTTTTACATCATCTTGAGTTTCATCATTGTTTTATAGATTACAGGTTTTTCACTTTTTTGGTCAGGGTTTATTTGTAGGTATCTTGTTTTTGGTGCAATTATAAACAGGATTGATTCCTTAATT
This sequence comes from Ursus americanus, assembly GCF_024610735.1. NCBI lineage: Eukaryota > Metazoa > Chordata > Mammalia > Carnivora > Ursidae > Ursus > Ursus americanus. The sequence goes on along the minus strand of NC_142158.1, from coordinate 23,189,366 downwards.
TCTCTTTCTTCTGCTTTGTTATTGGTGTATAGAAATACAACAGATTTCTGTACCAATGTATCCTGCAACTTTACTAAATCATGTATCAGTTCTAGCCATTTCTTGGTGGAGTCTTTCAGGTTTTCTATATAGAGTACCATGTCATCTGCAAATAGTAAAAGTTTTAGTTCTTCCTTGCCTATCTGGATACCTTTTATTTCTTTTTGTTGTCTGATTGGTGTGACTAGGACTCCCAGTACTATGTTAAAGAGCAGTGGTGAGAGAGGACATCCCTGTCTTGCTCCTGACCATAGAGAAAAAGCTGTTTTTCCCCATGGAGGATGATATTAGCTATGGATTTTTCATACACAGGCTTTATTATGTTGAGGTATGTTCCCTCCAAACCTACTTTGTTGACGGTTTTTATCATGAATGGATGCTATACTTTGTCAAATGCTTTTTCTACATCGATTGGCAGGATCATGTGGTTCTTAACCTTTCTTTTACTAATGCGATGTATCATGTTGATTGATTTGTGAATATTGAACCACCCTTGCAACCCAGGAATAAATCCTGCTTGATCATGGTGAATTTTTTTTTTTTTAACTTATGGTTGGATTTGGTTTGCTAGTATTTTGTTGAGGATTTTTGTGTCTATGTTCATCAGGGATATTGGCCTGTAATTCTCTCTTTTTTTGTGGTATCTTAATCTGGTTTTGGTATCAGGGTAATGCTGGCCTCATAGAATGAATCTGGAAGTTTTCCTTCCTTTTCTATTTTTTTGGAATAGTTTGAGAAGAATAGGTATTAACTCTTCTTTAAATGTTTGGTAGACTTTGCCTGTGAAGCCATCTGGTCCTGGACTTTTGATTGCTGGGAGATTTGATTACTGATTCAATTTCATTGCTAGTAATCAGTCCGTTCAAATTTTCTATTTCTTCTTATTTCAGTTTTGGAAGTTTATATATCCTAGGAATGTATCCATTTCTTCTAGGTTGTCCAATTTGTTGGCATATAGTTTTTCATAATAATTCTCTTAGAATTATTTGTATTTCTGTGGTGTTGTTATTTCTCCTCTCATTTGTGATTTTATTTCTTTGGGTTTTTCTCCTTTTTTTTTTGATAAGTCTGGCTAGAGGTTTACCAATTTTACTAATTTTTTTTTGAAGAACCAGCTCCTGGTTTCATTGACCTGTTTTTTTTTTTTTTTTAAGTTTCTGTATCATTTATTTCTGCTCTAATCTTTATTATTTCCTTCTGCTGGCCTTTGTCTTTGTTTATTGCTCCTTTTCTAGTTCCTCTAGCAGTACATTTAGGTTGTTTGAGAATTTTCTTGCTTCTTGAGGAAGGTCTGTATTGCTATACACTTCCCTCTTAGGACCGCCTTTGCTGCATCCCAAAGGTTTTGGACCATTGTGCTTTCATTTTCATTTGTTTCCATGTATTTTTTTATCCCCCCCCCCTTTTTTTAAAGTAGGTTCTATGTCCATGTGGGGCTTGAACCCACGACCCTGAGATCAAGAGCCGCATGCTTAACTGACTGAGCTGGCCAGGTGCCCCTTTTTTATTTCTGATTTTATTTCCTGGTTGACCCATTCATTGTTTAGTACGATGTTATTTAACCTCCATGTATTTGTGGCCTTTCCTAATTTTTTCTTGCGGTTGACTTCTAGTTTCATAGCATTGTGGTCAGAAAAGGTGGATGGTATGACTTCAGTCTTCTTGTGTTTGTTGAGGCCTGTTTTGTGGCCTAATATGTGATCTGTTCTGGAGAATGTTCCATGTGCACTTGAAAAGAACATGTATTCTGTTGTTTTAGGTTGGAATGTTCTGAATATATCTGTTAAGTCCATCTGGTCCAGTGTGTCTTTGAAGCCAGTGTTTCCTTGCTGATTTTCTAGTTAGATCATCTGTCCCTTGATCTAAGTGGGGTGTTAAAGTCCCCTACTATGATTGTATTATTATCAATTAGTCTCTTTATGCTTGTTATTAATCGTTATATATTCGGGTGCTCCCAGGTTGTGCGCGTAAATATTTGCAATTGTTATATCTTCTTGTTGGATCGTCACCTTTTCTATTATATGGTGCCCTTCTCTGTATCTTGCTACAGTCTTCGTTTTAAAGTCTAGCTTGTCTGATATAAGTATTGCTACTCTGGCTTTCTTTTGACATCCCTTTATATAATAAATGTTTCTTCATCCCCTCGCTTTGACTCTGCACATGTCTTTAGGTCTCAAATGAGTCTCTTACAGGCAGCATTTGGATGGGTCGTTTTTTTTTTTTTTTTAAAGATTTTATTTATTTATTCGACAGAGATAGAGACAGCCAGCGAGAGAGGGAACACAAGCAGGGGGAGTGGGAGAGGAAGAAGCAGGCTCATAGCGGAGGAGCCTGATGTGGGGCTTGATCCCGGAACGCCGGGATCACGCCCTGAGCCGAAGGCAGACGCTTAACCGCTGTGCCACCCAGGCGCCCCGGGTCTTTTTTTTTTTTTTAATCCATTCTGACATCTTATGTCTTTTGATTGGAGTGTTACTCCATTTACAATCACAGTAATTATTAATAGATATGTATTTATTGCCATTTTATGATTTGGTTTTGGGTTGTATCTGGAGGTTTTCTCTGATCCTTTCTTTGTCTCTTTCGTGTTTTGCTGGTTTTCTTTAGTGGTACATTTGGATTTCTTTCTCTTTATTCTTTGCATGTTTATTAGTGGTTTTTTGATTTGTGGTTACCATTAGCTTTGTATATAACCTCTTCTGTGTATAGCAGTCTCTATTAAGTCATTTATGTTTGAACCCATTCTAGGCACTCTTGCCTGTGCTCCCAGAGCCTTGACATTCCCCTTCACCCCCATAGTCACACATCGTTGCTTGCTGTCCTTCTGCCTCACAAGACTGCAAGAGCTAGGAAGTCAGGAACCACGTGTCTCCTTTTGTCCACAGTATCCCTAGCATAAGGGCTACAGCGAAGACACTGAACCTTTGTGCCAATCAGAAAAAGTCCCCTCTCCAGGCAATGGGGTTTTCTCTCATCTTAGCAGGAGCCACATGCCAGAATATTAGAACTTGGACTAGATTGGGCCTTCCTTTGCCCTGCTTGCTTAGGTACTTTTGTGCAAAGCACAGACCACACAACCACACACAGTGGCCTGGTAAAGCAACAACCAAGTGCTTTGTGGGACCTAAGAAAAGATGTCCACAAGTAGATTTGGGTTATCACTGAGATATGTGTAAAAGGATTGCTTATTCTCCCTCTATACTGGAATGCACAGCTGGAAAGACTGGAAAATCCTTCAGAACAAGTGAAAGAAATTTCAAAGCAAAAAAGAGAGGTATTAGGCCTGACTCCCATATCTGTAGGGCTGTCATGGCATTGTGTTATAGTATAATTGGCAACATTTTTTTCTTAATAAGTTGTGCACAAAATAATGGTACATCTTATAATCTACAGCATCCTAGATTTGATAATATATGAACATCAGTCAGAGATTATATTCAGTTGCATGTATGAGACACTGCACTGTATTGGCATAACCAAATACAGTTTATTATTCTCACATGTCAAGAAGCATGGAGGCAGGCAGTCTGGACTGGTCTATCAACTCTACGATGTCATCGGTCATGGTTCCCAACAAGTAGCCAGGCTCCATCTATTTTCCTTCTATCCTCAGCCTGTGGCTGTCTCGTGATTCCCTCAAGGCTCACAAGAGTGGATACTGAATTGGCCACTACCAGTGTCTGGCACCCAGTGGCTTCCATTACGGCCTTACCTATTAGGTTGTTTCATTATCCTTAAGTTGGTTCTTCTTATTCTTTATTTTCAGTTTGCCATTTGTTTTGTTTTCATTCTAATCAGTTGCTGTGCTATTTAGCCAAGATTTTTGTTTTCTAGGTAGACCATCAATGCTCCATTAGTTCTATTCTTTATGAATTCCTGGAGTTGTTTTGTTGTTTCAGTGTTTACACATTTATTGAGATCTTTCTGTATTGCTGTATATTCTTTTTTTTTTTTAAGATTTTATCTATTTGTCAGAGAGAGAGAGAGAGAGAGCACAAGCAGGGGGAGCGGCAGGCAGAGGGAGAAGCAGACTCCCAGCTGAGCAAGGAGCCCAATGTGGGACTCAATCCCAGGACCCCGGGATCACAACGTGAGCTGAAGGCAGCCACTCAACCGACTGAGTCCGCCAGGCGTCCCATGTATGTTCTTTATTTTATAGCCCTACTCTCTTCCCTATCTCTCATAGCCTAGTGAGTACCAGATGATTTCTTCTCACCTTAGAATCCTTCGGGAGGATCTCCAATCCCACCACTGTGCATAGTTCGTCTTCTGTGATTTTGCTCTCCCTTTCAGTTTTGTGATTCTTTTTATTTGATTTTTGTTATTAAAATATTTAGACTTACTTATTGCTTTGGGAGCTTGTCTTTTTTGGTTTTGTTGTTATTGTTGCTGTTGTTGCTTCCATATTTTTCTTTATTCCCCCAGAAATTGTAACTCTGTGTGTGTGTGCGTGTGTATTTTAAGGATTTTGTCAGAAGCAAGTCACCTGCACTATTGCTCATTGATTTTGTATGGATATCTAATGGGAGTAATTGTGTAAAAATACACAGATGTTGAGGGCAAGATTGGAATCTTCAATTCTTTTCCTTTGTCTCTCATCTAGTGTCAATTACTTTAAGTAAACAGATTGTATTTCTGAGGTGCCCGACTGGCTCAGTCAGTAGAGCGTGCGACTCTTGATCTTGGGGTTGTGAGTTCGACCCCACATTGGGTGTAGAGATTGCTTTAAAAAATTTTTTTTAAAGTTTGTGTTTCTTACTAGAGTTTTATCATTTATCATCAGGAATTGACAAATAATGGCTTATGGACAATATCCAGCTCATCACTTGCTCTTGTGAGTAAAATTTTAGGGGGACACAGCTATACCCATTCATGTAAACATTTTGTGCCACAAAGGTAGAGTTAAGCAGTTGTGACAAAGACCATATGGCCTCCAAAGGCTAAAATATATACTGACTCTTTAAAAAAAGCTTGCTGACCCCTGTCCTCAAGTAATGAATTTAATTCCACAGCAGCCCAAGAGGTATGTAGCATAGCATCGTTTAAGCTGAGAGAGGTTATGCCATCGGCTGAAAGTCACAGAACTCGTAAGCAGCAACGCCCAGATCTGATCCCAAGTCAGGACGCTATTTATGTTATGCCTCTTTTACATCCATAAAGCCATTTTAATCTCAAAAAAATCCTCTCATTCCTCTTTTGCAGATGAGGAAACTGAGGCTTAGTAATTTGTCCAAGTTCATAGAGCTGGTGAACAGCCGTGGCAAGATTTGAACCCACATCAGTCTACAGCCTAATGGTTCTGCTCTTTCTACCAAGCAACGCTGCCTCTAAATATTATATTGTTAGATAGATTGTATTACTTCTCAAACATTCTCTGAGCAGCAATGATTTGAGCCTAACCTTATTTATTTATTTTTTATTATAATAATATTTTGTATTATATTATGTTAGTCACCATACAGTACATCCCTGGTTTTTTATGTAAAGTTCCATGATTCGTTACTTGCAGATAACACCCAGTGCACCGTGCAATACGTGCCCTCCTTACTACCCGTCACCAGCCTATCCCATTCCTCCACCCCCCTCCCCTCTGAAGCCCTCAGTTTGTTTCTCAGAGTCCATAGGCTCTCATGCTTCATTCCCCCCTCTGACTACCCCCCTTTCTTTATCCCTTTCTTCTACCGATCTTCCTAGTTCTTATGTTCCATAGATGAGAGAAACCATATGATAATTGTCTTTCTCTGCTTGACTTATTTCACTTAGCATTATCTCCTCCAGTGCCATCCATGTTGCAGCAAATGTTGAGAAATCGTTCTTTTTGATAGCTGAGTAATATTCCATTGTATATATGGACCACATCTTCTTAATCCAGTCATCTGTTGAAGGGCATCTCGGCACCTTCCACGATTTAGCTATTGTGGACAATGCTGCTATGAACATTGTGGTGCATATGGCCCTTCTCTTCACTACGTCTGTATCTTTGGGGTAAATACCAAGTAGTACAATTGCTGGATCATAGGGTAGATCAATTTTTAACTTTTTAAGGGACCTCCACACTGTTTTCCAGAGTGGCTGTACCAACTTGTATTCCCACCAACAATGTAGGAGGGATCCCCTTTCTCTACATCCTCTCCAACAATTGTTGTTTCTTGAAATTACGGTCCAGGTCCCTTCAGAAGTAAGAGGAAAACTGCTGAGAGGGGTTGACAGTTTATTTTTTTTTCCTAAAGATTTTATTTATTTGACAGAGAGAGAGACCACAAGCCAGGGGAATGGCAGGCAGAGTGAGAGGGAGAAGCATGCTTCCCACTGAGCAGAGAGCACAAGGTGGGGCTCGATCCCAGGACCCCGGGATCATGGCCTGAGACAAAGGCAGACACTTAACCGACTGAGCCACCCAGGTGCTCTGGGGTTGATGGTTTTTTTGACATTTTTGTCCCTTCAGCACCAGGTTTTTCTGAACCTTAAAGCATGTGGGGATATCATTTACCTAACAAAGCAGGCATTGCAGGAACTTGCTAAACCTGAGCTAATTTGCTACATTCTAGCACTACCATCCCCCCTAATTTTTCCCCCAGATTAGCAGGCAATAAATGCAAAATTACTCCTTAAACAAAGTCACTATGTAATCCCATGAGTTTGATTGCAAGCCTACAGTTTACAAAGGAAACTGGATCAGATTCTCCCTCCATATTTCTTTTGACCTTTGAACATGTAACACTAAAAGGTAATCATCATTTTATGATGGTCAAAGATTCTCGTTTTATCAAAGTACCGATAGGATGCATAAGACAAGTAGGTACCCACACTCAAACTGTGCAGGGTTGGGTTGTAATTCCATCTGGCTTTGTGGGAAGGAATTGGCAGCCAGATGGAAGTTAGTAGAACTAGAGAGACAGGATCAGCAGCAGAATAGGAAAAGAGGATGTGATAAAGACAGAGAAAGAAACAGAAATCCCTTTTGCAGATTTCCAAGGGGGTCTTGCATGCAGACAAGCAAATGACGTGACACAGACATGGAGACATGGCTGAGGGGCCAGTCCTCACTGGCACACCTGATGTGTGAGGTTATCATTGTGCTTGTTTCACATCTGGAAGAGCAGAGCCCTCCTCCGAAGCCTCACCAGGAAAGTACTCGGGGAGAGAAGAGCACACGGCAGGACTGAAGTGTTTGAGCACCTGCCATCATGTGACAGAAGAGCCCCTAAGATACAATCTTTCATCCGTGACTTCATAGGCCTGGTAATGCATTTTGTTTCCATGTCAGTTTGTTTGTATCCCGTAAGAATGAATAGCATGGGCTTGCTTTGTGTCACAAAGAGTGCATTTGCCCATTCCTTGTTAGGCTTCTTCTAAGAGGCAGACTTTTTCAGGCTGAGAGTCCATTCTACAGAGAGCAAGCAAGAAATAGAAAAAAATACTTGTGGGACAAGGGGGTCCCCTTTTAATTATATTTCTGCGAGTCTCCTGTTTACTTCCCAGGCTGCCCTGAATCAAGCTCCAGGGCACTAGCAAGCCACAGGTGAAATTCACACCAGGCACTCCCTGGGGGGTTGGAAATTGACACCAGTAATCCCCAAGGGGCTATTTTTGCAAAGGTGTAAAGTTTATTTTCTTAAATTACTTGGAATACACTTCCCCATGATTTTAGAGGCTCTTTTAAAGGACCCAAAATGTCTAGCAGAAGGTGTGAGAGGAGATTGTGATTATAAGGACTTTTTGAAATTCGTTATGGCATCAGTCCTAAGTACTCAAAACATTGCTATTGTCACTGTCATGCTTGTCTCTTCATAAGCCACTGCAACAGGACAAATAATAGATTGCTTATTCTGCCAGCTTCCACGTACCACTGAAAAAAATAACTTGCAGAATTGGGGGAATCTAATGGTACACTCAATGAGGAAAGAACCAGGTGTTCTTTCATTTGTATGAGACTAAAGAGACTAATTCATTCATGAAACAAAAATAGAGACTAGGTCATAGTAGAGAAAATCCATGCTCTGAGAGACCAGCTGGATGACCTTGAGTGACCCCGGGAGAGAGCCACTGATCTGAAGGAAAGTGACCCAATGGGCTGCTTTTCTGGCTTGTTTTGACAGAAAGTCGTGCCTGCGGGTGGTTACAGTGGCATGGTACAGGTCAACTGGTTTAGCAGATGGGAGAGGACAAACAAAACATGTACAGGTTGTCTTCTTATTTTGTTATTTGCATGTACCACAGTTATCAAAAACGTCTCACACGAGCGAGAACACAGAGGCTCCCTCAAAGGGGCAGGCTGGGTCTCAGCACGCATGGGGTTGGTGTCCCCGCAAACTGCCTCCCAGCAGCCCATCCCTGGAGCCCGGAATAGTAGCCCCAGCTTCATTCCTTTGGGTTCAGGGTTGGTTATTAAAGGACCAGTGCCCAGACAGTATAAAACCTTCAGTGGAGCCTAGCTTACTCATGAGGCGCACTTTCCCCGGTGTGGCAGACGATCAGCTGGGGATGCCTGTGTCTAGACTTTCCTGACGGTGGTTCTGGGCAGGCAGAGCGTCACCAGGTGGCAGCCGGGAGAAGAGGAAGCTCTGAGGGTGCTAACGGGTGTTCTCACAGAGCCAGGGAAAGCCAGCTTCACCCGTGTCACAGCGTTTCCCGGGCTGGTGGTAAATTCAAGAACGAGGACAAAATATTGTTCACACATCTGCCCTGCTGTTTCCTGCAAAGCTGGGGAGGATTTCAAAGGCCTGCGAGCCCTGTTATTTGTAAGAAGCAGAGGAAAACCACAAAGCATCTAAGCAACGACCCATTGTCGGCAAGATCTTGCCTTCCGAACTGACTCACATTGTCACTCAGGGAGCTCGGGCCTCCGTGTGGCAGCACAGACTGAACCGTGATCTCTGCAGAACGATGGAGGCAGGGAAAGCCAGCAGATGGTTTACCGCGGTGTGGCCCAGGCGCTAATAGCAACAGAGCCCAGCGCCGGCACTTGCTTAGTCAGCGGAGGCCTTCACATACCGCCCAGACGAGGGAGTGGGCTGTTCCAGGGTCGTGTGAGGACAGGAGTGGAGCCCGAGTCCTGGCTGGACTAAGCAGATTTCTCCTAATCTCCTCAGCACGTCGTCACGGGGGGTGCAGCCCTAGAGAGCTGTTCAAATTCTCCAAGAGTATCTCTAATGCTTTGTCTGATTTCCTGCTCCTAGGATAGTGTCTGTGATCTTTTGGTGATATTCGGAGCTTACCAAATTAGAGAAGTTTCCATGTGGATGGAAGTTGTCTTTGTATACCAACGTTCTAGGGTTTTTTTTCCCTTTTTTTTGATGTCAATCTTTCTTTTTTTTCCCCCTTAAATTCCAGGGTAGTTAATATACGGTGTTATATTAGATTCAGGTGTACGGTCTAGTGATTGAACAACTCTATACATGACTCAGTGCTCATAGTAAGTGTGCTCTTAATCCCATCACCTATTCACCCCTCCCCCACCCCTTCCCCTCTGCTGACCACCAGTGTGTTGTCTAGAGTTTAGAGTCCGTTTCTTGGTTTGTCTCTGTTCTTTTGTTTCTTAAATTCCACATGTGAGTGAGATCCTATGGTATTTGCCTTTCTCTGATGGACTTATTTCGTTTAGCATATACTCTCTAGTTCCATGCATGTTGTTGCAAATGGCAAGCTTTCTTTCTTTTTATGGCTGAGTAATAGTCCATTCTTCTTTATCCATTCTTCTATCCATGGACACTTGGGCTGATTCCATAGTTCGACTATTGCAGATAACGCTGCTGTAAACATAGGGGTGCATGTATCTCTTTGAATTAGTGTTTTCATATTTTGGGGGTAAATACCTAGTTGTGCAATTGCCGGATCATAGGGGAGTTCTATTTTTAACCTTTTGAGGAACCTCCATACTGTTTTCCAGAGTGCCTGCACCAGTTTGCATTCCCACCAACAGTGTAAGAGGGTCCCCTTTTCCACATCCTCACCAACACTTGTTTCCTGTGTTTTTGATTTTAGCCATTCTGACAGGTGTGAGGAGAGATCTTATTATAGTTTTGATTTGCATTTCCCAGATGATGAGTGATGCTGAGCGTCTTTTCATATGTTTTGGCCATCTGGATGTCTTCTTCGGAGAAATATCTATTCATGTCTAAGGCCCATTTTTAAATTGGATTATTTGTTTTTTGGGCGTTGAGTTTTATGATTTCTTTATATATTTTGGATACTAACCCTTTATCAAACATGCTGTTTGTAAATATCTTCTCCCTTTCCTTCGGTTGCCTTTCAGTTTTGTTGATTGTTTCCTTCACTGGGCACAAGCTTTGTATTTTGATGTAGTCCCACTAGTTTAGTTTTGCTTTTATTTCTCTTGCCTCAGGAGACATATCTAGAAAACATGTTGCTACAGCTAATGGTAAAGAAGTTACTGCCTGTGTTCTCTTTTAGGGTTTTTATGGTTTCAGGTCTTTAACCCATTTTGAGTTTATTTTTGTGCATGGTGTAAGAAAGTGGTCCATTTTCATTCTTTTTTTTTAAATAATATATTTTTTATTATATTATGTTAGTCACCATACAGTACATCCCTGGTTTTTGATGTAAAGTTCCATGATTCATTACTTGCGTATAACACCCAGTGCTCCATGCAATACGTGCCCTCCTTACTACCCATCACCAGCCTATCCCATTCCCCCACCCCCTCCCCTCTGAAGCCCTCAGTTTGTTTCCCAGAGTCCACAGTCTCTCATGGTTCATTCCCCCTTCTGATTACCCACCAGTTTCATTCTTTGGCATGTTGCTGTCCAGTTTTCCCAACACCATTTGTTGAAGAGACTTCTTCCCAGTGCATGCTCTTCCCTGCTTTGTCAGAGATCAATTGACCATATAAATGTGGGTTCATTTCTGGGTTTTCTATTCTATTCCATTGATCTATCAGTCAGTTTTTGTGTCGGTGCCATACTGTTTTGATGACTACAGCTATATCTTGATATCTAGGATTGTGATACCTCCAGCTTTGTTCTTCTTTTTCAGGATTGCTTTGGCTCTTCAGAGTCTTTTGTGGTTCCATACAAATTTTAAGATTATTTGTTCTAGCTCTGTGAAGAATCCTATTGGTATGTTGATAGGGATTGCAATAAATGTGTAGATGGCTTTGGGTAGTATAGACATTTTAACAATATTTGTTCTTCCCATCCATGACCATGGAATATCTTTCTATTTCTTTGTGTCCTCTTCAGTTTTTGTCTTTGTTTTTTTTTTTTAAGATTTTATTTATTTATTTGACAGAGACAGCCAGCGAGAGAGGGAACACAAGCAGGGGGAGTGGGAGAGGAAGAAGCAGGCTCCTAGTGGAGGAGCCTGATGTGGGGCTCGATCCCAGAACGCCGGGATCACGCCCTGAGCCGAAGGCAGACGCTTAATGACTACGCCACCCAGGCGCCCCCCTCTTCAGTTTTTTTAACCCATGTTTTATAGTTTTCAGAGTACAGGTCTTTTGCCTCCTTGGTTAAGTTTCTCTAGGTATTTTATTTATTTTTTGGGGTGCAGTTTTAAGTGGAATTGTTTTCTTCATTTCTCTTTCTGGTACTTCATTGTTAGTGTATAGAAATGCAACAAATTTCTATATATTGATTTTGTATCCTGCGACTTTACTGAATCCATTGATCAGTTCAAGTAGTTTTCTTTTGGTGGAGTCTTTAGGGTTTTCTATATATAGTATCATGTCATCTGCAAATACTGAAAATTTTACTTCTTACTTACTTTACTTCTTACTTGCTTACTACTTTGGATGCCTGTTACTTCTCTCTCTTGTCTGATTGCTGTGGTGAGGACTTCCAAAACTATGTTGAACAAAAGTGTTGAGAGCGGATATCCTTGTCTTTTTCCTGAACTTAGGGGAAAATATTTTTCCCATTGGGTATGATGTTAGCTGTGGGTTTTTCATATACGGCCTTTATTATGTTGAGGCATGTTCCCTCTAAACGCACTTTGTTGAGGGTTTTTTTCATGAGTGTATTAAGGTGTTATTTTTTTCATAGTTGATTGTTGCTGTATAAAAACTGAATTGATTAAGAAAACCTTATACGAGTAGTTCCTAATTGGAAGAGGAGGTGTTGGGTACTATTTTATATATATAAATAATATGTATTAAAATATATATATAATATATATTAAAATATATATAATATATATTAAAATATATATTATATATATATATAACTGGGCCCTACCCATGAATATTATACATATAATATATAAATATATAAATTATACATATGACTGGGTCCCACCCACAAAGATTCTGATAGGTTCCATCCCAAACCCCAACCCTTTTAACTTGAGTTATCTCATTAGTATTTTGGTTACAATTGCATTTAGATGTGGGAAACAGAAAGTATATCTACAGTGGCTTAAACAAAAAGAGAAGAATTTTCTCACACAAGAAATGTGGAGTTGGCGGATTTGGTTCAGCGGTTAGGCAATGGCAGGGGCTACACCGTGTGGTTCCCTTGGCCTTTTCCTTCATAAATGCAAAGTAACCGTTGTCATGAGCCATCCAGCCCATCAGCAGGAAAGGAGACAGGGAAGAGGGGCATGCCAACTTTCAAGCAGCTACCTGCGAAGACTTCTGCTTATGTCTCTTGGGTCTGAACCAGGCTGCAAGGAAGGATGTATAGCAGGAGGGGACAAGAAGAAGACATTGGGAAGGGTTGGGAGTAGCCACTCCATGAATCCACCACAATTGGTTTCTGGGATGGTGAGAAAAATTACCAGGTCCGGCTGGTTGACTATCACCATCGAGATGATACTTTATTCTGCCCCTAATGTAAGATTTTCATCGTAGGAATTGGTTGTTAAATTTTGGTCCTTAAGGACACCACCTAATAATGGTTTTCTATAAAATAAGAAACTCATCCAAGAGGAGTCTGTGGGTGGTATCAAAGCCTGGACCTTCAGTCTCGAGACACCAATGGCTATACTTTTTAGGAATGTGAATTCTTGGATGTCAAATCTTTATTCTCAAGCAGTTCCCTCCATCTTCAACCAAGAGGTAAACTGTGCTGAAATGTAAAAAAGAGAGAAAACTCAGTGTCTGACAATAGCTTCACTGGGTAGAATAGAGCGTACATGCGATGTATCCAGGTGGCTTTGCTCTTGGTCAACTTCAGTGCAGTCATGATGAGCAATTGTTTTTAAAGTGCCTCCGTTGCATTTATGTATATATGTATGTTATGTATGTATTTGTATTTTATTCCAGTATAATTAACATACAATGTTATAGTAGTTTCAGGCGTACAATATAGTGATGCAGCAATTCTAGACATTACTCAGTGCTCTTCCTGAGAAGTGCTCTCTTAATCCCCTCCACCTACGTCACCCGTCCCCCACCCACCTCCCCTCTGCTGACCCTCAGTGTGTTCTCTACAGTTAAGAGTCTGTTTTTTGGTCTCTTTTCTCCTTCATTCATTTGTTTTGTTTCTTAAATTCCACATATGTGTGAAATCATATGGTATTTATCTTTCTGTGATGAGCAATTTTGAAGGAGTCCTTCCAAGGATAGACCAAAAACAGAAATTGAAACAATTGTGCATAATTATGAACTACTTATGCAAAAGGAGGATCCTGTCTAGTTCTGATTCTCCCACCGTCCTGCTGTGTGACCTTACGCACCTCAGTAATGTCTGTGGGATTTTATGTCTGCAATTTTATGTCCACATATGTGAAATGAGGAAGCTGGATTAGGGGATCCCTTGTAACTAAAAAGGAAAATGATGTTCCCAAAAAGGCTGAACATTAATTAATTGTTGAATTAGGTGGATTACAGAATCTATGGCTTCCGGTTTGGATATCATCAAAATTGACCCACTGATAGTGACACAAAAAAAGGAAAAAAGAGTAGCATTGTTTTACTTTTAAAAATAGTTTTTTGGGGACACCTGGATGGCTCAGTCAGTTAAGCATCTGCATTTGGCTCAGGTCAGGATCCCACGGTCCTGGGATCGAGTCCCGTGTCAGGCTCCCGGCTCAGCGGGGAGCCTGCTTCTCCCTCTGCCTGCCACTCCCCCTGCTTATGTGCTCTCTTTCTCTCTCTCTCTCTGACAAATAAGTTTTTAAAAAATTTAAAAAAATAAAATAACAATAGTTTTTTAAAAACTTTCCTGCTTTCCATACACAGTTTTAAAAACATGACCACCTTGGCTGACCGAAGCACGAGTCTGAAATTAATCAGTAGCATTGCACATGTAAGGTTAAGTACTTCTTCAAAAAGTGTAACCTCCAACCAACCCCTGCTCAACAGTTATCAAAGGTTCACCAAGATTTCACTTGTGAATTGCTGAAATGATATTTCTAGCTCGGATCTCTCTGCTGAATGTATGTAACTGCCCCTGAACGTCTGCACCGAAAGAGTTTAAAACGGAGCTTACTTCCCTTGCAAACCCGCTCCTCCTCCTGAGTTTCCTAGCTCAGCAAATGAACCCTCCGTCCAGCCTCTTGATTCTCTCTTCTAACTATCTGTGTGCCTGAGCCTCTCTGTGTTCCCACTGCCACCACCCCGGCCATCTCCACCCCTCGTGTGATTGCCACAGCAGCCAGCCAGCTGTTCTGTGCCAGCCCTGCAAGCCATTCACACGATCTTCCAACGCCAATGTAATTCTTTCACTCAGCAAATATTTATCGAATGTTTCCTACATGAGCGGCCCTGTCCAGTCACTGGGGATTCAACAGTGTACACAATAAAGTCCTTGCCTTTGCGGAACTTACATCACAGAAGAGGCAGACGAGAAGTAACTTAACAAATGGCTATCTACTAAAGGGACGGAGAGGGGTACGTGCAATAAAGAAAAGCAAGGTAGGAATGTTTTTAGGTAGGGTGGCCGAGGAAGATATCTGAAGGGTGATAATGGACCAGAATGAAGCGAAGAAGCAAACAAGGTGAACATCAGGGCAAAGAACGTTCTGGAGTGAGAAAGCCCTAGAGGAGGGGCTTGCTTAGTGAGTTCCAAGAGCGGCAAGGAAGCCGGTGGAGTTGCAGTGGAGGGAACCAGGAGGAGAATGGACATGAGCCCATGGTGGTGACAAGGGACCAAGCGACTAGAGGCCCGTCAGCTACTGAAAGCTCTTCTGCAGGGGAGTGACGTCCCCACATTCACGTTTCAAAATTCCCTCTGCTATGTAGAAAATGAACCGTAAAGGATCAGGAATGGTCGCAGAGAGATCAGTTAGGAGATCAGGTGCCTCGTTTTGGAAGATTTATTTCATTTTTTTTTTATTGTGGGAGAATAAACGTAACATAAAATTTACTATTTTTTTAAAGATTTATTTGTTTATTTGAGAGAGTGAATGAGAGAGAGAGAGAGAGCATGAGTGGTGGGGGGGGGACAGAGAGAGAGAGGGAATAGCAGACTCCCTGCTGAGCAGGAAGCCCAATTTGGGGCTTGATCTGGGATTCTGGGATCATGACCTGAGCTGAAGGCAGACACTTAACTGACTGAGTCACCCAGGTGCCCCATCAAATTTACTATTTTAACCACTTTTAAGTGCACAGTTGAGGGACATTATATACATTCACACTGCTGTGCGCCATCACCAACATCCGGGTCCAGAACGCTCACATCTTTCAAACTTGAACTCGTTAAGTACCCATTACTCATGAATACCCATTAAACAGCAACTCCCCACCCCCACCTCCCCCAGCATTCTACTTTCTGTCTCTATGAATTTAACCTTTCTAGGTACCTAATATAAGCAGAATCACATATTTGTCTTCTTGTCTCTGACTCATTCACTTAGCAATAATATCTTCAATGTTCATCCACGTGGCAGCAGGTGTCAGGATTCCCTTCCTTTTTAAGGCTGAATAATATTCCACTGTAGGACTATATATTTTGTTCATTTATCCATTGGTGGACACTTGGGTTGTTTCCACCTTTCGGCCATCGTGAACAATGCCGCTGTGAACATCGGTGGACCAGTATCTACTCAAGCCATGCGCTGCTTTCAGTTTTTTGGGGTAAACGCCCAGAAGTGGAATTGTAGGATCATACGCTAATCCCTGTGGGTCTGTTTCCAATGGCGGATATGGAAGGAACCTAGAGCTCTGCTTAATATTTTTCAGTGGTTTCCCTCTGCCATCAGGACAAAGTCCAAAGTCAGGTGGACACGGTTCAGACATTCCATACGGTCTCATCCTGGCTCATCCTGCACAGTCCCCACCACCTCGTTCTAAATTCTAGCCAATTTCTTCCAATCCCCAGAATAGGCCACACAGTTTCTTCTTCTGAGAATTGCTCTCTCTCAAATAAATAAATAAATAAATGAAATCTTTAAAGGGGGCGCCTGGGTGGCTCAGTTGGTTAAGCGACTGCCTTTGGCTCAGGTTATGATCCTGGAGACCCGGGATTGAGTCCTGTGTCAGGCTCCCTGCTCAGCAAGGAGTCTCCTTCTCTCTCTGACCGTCCCTCCTCTCATGCTCTCTGTCTCTCATTCTCTCTCTCTTTCTCAAATAAATAAATAAAATCTTAAAAAAAAAAAAAGAATTTCCCCCAAGTCGCAGCTGACTTGTGTTTCTTCTTCGTTCTCCCTTATGGGGGACTTCTCTGCCCACCAAGTTGAGGGTAGGTTTCCTAATGCCACCACCCCACGAGTTCCCCGAGGGCCTTGCTGTCCCCACCATAAGCATGGCCTATCCATACAGTGCTGTCCTACCTGGCTCCGTGTTGCCCTTGAGGGGGTAAGTGCTGTGTCTGACACAGACCTGATACCTCCAGGTAGGAGGAGGAGTTATTGAATAAATGAACAAAGGCAGATCTACAATAAAATAACAACCTGTCCGTTCCTCGAGATGCAGTGCTTTGAAGCATGAGTTACAGACGAAAACACCTCCAGGGGCCTGATAACCCAGATGTGTGATGTGGAGAGTGGAGGTATAATAAAATAGAGAATGGGGGCAGGGGACCCGTGGCTTTCCAGATCTCCTCTTCTAGAGTTCTGTGCAATTGGGTACCACCAGCCACGCATGACTATTTAAATGAAAATTTATTAAAATGAAATAAAATTTAAAGTCAGTTCCTACACCAAACTAGCCCCATTTCAAGTACTCAGTAGGCAGCCACATGTGAGTGTTGGCTACCCCACCGCACAGGGCAGACATGGAACATTCTCATTGTGGTAGGAAGTTCTATTCAACGGGGCTGTTCTAAGGAGCGTATATCCCACCAGGGGCATTCAGGTTTAGAAATGTTGAACACCATGCTGGCCAAGCAGAATACTTTGGTACCCTCGTTTCAATACTCCACTCCCAAAAATGAATCATCCGATAAAGCCAGACGCTTGGGGATTGCAGTGCAGGGACTCAATTGTGCAGGAATGAGTTCCACGGATGAGACAATGATGTTTGAGGACATTGCTTATTACCCACTTTACATAGCAGCCTTTTTCTGAAAATCCTGGAGGAAATTGCTCTCTGATCTTAGTGTCAGGAATAGTCGTAGGTTTCTACATCACAGTCTAATTCGGTAATTGATCAGATTTCCATCTTCGCATTCGTGTCTAAACCTTAAGAGCCAAATATGACCCAGTGCTAGCAAGTGAGCCAGACCTCATTCTGTGCATAAAACCCTCAGCGGAATCTTATTTTTCCTAGTGCTCCTCCCTTAAGAAAAATCCCGTGACGTGTGTTTTGTCAATATGTTTTTCTCCTCGTGAATCGGATGTATTTATTTGGTGCTGTATAGTATCCCATTGTATATACGCACCAGAGTTTACTTCTCGATCCCTTGATTGATAGGCATTTGAGTTGTTTCCAGTTTTCCCTGTAAGGGACAAAGCTAATGGCTGTCCCTGGGTGTCTGTCTTTGCGCTGGTGCCTGGGAGTGCACTGGGGAATGGAACCGCGGGCTTGTAGCCTACCCTTGCTCTTCGCTTTATGATGTTGCTCAATCGCCCTCCAACGCTCTTGTCCCAGCTTACTTCCCCACCAGCGCCCTCTGAGCATCTCACTTGTGCACCCCCCGCCCCGCCCCGCCCCGCCTTGCTGGGAACTGTTACAATGTCTGTCAATAGAATGGGCTGAAATGTCTCATTGCCTCAGCCGCTCGTGATCCTGTGTCTGTTTCCATATCTATGTGCCTGATTGTGTTTCCTCCTTTGTTGAGTTTCCAGGACACATCCTTGGCCCATTCTCTTCCTCCCCTCCCCCGGGTTTTGAATGCATTTAATAAACATGTGAGAAACAAAACTTTCTAATTAGCTTATAAACCGATAGCAGAAAAAATAGAAATGTGTTGGATCAATTTTGATAAAGAACTTCTGTGTAGTTGGTAGGTGTCATTTACCCATTTTCTACTGGGTTGTTTATCGTCTTATTGACGGAAGGGAACTATGTAAATCTGTTTTTAAAAGTCACAGCTTTCTTGGGATATTACGCCCATAACCATAAAACTTAGCCTTTGAAAATGTACAATCCAGTGGTGTTTAGTATATTCCCAGAGTTGTGTCACCATCACCACTGTCTAATTTTAGAACATTTTGTCACCCTAAAAAGAAGTCCTATAAGCATTAGGAGCCAGTCTCTTCCTTCCCACCCCCACCTCCTGGCCCCAGGCAACCACCAATTGAAATTTTGTCTCAATGCATTTGCTTATTTTAGACATGTCACATAAATGGAATCATATAATAACATCCATTTTGAAATAAGATGGGGGTCTAAATAAATACTTCAATGAGTTATAAGACAATTTTGCCTTTTTGAATTATGTAAGTGGCCTGCCATGCTTAGATGCTTTATACTTGCATCTAAATCTATTTTCTTTTTCCTCTAAGTTATGAATGATAAATATATACATTTTACAATCTGCCTTCCTGATCCCTGGCATCTTTCACCTTCAAGGATTTCCAGAGATCAACATCTTCCCTTTGAAAAGGATTGGCCTGAAGCAAATCATAGTCTAAACACGGCTCTTGGAAGAGCAGAGCTAAAATTCAGTTTTGTTTACATTTGGCTGAACTAAAAGGGGTCATTTCAAGAAAGAGTCAAGGACTAGAAAAGGAAATGGCCCGGAATGAGTTTAAAAGATTTAATGTTTAAAAATTGGGGAACTCTAAGGGAACTTCCAGCTACTAACAACTGCACGATTAAAAAGGAATCATACAAAGTCTTAGGGTAACAAGCCAAACCAAAGTTCTTTAGGGGCAAACATCAGAAAGTATATATTTCTATGTATATGTAATACCATGTACAATGCAAAAGTGAAAATGCAGACCATAAATTTCCTCTAGGAAATAACATTCTTTGAGAGTTGAAGGTGGGGGCTGGGAAAAGAAAGAGTGGGCCGTATTGAATGAGAAGCTTATGATCAGAAATTTTCTGCCCATGAAACAAAAAGGATTGAGTCAAATAGAACTGAAAGTTAAATCTAACCAGTAAGTCAACTATAATGTTCACGTGTTTTGTTTTTCTAATCTTTCCAAAGCAAACAATGGTGGTGGTTATTGATTTTCTCTGTACGTCCCGAGAGGCACAATGGTGGTTTTAATTTTATGGATTGAAAGTTCCATATCGTGTCACTTTCAGTGAATGTATTCTTCCTAATTTGCTGTTGGGTTTTAGAAATCCACATTATTTGAACATATCTTTCCAGGTGAAGCTAGTGTTATTTTTTCCCCCTAAAATGTAAACTCTTATAGAGGCTTTTTGTAAACACATCCAGCATTTCACACATGCCCACAAAGGCCTAACAAATGGTATTTGCTACCAGACACAGAGAGTGACCGTGGGTATTGTTAACACAGGCTGGCATCTTCTCCCAGGAACTATGTGTGTATCAAGATCTCTGGGGACGTGTTAGATTTAAGCATAAATATGATTATAAAATAAATGCAATATGTTTTTTTTTTTACTTGAAACTTCCAGTTATTTCTCGCTGGTTAGCCTCTTCTGTTTATGCTGCTTTTAAAGACAAAATTGTCAAATCCTCTAGTGGTTTCCCGAAGAAAGAATAAGGAGATTCATGAAATGTAGTCTAACACTTCAGGAACCCCCACTCCCTGTGGGAGCACAATCCAGACCTGAGAATATTTTTAGGAACTGCGGTTTATGACTTTCAGGCACATGTAAACTGGGGCTGGGGGATAGGTGTTTGCAAGCCAAGGACCTCCTGGTCTGTGTTTATGTCTCACTCGTGATGGGCAGTGCAGACACGAACAGCGCTAACGCGCGCTCCGAGCACATTGTTTGGGCAAATGGACATGAAAATGGGATCAACATCTTTTCTTGATTAATATGCTTATCAAGAGTTTTTGAGGACAGGAGCCATCATACAGCTTCTTCCATGCTAACATACTTCAAAGTATTTAAATTAGAAAGATTTAGTCAACAAAGAGAAGGTGTGTACCCCAGGCACTTTACCAAAGAACTCAGCTCTTAATTGGCTGCCAAAAAGCACCGTGGAAGCAATTAATATCCACAGAAGCTGTTGAAAGGACCTGTTAATTATTCATTTTCCTAAATCTCTCCATTTTCTGTTTCTGCATTATTACGTGGCCTAAGAGCAGCCATACTTTGCCATATAGGTGTTTCTCAAACTTTCATGTACCAGGTACCTGGGCCCTGTTCTATGCCGCACCCCCTCCCACCCCATTTTGATTTAGTCGGTCTAGACAGGGCTTAGGAGTTTGCGTGCATGTCAAGTAGCCCTAGGCGATTTTGACCCCTCTGTGATACCACTGACCACGTCTGAGAAATCGGACATGAACGTGTCAAAATTTTCTACATGCTGTGTTCTGATAGCTGATGCTGCACATGGATACAAGGCCATTCCTGTGGGGGAGCCTGGCTGGCTCAGTCGGAAGAGCGTGCGCCTCTTGATCTCAGGGTTGCGAGTTCGAGCCTCATGCTGGGTGTAGAGATTTCTTTTTTTTTTTTTTTTTAAAGATTTTATTTATTTGACAGAGAGAGAGACAGCCAGCGAAAGAGGGAACACAAGCAGGGGGAGTGGGAGAGGAAGAAGCAGGCTCATAGCGGAGGAGCCTGATGTGGGGCTCGATCCCATAACACCGGGATCACGCCCTGAGCCGAAGGCAGACGCTTAACCGCTGTGCCACCCAGGTGCCCCGGGTGTAGAGATTTCTTAATCAATTAATTAAATTTTGGGGGCGCCTGGGTGGCTCAGTTGTTAAGCGTCTGCCTTCGGCTCAGGGCATGATCCCGGAGTCCTGGGATGTAGCCCCACATCAGGCTCCTCTGCTGAGAGACTGCTTCTTCCTCTCCCACTCCCCCTGCTTGGGTTCCCTGTCTTGCTGGCTGTCTCTGTCAAATAAATAAATAAAATCTTTAAAAACAATTAATTTTTTTTTAAAAAAACAAGGCAATTTCTTATGAAGAAATTTTGCATCTCTTGCAAAACTGTTGTTTCCATGTTGTTATTCAATATTTCTTACGGGTCTTTTATGTAAGAAATGATGTGACAAATTTTTTTCAAAGATTTATTTATTTATGAGAGAGAGAGAGAAACCCAAGCAGACTCCTCCCTGAGCACAGAGCCCAATACAGGGCTTGATCTCACGACCCTGAGGTCATGACCTGAGCTGAAACCAAGGGCCAGACGCTTAACCAATTACACCACCCAGGCATTCCTTATGTGACAAATTTATCTGAGAATTTCCTGAGTGACAGAAAAAAAGTTTTCCTCTCCTGAAAAACTGATTTTCTTCCAACTAACAACAAAAGAATAAAAATTATCTCTCTGCTCCCTGCTCCTGGAATATCCAGGGGAAGCTCAGAGAACAAAAAAGCATGTCATTTGAGGTTCTCAGTGGATATTTTCCTTGTTCTCTTCCTCAATATGCTTCTGAACTTTTTTTTCCCATTTAGGTTTTACCCGTTCTGGTGCAAATCACTTTTTATTGGTTATAATGCTTTCTGAGAAGCAGGGAGGAGAAATTATAAAAATGTAAGTAAAATATTTAATATAATTGTAGCTTCATAATATTACCAGTAATTCTCTTGCATTCAACTGGAAGCCAAAGCCCTGTGTTGACCTGGGCTGCCTTTCTGGCTCAACGTGTTCCTCACGCACACTTTGGGTTTCTCTCATTCCCTGAGGGTGCATTACCCTGACTGAGCTGGCCCCATGGTGCTCTTTCTGTCTGCGTCTGGTAACCCTTCTTCACTGGCTTTCTCAAAGTTAACAATGTTGCTTAAATGAGCTGCTTCAACAATGTCTGATATTTTGTGTTTATTCATCGTAAGAATTGCATTTATTTTCCTAAAACTCACATTGCCAAAAACCGGAAGCAATTGAAATGTCCGTTAGTGGGCAAACGGGTACGTACATTGTGGTATATCCATGTAAGAGACCACTGTTTGGCGTTCTACTAAGTGAAAGAAGCCAGTCTCAAAAGATCATATAGTTTAAGATTTGCATTTATTCAAGATTCGGAAAAAGGCAAAACTATAGGAACAGAGAACAGGTTGCCAGAGGTTGGAGTGGGGACAGGGTCTGACCAAAGGGAAACCATGAGCGAATTCTTTAGGGTATTGGAATGTTTTGTGTCATGTGTGTGGAGGTGGTTACAAGACTCTGTGCATGTGTTAAAATTCATAGGATTGGGCATGCCTGGGTGGCTCAGTCGGTTAAGCATCCATCTTCAGCTCAAGTCATGATCTCTGGGTCCTGGGATCAAGTCCCCCGTCGGGCTCCTTCCTCTGCCTGCCACTCCTCCTCCTTGTGTGCACTCTCTCTCTCTCTCTCTGACAAATAGATAAATAAAATCTTTAAAAAAGACCTCGTAGGATTGTACACAATGTGAATTCTATTGTATGCAGAGTATTTAAAAAAGACAAACCACAGACTAGGAAAAAATGTTTGCAAAACATCTATTTTTTAGAAGATTTGTACCCAGAATTATAATGAATTCTCAAAAGTCAATAATAAGAAAACAAACAAAGCAGTTAAAACCAACAAACGATTTTTAAACATTTTTTAAAGATTTTATTTATTTATTTGACAGAGAGAGAGAGAAAGCAGAGGGAGAGAGGAGAACCCAACTCCCTGCTGAGCAGAGAATCCGATGTGGGGCTCCATCCCAGGACCCTGGGATCATGACCTGAGCTGAAGGGAGACGCTTCACCAACCGAGCCACCCAGGCACCCCAAAAATGACAAATGATTTGAATAGACTTTTCACCAAAGACAATATACAGATGGCAAGTAAGCACGTGAAAATGATGCTCAACATTGTCGTTAGAGAAATGCGAAGTCAAACCGCCATGAAATATACCTGTTCCCATCGGTAAAATAATAATAAAAAAGAAAAAAACTGATAATATCAAGTGCTGGTGAGGATTTGGAACACCTGGAACAGTCCTGCCCTGCTGGTGGGAATGGAAGATGGTTATAGCCACCTTAGAAAACAGTTTGGTGTTTCTTTAAAAATTAAGCTGGGGCACCTGGGTGGCTCAGTCGGTTGAGCATCGGACTCTTGATTTCAGCTCAGGTCATGGCCTCGGGGTCATGAGATCAAGCCCCGTGTTGGGCTCTGCAATGGGCATGGAGCCTCCTTAACATCCTCTCTCTCTCTGCCCCTCCCCACTTGCTCTCTCTCTCTAAAAAAATAAAAAAAACAAAATAAAAATTAAGCATGTCACATACTCCAACAATTCCACTTCTATGTACTTATCTAAGGAAAAATGAACACAAACGTTTGCATAAAAACCTATACATGAATGATTATAGCAGCTTTATTCATATTGCCCCAAATTGGAAACAATCTAAATGTTCTTCAGTTGGTAAATGGATAAGCAAACTGGTCCATCCATACAGTGGCAAAAGGAACAAACTATTGATACATGCAACAAAATGGGTTAATTTCAGTTACATGATGCTAAGTGAAAGAAGTCAGACTCAAAAGCTCATCTACTGAATGATTCCATTTATATGACAGTCAGAAAAGGAGAAAAGTACAGGAACAAGAAACAGATCAATAATTGCTGGGGGCGGAGGGAGGAGTTGACTCTAAGGTACAGGAGGGAATGTTTCAGAGTGCTCTAACTCTTCTGTGTGTTGGTTAGGACGGGAGTTACATAACCATATGCATTTATCAAAACTCAGAGAATTATACACTATAAAGAGCACATCTTACTGTATGTAAATTATACTTCAAGGAACCTGATTTAAAAAAAAAAAATCAATATGGCCCTCCATATTGGAAGGCCATAGCTGGAAGAACTTGGCATTATGTACATTTCACTTTTTCTTTCAATGCTCTTTTCTTTTCTAATCAATTCAGTAATGTATCACTCACCACGCGAAGCATTTCTTGGACTACAACAGAAGTTTAAAACTAGGTTTCTGATCTCAAGTTGTTAAAGTTAGGAGGACGGGCATTGCTTTTAGACTTTATCTGGTAAGTACTAAATGGTCATTACAGAGTCCTTAAGTACGAAGATGACTAATGAATGCACCACCTTAGAAAGGTCAATCAGAAAGTTTTGCATTGTATAAATTATAGCTGGGAGGTACTGAAGGGGGAGACCCCTAAGAAACAATCGAGCTAACCTAGAAGTAAGGTGGGTGATAAGCATGCAGACAGGGGCGAGGCCGTGCTGGATACCTGAGAGTCAGATCAAGGACACACTCAGGGACAAAGCAGGGGCACCTAAACATGAGAAATGCCCAGCTTTGTAAAATTGTACAGACCTTGGCGACTTATAAAGAAGGGCACCATACATTTTTCAGTCTTAGGGCCAAGTTGTGATCTGTCTCTGTGTTTCTTTCCCACAGAGATGGAAAGAAAGGGTAAATCTAAAGACACTAAAAGCAACAGCAGCAGCAGCTAATAATAATAATAATAATAATAATAATAACAACAATATGTCAGGAATGAAGTAGAGAAGGAATGAACAAAGTTATGATCTTGGAAGAATGTGCCATTAATAAAGAGGGAAAATATGACAGGCTGGAAAGAAGGATCCTGGGTTTTGTTTTGGACCTCGTGTCGGTTGATGTGAGAATGCGTCATTCGGTTTGGAGATGTTCTCTCTTTTCCTGCCCTGGGCTCCTTTGCTGCTGTGGGAAAAGCCAGGCACATTGCTGCTGCAGAGCCTTTGAACTGGCTGTTTCCTTGGCCTGACATGCTCCCCCCCACAGTATCTCCCACACCTTCTCCAATTCTTTACTTAAGCCCCACCTCTAACTGAGGCCTACCTGACCGCCCTATTTCAAACTGTAACTGGCCTTCTCCAGTTCTATATTCTGCTTTCTTATCTTCTTTTTCCTAGGGCTATTATCTCCTGCCTTCTAGCATATGTTATGTACTTAGAATGCCTCTTGTTTGCTGTGTGCCTTTCCTCGCTGGCATGCAAGCCCATAAAGGCAGGGATCACTCCCAATTTGGCTCATGGATGCATCCCAAGCACCTAGAATAGCACCCGGCACACCGTAGGTGTTCAGGAAATATCTGTGAATAAATGAATTATGATAATGAACATTTAGGGAGCATATGCTTGGATGAAGCACTTTACCTAGGGCTTTATATTATTTATCTCATTGAATCCTTCCAGTCACTCTCTGGGGGAGGTCCTATTACTATTCCCATTTTATAGATAAGGACACAGAGGCTCGGGCAGATTACAAAACTAATCCGAGGTTACATAGCAAGAGGTGGGGCCAGTGTTCAAGCACAGAAATGCCTGACCCCAAAGCCTGCATCTGGCCCACCACCCCTCACACCACCTCTTCACTGGGAAGCACTCGGAAGCCCGCACGTTCTTGGTTGACAGATCAGATCTGCAAGGACGGATTTGTCAGTGGAGGCCCTTTGAAGGAATGAGTTATCCAAGGGAAACCTTGTACCAGTGACCTGGAGAGACAGAGGCTGAGGCAGCTGCTATGCATACTTTCGAAAGATAATAAAACTGGAATTTGAACCCAAAGTTTCACTCTTCAGTGGTTTATAAGGGCTACAAGGTTTAAATTCACATTTCCCCCTCCCTTCCTCTCTAAAAGGGAAATGCAGCCTGAATCCCTTTTATCCGCCAATTTTTGGCAAAGTCCACCAAAAATAAGAGTCCCTTAATGCTGGCACTTGCCTGGAATTGTTTTACGTGAACAATTCATTTGGTTTCTGTTTTACCATACAGACCAGGCAAATTTACCATTCTGCATATCATTGCTCTAAGAATTCAGTATAGAAATGGGATTGACAACACAAAAATAGTATTGGAAAAAATCTTAATTTGGATCCTTGTTTTACCAGTTCTAGCAGCAGCCCCGGGTTATAAAAATATTCTTAACCCGTTTGGACAGGGATTTACTCTTCCGGTGCACATATAGGGCAGGATGACCTTTCACTCCCTTTGGATGAGCGCCCTCTTGCGGTGGGTGGTGAGTTTGCACGTCTCGGTCCAGCTTCAAGGTTCTTTGTGAGCCACGAACAGAGTTTTGTCTTGATGATTCTCTGGTATTCCTTGTAAAAGGAAGTACACCCTGTCGGATTTTACTTCTTGAGCGGTCTCTGGTGTGCTTTAAACATAAGGGCAGATACGCTGTTTTTATTTCTAGACTTTTTCACTGTGTATTTGTATGCCAACTGCTGTTACTGTGACCGATTTTAGTCATAATTGGTTTCTCCATTTTATGGAGGGTAATTGGTGAATGAGAGTAGAATAGCATTTGAGATAAGTTTAAAAAGGCTTCACATTTTAAATGATAAACTCGTCCTTTACCCAAACAACTCTGCATTTTTGTGTTAAAAGCGTAATATGAGTGTTAGCCTGAGAAATATCAGAATGTTTTGGAATTGGGAGTTCATCTCATTTCAAAGCTGTCGTAAGGTCAGGGAGAAAATGGCAAGATTTGCCGAGAGGCAAGAGGGTGAAGATTGTGTAAACCTTTGGAACGTGTCTGTCATGCATGGGTGCTTGAGGGTATGCCTCCTGGAAAATGGTAACAGAGAGTAGGTATCGATCTTGATTTTAATTCTCCTATATGATGGCTGCCATTTTAACTTCAATACTTTCAAGAAATCAAGGGACAATGTCTTATACTTATTTCATGATATGTTGAAAAGGTCCTGGGTCTTTGGAGTTAAACAGAACTAAATTTGGATCCGAACTCTGATACTTAGCAATATGACTGAGCAAATTGCTTCATCTCCCTTATTGCAACCAGGGGAACCAGCCGCCATGTTGTGTGGTCAAAGGAGGTCATGAGTGTAAAGGGCTTCACCTAGTGCCTTTCACTTGGAAGTTTACCCACTCGAGGCTGATTTATTATAGTCTAGTTGGGATGACAAGACACACAGTAAAATACTGAACAGGCAGACAGGGTATAATAAATGGAAAATTATTTGATGTGTACAACACATTTTCCTTGTTGTACTATCAGTTTGTCTTTATGTTTGGAGGCTATCTCAATCAGTGTGTATAAATTTAGACTTGTTGTATCTTCCCAGTACATTGAAGCTTTAAAAAACATCCCTGTGTGGTAACCCCTAATAATGTTGTTTCCTTAGAACCTATTTTGCTTGACACTGCCCCAGGTATGCCAGTTCTTTTGGCTAATATTTTCTTGGTTTAAGTCTATAATTACATATCCGCAGTTCTGAAAACTGGAAAGCTCCAAAAACAAAGTTTTTCTCATAATTTATTTGACAGCAAGATCTGCTCCATGCTGAGGTGAAGCTATTTATAGTCTTATTGTACTTCCTGTGAATATTTATGTTTCTTTCAGAAATACTACTGTTTGATTATGAGGTGATGCCTCAAACCCCAATGAGAGTGTTGCATGAAATACAACACGTGACCTATATTAATTTCTTAAATTAAAGTTAACCTGAATTTGGAAACACGTTTGGTTCTAGGGTTTGGATTAATATATGCGTTTTGGGTTTTGCTTATATATGTTCATTTTTTCCCGCATTCTTATGGTTTGGATGTATATCTTTCAGTGGCATTTAGCTGGATTTGTGCTCAACTTGAAGTAAAATCTGTCTTTTAAGTGGAAGATTTTGTCTGTTTCCATCTATTTCTAATGTATTTGGATCTTTTTCCCGTCCTCTCATTTATTTTGCTTCCTAATTGTCCCACATTATCTATACTTTCCTCTTTTCCAGCATTCTACTGAATTAATTGACCTTCTCTTTCTCTTTTTTCCAAGTTTTTGCTCAATTAGCTAGGAAGTTATACCCTCTTTATCTCTTAGTTGTTCCTTTTGAAATAATTTCATGCATATTTAATTTACAAAGTCCAAAATTAATGTCTTTAGCTTATGCCTCAAAAATTCCAAAACATTTCATTGCTTTAACTCTGAACACTCTCCCAGCTTACTCTATGTTTTATCTTGCTTGTTTGTTTGTTTTGTTGAAGCGTAATTAGCATGCAGTGCTACATTAGTTGGAAGTGTGGATATAGTGATTCAACAGTTCTTTGCATCACTCAGCGCTCACCACAGTAAGTACACGATTAATCCCCTCCACTGATAGCACCCATTGCCCCACCCACCTGCCCTCTGGCGACAGTTTGTTCCTATAATTAGGAGTCTGGTTTTTTGCTTGTCTCTTTTCTTCTTTGTTCTTCCATTTGCTTTGTTTCTGAAATTCCACAGTTGAGTGGAATCATATGGTATCTGTCTTTCTCTGACTGACTTATTTCACTTAGCATAATACCCTTCAGTTCCATTCCTGTTGTTCCAAGTGGCAAAATCTCATTCTCTTTTAGGACTGAGTAATTAATATTCCACCGTATATACATACCACATCTTCTTTATCCATTCATCTGTCGATGGACCCTTGGGCTGTTTACATAATTTGGCTATTGTAAATAATGCTGCAATAAATGTAGGAGTGCATGTATCTTTTCAAATTAGTGTTTTTGTTCTCTTTGGGTAAATACCCAGTAGTGTTACTGCAGGATCGTAGGTAGTTCTATTTTTTTAACTTTTTGAGGAACTGCCATACTGTTTTCCACAGCGGCTGTACCAGTTCGCATTCCCACCAACAGTGCGCGAGGGTTCCTTTTTCTCCACGTCCTCGCCAACGCTTGTTGTTTCTTGTGCTTTTGATTTTAGCCATTCTCACAGGTCTGAGGTGATATATTAGTGTGGTTTTGATTCCTGATGAGGAGTGATGTTCAGCATCTTTCCATGTGTCTGTTGGCCATCTGGATGTCTTCTTTGGAGAAATGTCTGTTCATGTCTTCTGCCCATTTTTAAATTGGATTATTTTTTTGGGGGGGGGGTGTTGAGTTATATCAGTTTTTTATATATTTTTTATCCCAAACCCTTCATTTGGATGTCATTTGCAAATATATTCTTCCATTCAGTAGATTGCCTTTTTGTTCTGTTAATGGTTTCCTTCACTGTGCAAACCCGTTTTATTTTGGTGTAGCCCCACCAGTTTAATTTTGCTTTTGTTTCCCTTGCCTGAAGAGACATATCTAGAAAAATGTTTCTATAGCTGATGTAAAAGAAATTACTGCCTGTATTTTCTTCTAGGAGTTTTATGGTTTCAGGTCTCACATTTAGGTCTTTAATCCATTTTGAGTTTTGTTTTTTTTCTATCATGTAAGAAAGTGGTCCAGTTTCATTCTTCTGCATGTAGCTGTCCAGTTTTCCCAGCATCATTTGTTGAAGAGACTGTCTTTCCCCTGTCATATATTCTTGGTTCCTTTGTTATAAGTTAATTAACCATATACGCATGGGTTTATTTCTGGGCTCTCAATTCTGTTCTATTGACTATGTGTGTTTTTTTGTGCCAGTACCATATTGTTTTGATTACTACAGCTTTGTAGTGTATCTTGAAAATCTGGGCTTACGATACCTCCAGCTTTGTTCTTTCTCAAGATTGCTTTGGCTAGTTGGGGTCTTTTGTGGTTCCATACAAATTTTAGTATTATTTATTCCAGTTCTGTGAAAAATATTGTTGGTATTTTGATAGGGACTGCATTAGATTTATAGATTGCTGTGGGTAGTTTGGACATTTTAACATTATTTGTTCTTCCAATCTATGTGCATGGAGTATATTTCCATTTGTTTGGGACATTTTCAACTTCTTTCATCAATGTTTGTATTTTTCAAGTACACGTCTTTCACCTCCTTGGTTAAGTTTCTTTCTAGGTATTTTATTCTTTTTGGTGCAATTATAAATGGGATTATTTTCTAATTTCTCTTTCTACTACTTCATCATTAGTGTATAGAAATGCAACAAATTTCTGTATATTGATCTTGTATCCTGAGACTTACCGAATTCATTTATCAGTTCTAGTAGTTTTTTGGTCGAGTCTGTAGGGTTTCCTATAGAGAGTATCATGTCATCTGCAGAGACTGAAAGTTTTACTTCTTCCTTACCAATTCAGATGCCTTTTATTTCTTTATATTGTCTAATTGCTGTGGCTAAGACTTCAAGGTCTATGTTGAATAGAAGTGGAGGGAGTGGATAACCTTGTCTTGTTCCTGATCTTTACGTAAAATCTCTACTTTTCACCATTGAGGATGGTGTTAGCTGTGGTTTTTTTTCTCTGTGGCCTTTATTATGTTGAGGTTTGTTCCCTCTAAACCTAGTTTGTTGAGAGTTTTTATCATGAATGGATGTTGTACTTTGTCAAATGCTTTTTCTGCATCTACTGATATGATCATATGGTTTTTATCCTTTCTCTCATTAATGTGATGTATCATGTTGATTGATTTGAGAGTATTGAACCACACTTGCATCCCTAGAATAAATCCCACTGGATCATGGTAGATGATTTTTTTAAATGAATTGTTGAATTCAGTTTGCTAATCTTTCATTGAGGATTTTTACATCTATATTCAACAGAGATATTGGCCTACAGTTCTCTTTTTTTGTAGTATCTTTCTCTGGTTTTGGTATTACAGTAATGCTGGTCTTGTAGAATGAATTTGGGAGATTTCCTTCCTCTTCTATATTTTGGTCTAGTTTGAGAAGAATAGGTATTAATTCGTCTTTAAATGTTTGGTAGAAGCCATCTGTGAAGCCATCTGGTCCTGGACTTTTGTTTGTTGGGAGTTTTTTTGATTGCTGGTTCAATTTCATTGGTGGAAGTTGGTCTATTCAAAATTTCTATTTCTTCTTGTTTCAGTTTTGGAAGATTATATGTTTCTAGGAATTTATCCATTTTTTTCTAGACTCTTCAATTTGTGGCTTGTAATTTTTAATAATATTCTCTTATAATCTTTTGTATTTCTATGGTGTTGATGGTTGTTTCTCTTCTTTCATTTCTGATTTATTTATTTGAGTCCTTTCTCTTTTTTTTCTTGACGAATCTGACTAAAGGTTTACCAATTTTGTTGATCTTTTCCAACAACCAGCTCCTAGTTTCATTGATCTGTTTTATTGGGGTTTTTTGGTCTCGATTTCATTTATTTCTGCTTCAATGTTTATTATTTCCCTCCTTCTACTATCTCTGGGCTTTGTTTGTTCTTTTTCTGGTTCCGTTAGGTATATGGTTAGGTTGTTTTTTGAGATTTTTCTTGCTTCTTGAGGTAGGTCTGTATTGCTGTAAACTTCCCTCTTCGAACTGCTTTTGCCGCACCCCAGAGATTTTGGACCATTGTCTTTCATTTTCATTTGTCTCCATGTATTTTTTGGTTTCCTTTTTGATTTCTTGGTTGGCCCATTCATTGTTTAGTACCATGTTATTTGGCCTCCACGTATTTGTGTTCGTTCCAGAATTTTTCTTGTCATTGATTTCTAGTTTTATACCACTGTGGTCAGAGAAGATGCATGATATGATTTCAGTGTTTTTGAATTCATTGAGACTTGTTTTGTGGCCTAATATGTGATCTGTTCTGGAGAATGTTCCATGTGCACTTGAAAAGAACATGTATTCTGTTGGTTTGGGATGCAGTGTTCTGTGTATATCTGTGAGGTCCCCCTGGTCTAACGTGTCATTCAAAGCCTGTTTCCTTGTTGATTTGCTGACTGAATCATCCATCCATTGATGTGAGTGGGGTGTTAACGTCCCCTGCTATTATTGTATTACTATCAATTTCTTCCTTTATGCATGTTAATAGTTGCTTTATGTATTTAGGTGCTCCCATGTTGGGTGCATAAATATTTACATTTGTTATATTCTCTTGTTGGATTGTTCCCCTTATCAGTGTGTAGTGCTCTTCTTTGTTTCTTGTTGTAGTTTTTGTTTTAAAGTCTATTTTCTCCAATATAGGCATTGCTACCCCAGCTTTACTTTTGCTTCCATTTGTATGGTAAATGCTTTTCTCTCCCTTCACTTTCAATCTGCAAGTGTCTTTATGTCTGAATTGAGTCTCTTGTAGAAAGCACACAGATGGGTCTTGCTTTTTGTCCATTCAGCCACCCTAAGTTGTTTGGAGCATTTCGTTCATTTGCACTTAAAATAATTATTGATAGGTATGTACTTATTGCCATTTTGTTACTTGTTTTACAGGTGTTTTTATAGTTCTTTTCTGTTTCATTCTCCTCTTGCTCACTTCCCTTGTGTTTTGATGGCTTTCCTTAGTGTTTTCATTAGATTCATCTCTCTCTCTCTCTCTCTCTCTCTCTTTTTTTTCCTATTATAGGTTTTTGATTTGTGGTTACCATTAGGTTCATATATAGCATCTTAGGTACATAACATTCTATATTAAGTTGATGGTTGTTTAAGTTTGAACCCATTTTAAAAGCACTAAATTTTTACTCCCCTCCCCACATTTTATGTACATGATGTTATAATTTACATCCTTTTATTTTGTGAATCTCTTGACGGAGAGAGATTTTTTTGGTAGATATAACTGATTTTCCTGCTGTTGTTTTTTAACCTCCAGACTGGTTTTATAAGTGATTAATATACTACTTTACCTATGAAATTTTTTCCTTCAAAATTTTCTTATGCCTGATTATGGCCTTTTCCTTCTACTCTAAGAATTCCCTTTAGCATTTTGTAAAGGCTGAGTTAGTGATGATAAACTCTTTTAACTTTTGTTTCAGAAATTCTTTCTCTCTCTTCTTCTGAATGATAACCCTGCTGGGTAGAGTATTCTCGGTTTCAGGTTTTTTCCTTTCAGCATTTTGGATATATCATGCCACTTTCTTATGGCCTACAAAGTGTCTGCTGAAAAATCAACTGATACCCCAATGGGGTTTCCCTTGTGTGTAACTATTTTCTCTTGCTACTTTAAAAGTTCTCTTTGTCACTGCTTTTGTTGACCTTTTAATTATTATGTGTCTTGGTGTGGGCTTCTTAGGTTCGTTCTGTCGGAGGATCTATGTCTCTCCTGGATCTGGATGTCTGTTTCCTTCCCCAGATTAGGGCATTTTTCAGCTATTATTTCTTCAAATACATTTTCTGCTCTTTCTCTCTCTCTCCTCCTTTGGAATCCTTATAACGCAAATATTATTTTACTTGATGGTGTCCCTGAGTGCTCTTAACCTAGTCTTCATTTTTGTTACTCTTTTTTCTTTTTGCTGTTCAGCGTGGTTGCTTTCCATTATCCCGTCTTCCAGATCCTGATCTGTCTTCTGTAGCCTCTAACCTGCTATTGACTCCATCTATTGTATTTTTTATTTCAGTTTTTGAGCTTTTCATCTCTGACTGGTTCTTTTATGCATTTTCTATCTCTTTGTTGAAGGTCTCGCTGAGATCCTCTTCTCTTTTCAAGTCCAGTGAGTATCTTTATCACCATTACTTTGAATCCTTTATCAAGCATATTGCTGACCTCCATTTCCTTTAGGTCTTTTGATGTGATTTTGTCCTGTCCTTTCATTTGGGACGTAGTCCTCTGTCTCCTCATTTTGTCTAACTCTCGTGTTTGTTTGTGTACTAGGAAAGTCAGCCATATCCCAAGTAGTGGCCTTCTAAAGAAGAGGTCCTATGGTGCCTTAAGCACAATGTCCCCTGTTCACCAGAACCTGCTGCTTCAGGGTTGTCTCCTATGTGTGTTGTGTACACCCTACCATTGTGGCTGAGCTCTGTTTGCCTTCAGTGCAGTCAGGGGCAATGGCTCACTTGCCAGGCAGGGTTTGGTCCCTGTGCTGTTTAGGGAACTAACTGGGGCTATGTGCTTGATTTAGGTGGTGTTAGCAGTCAGACCAGATGCCTGCCCTTAGTCCATCTGGCAGGGCTGCAGTCACACAGGCCTGCAGGGTGCTCTGCTTACCTTGTCTGCCAAGAGACGTTCATTGTTGAGCGGGGCCGGCAGTCAGACCAGATGCCTGCCCCCAGCCTATCCCTGGGGCTCTAGTCACACTGATTATTGAGGCACTTTCTCTGTACTGCCACCTATAAGGTTAGCTGCCTGGACTGTGGGTGCACTGGTGTGTGTAGTTATCTTTCCATCTCACCAGGGCAGGAGTCACTTTGGAGCAGCTCTGGTCCCTGCTGGGATTGCTTAAAAGATGTGTCAGGCAGGAGCCACTTTGGACAGACACTTGCAGAGCGGGGTGGCTTGGATGGGGTAGATCCACAGGAGAACACAGGGATGGGGCTTGTGGTATTAACAAGATAGGTGGAGAGGGTTTGTTCTGGTTTCCATAAGTGTCTGGCTAGCTAGGCTGGGGGTGGGTTGGGGGAAGAAATGGTGTCCACCAGCTCTTCTGTTATTGGAGAAGTCTTCCAAAGATCTCTGTTCCTCCAGCATATGTTCTAAGGTTAGTAATAAATCCCCTTCTTGTATCCCCCGGATGATTTTCAAACTGCTGCTTCAGTGCTGTATCTTTAAGGGCAGAGACTCAATTTCCTATTGCCTTCAGCTTTTCTGGAACTAAGCCGACTGATTTTCAAAGTACCTGGAGTTTCAGGAAAAACAGATATTGGCGAGGATATGGGGAAAGGTGAACATTTTTGCACTGTTGGTGGGAGTGCAAAATGGTGCAGCCATTCTGGAAAACAGTATGGAGGTTCCTCAAAAAGTTAAAAATGGAACCAGCCTATGACCCAACAATTGCACTATAAAATATTTATCCAAAGGATAAAAAAATGCTGATTCAAAGGAGCACATGCCCCCAGTGTTTATAGCAGGATTACCAACAATAGCCAAATTATGGAAAGAGCCCAAATGTCCATCAATTGATGAATGGATAAAGAAGATGTGGGAGATATCTATCTATCTATCTATCTATCTATCTATCTATCTATCTATCTATCATCTATCTATCTATCTATCTATCTATCTATCATCTATCATGGAATATTACTTGGTGATCAAAAGGAATGAAATCTTGCCATTTGCAACAATGTGGATGGAGCTAGAGTGTACTATGCTAAGCAAAACAATTCAGTCAAAGAAAGACAACTATCATATGATTTCACTCATATGTGGAATTTAAGAAACAAAACAGATAAACATAGAGGAAGGGAAAGAAAAATAAGATAAATACAGAAAGGGAGGCAAACCATGAGAGACTCTTAAATATAGAGAACACACTGAGGGTTGCTGGAAGGGAGGTGAATGGGGGGATGGGCTAAACAGGTGATGGGCCTTAAGGAGAACACTTGTTGGGATGAGCACTGAGGGTAATATATAAGTGATAAATCACTAAATTCTTCTCCTGAAAAAAAAAAAAGTACCTGGAGTTAAGCTGCACTGATTGTAAAAATTTGCAAAGTTAAAAAGTGAAGCCCTGATGGTTTTCAATGCCAAAATATTATGGGGACTCATCTTCCCAGTGCCCCTGTTCCTGGGGTTCCTGATATGGGGTCTGATACTCTTGCCTCTCTGTGTTTATGGTGTCCCTCTTGTTTGTTGTTAGTTTTACCAAGGATTTGGTTCCTAACTACATCTCTGCCCCTTTTTTGATGTGGCCTCTCTACAATTCAAAGTCTCTTCTGCCAGGCTTTGGGTCATTTTCAAAGTTAGTGCCACTGATATGGCTGTTATTTCAGTGTGTCCATGAGATGAGGTGAGTTCAGGACCCTCCTACTCTGCCATCTTCCCAGAACAAGATATTTAGTTGTTTTAAACCATACAAATTAGGTATTATTTTTTAATGAAAATGTTTATTTTGATTTACATCTCTATTTACCAATTTGTTTGCACATCAATCATTTATCTAACGCATATATTTGAAGGCTTACTATCGGTCTAGGGACTCAAGAAGTGAAGAAAACAAAGTCCCTGATTTTCAGAGACCTCCAGCTCAGGTTAACTGTCCCTTCCTACACCTCCCATCTTCCTCCTGGGATCATTTTCCTGCTTCCTGCACATCTTTTAGAAGTTCTTTACTGGAGGTTTGTTGAATCGATTATTTTTGCTTTTTAGATAGCCCTTTCTGAGATATAATTCATGGGCCATGTAGTTCTCCCACTTAAAGTATATAATTAAGTGGTTTTTAGTACACTCAGACGTATGTGCAACCATCACCACAGTCAGTTTTAGGGCATTATCAAAAAGAAAACTTGCACCTGTTAACAGTCACTCCCTATCGCGGCTTGAATGGTGTCCCTTAAAATTCATGTCTACCTGGAACCTCAGAATGTGGCCATATTTGGAAAATCTTTACACATGAAATTAGTTCAGATGAGGTCATACTAAATTAGCAGGGGTCCTAAATCCAATGACTAGTGCCCTTCTAAGAAAAGGAGAGTGCACACAACGATAAACAGAAAAGAAGGCCATTTGAAGGTGGTAGCAGATTACATGATGCGGCCACAAGCCAAGGAAAGCATAGGATTGCCCAGAACCACCAGAAGCTAGGAAGAGGCAAGGAAGGATCCTTCCCTAGAGCCTTCAGAGGGAGTATGGCTCCTTAGATTTCTGAGCCTCCAGAACTGTAAGAGAATACCATTTCTGTGGTTTTCATCCGTCCAATTTGTGGTAATTTGTTATGAAATGAATACACCTCCCATTCTTTTCTCTCAGCCCTTGGCAACCACGAATCTATTTTCTCACTCTACGGATTTGACTGTTCTGGACATTTCATCTAAATGGAATCACACAGTAGGTGGCATCTTGTATCTGGCTTCTCTAACTTAATGTTTTCAAGGGTCATCCATGTTATAGCCTGTATCAGTGCTTCATTCCATTTTATGACCAAATAATATTCCATTCTAAAGATATACCATATTTTGCTTACCTGTTCATCAGTTGATTGACATTTGGGTTCTCTCTACTTTTTGGCTATTGTGAATAATGCTCCTATAAACATTTACGTACAAGTTTTTGTGTAGGCATATTTTCATTTCTCTTGGGTGTATACTTAAGAGTGGAATCACTGGGTCACATGGTAAGTCTACATTTAATTGTTTGAAAAACTGCCAGATTATTTCCCGAAGTTGCTACAGCACTTTACATTCCCACCAGCAGTGAATGAGGTTTCCAATTTCTATACAACCTTACCAACAACATGTGTTGCTGACTTTTGGACTCTAGTCATCCTAGTGGTTGTGAAGTGTATCTCACTGTGGTTTTGATTTATGTTTCTTTGATGAGTAATGATGTTGAGCCTCTCTTCATGAACTATTGGCCATGTGTATATCTTCCTTGGAGAAATGTCTATTCAGATCCTTCACCCATTTTTTAAATTGGCTTATTTTCTTTTTTATTTTTGAG
This sequence comes from Ursus americanus, assembly GCF_024610735.1. NCBI lineage: Eukaryota > Metazoa > Chordata > Mammalia > Carnivora > Ursidae > Ursus > Ursus americanus. The sequence goes on along the minus strand of NC_142158.1, from coordinate 23,151,844 downwards.
TTGTATATGTTCTTTATATAGTGTAGGTAAATGACCCTTATCAGATAATATGATTTTCAGATATTTTTTCCTATCTGTGGGGTGCTTATTCATTTCTTGATAGTGTCCTTTGAAGCGCAAATATTTTTAATTTTTGTGAACTCAAATTTATCAATTTTTTTCTTCATTGCTCATGCTTTTGGTGTCATATCCAAGAATTCATTGCCAAATCCAAGGTTATGAAGACTTACTCTTATATTTTTTTCTAAGAGTTTTATAGTCATAGCTCTTACATTTAGGTCTGCCCTTCATTTTGAGTTAATGTTTATGTATGTTTGTGAGATAAAGGTTCAACTTCATTTCTTTGCATGTAGCTTTCCTGTAGTCCCAGCATCATTTGTTGAAAAAACTATTCTTTCCCCATTGAGTGGTCTTGGTGCTGTTGTTGTGAATCATTTGGCCATAGACACATGGTTTTATTCATGAACTCTCAATTCTATTCTATTGATCTATATGTCTGTTCTTATGCTGTATGAATTGTGTTGATTATCATTGCTTTGTATTACATTATGAAATCACTTAGTGACTCTTCCAACATTGTTGTACTTTTCAAGATTGTTTTGGCTATTCTGGGTGATTTATAGTTCCATATAAATTTTAGGATTGACTTATGAATTCAAGTCAGATGGAATTCTGTTAGAAATTGCATTGAATCTGTAGATCAATTTGAGGAGTATTGCCATCTTAACAATATTATGCCTTCTGATCCATGAACATCAGGTGTTCTTCCATTTATTTAGATATTTAAAATTTTTTTCAACAATGTTTTGTAGTTTTCATAGTATAGTATTGTACTTCTTTTGTTAAATTTATTCCTGAGTGTTTTATTCTTTTTGATGCTATTATAACTGGAATTGTTTTCTTAATTAAAATTTCACATTATTCATTACAAGAACATAGAAATACAATGGACTTTTTATATTGATCATGTATTGTGCACATTGCTGAACTAATTTGTTAGTTCTAATAATTTTAAGTGGAATAATTAGGGTTTTATATGTACAAGATCGTGCCATTTTCCAAAAAGAGATAGTTTCATTCTTTCCTTTCAAATCTGGATGCCTTTTCTTTTTCTTGCCTAATTGTCTTAGCTAGAACTTCCAGTACAATGTTGAATAGAAGTGGTGAGGACAGACATCCTTGTCCTGTTCCTGATCTTGAGAGGAAATCCTAGTTTTTCATTATTAAGTATAATTATAGCTGTGAGTTTTTCATAGATGCCCTTTACCAGGTAGAGGAAATTCTCTTATTTTCCTATTTTATTGAGTTTTTAAAAAAAAACTGATATATGGGGCGCCTGGGTGGCTCAGTTGTTAAGTGTCTGCCTTTGGCTCTGGTCATGATCCCAGCGTCCTGGGATCGAGCCCTGCTTTGGGCTCCCTAGATCTCACCTAGATTTTCTCCTTTGTTATCTTCTAGAAGTTTAATAGTTGCATTTTACTCTTTAGATCTGTGATCCATTTTGAGTAAATTTCTGTAACAGGTGCACGGTCTGTGTCTAGATTCTTCGTCTGTTTGTGGATGTCCAGTTGTTTTAATATCATTTGTTGAAAAGACAATCCTTTCTCCATTGCGTTGCCTTTGCTTTTTTCCATTCAATTGTCTTTTGTTACTTTTTTTTAGTGGTTCCTCTAGAGCTTGCCATATATTTCTGACCTTATCAGAATTAGCTTCAGATTCACATGACTTAATTCCAGTGAGATACAGAAACATTAATCCCATTTAGCTCTATTCTCTTTTCTTCCTTTTTTTTTTTGTGGCATTGTCATTATACATATTACATCTATAATTGTTATAAAACCAAGGATACATTGTTATAATTATTACATTATATAACATATAATATTTTATGAAATAAATATCAAATTATATAATGTACTATATTGTATGTCTTTTAAAGAAGCTGAGAGTAACAAAGAGAACAAGTATATATCTATAGCTTTTGGCATGTTAAGCTTATTTAGCATTTGTTGTACTCTCATAAGCATGTTATGATTTCTGGTTCTTTCCATTTGTTCTTGTGGAATTACCATCTGCAATCATTTTCTTAGTCCAGTTCCGCTTTGCTCCCACTCACTTTTTTTGTGCTCTTATTGGTAAATATATTACATTTCTGTATGTTATAGACCCAACAATACATTATATAAATATTGTTTTAGACGATTGCTTTATAAATCAATTAAGTTTATAAAAAGAAAAAATGCATTTATTAGTGTCTTTTGTAATTACATAGTTAGCTTTCTCAATGCTCCTTGTTTTTCACATCGATTCAGATTATCATCTGGAATCACTTCCTTCCAGCCTGAAAAATTTCCGTTAGTGTTTCTTGCAAAGCAGGTCTGTTGTCAACAAATATTCTCATTTTTTGTTTATCTGGGGATGTTTTTATTTAGCCTTCACTTTGAAAGACAACTTTGCCAAATATAAGATGATTTTATGTTAACTGAAGTATAATTTCATACAATACCAAATGAGTTTTGGGTGTGACTCAATATTTTATGCCTTATGAAATGATCCCCACAGTAAGTCTTATTACCATCCGTCACCATCCAAAGTTATTACAGTATTACTGACTATATTCCCTATGCTATGCTTTCCATCCCTATGACTTACTTATTTTATAACTGAAAGGTTGTACCTCTTAACCCCCATTACCTATTTTGCTCACCCCCCAACCCCTCCCCACTCTGATAGCCAAGGGTTTGTTTCCTGGATCTATGAGTCTGTTTCTGTTCTGTTTTGTTTGCTTTGTTTTTTAGATTCCATATAGAATATTCATCTTTCTCTGCTTTATTTCACTTAGCATAATACCCTTAGGTCCATCCATGCTGTTGCAAATGGCAAGCTTTCATTCTATTTTACGGCTGAGTAATATTCCACTGTATGTATATACAAAATCTTCTTTATCTATTGGTCATCTTTACCCCTCCATGGCTGGACACTTAGGTTGCTTCCACATCTTGGCTCTTGAAATAATGCTGCAGTGAACATAGGAGTGCATATATCTCTTTGAATTTGTGTCTTTATTTTCTTTGGATAAATACCTGCAAGTGGACTTGGTAGATCATATGGTAGTTCTATTTTCAATTTTTTGAGGAACCTCTATGCTGTTTTCCATAGTGACTGCACCAATTTACATTCCCATGAGCAGTGCACAAATGCTCCCTTAGTCCCATCTCCTCACCAATGCTTATTTTTTGTCTTTTTCATAGTAGCCATTTTGACAGGTGTGAGCTAATATCTCATTGTGGTTTAATTCACATTTCCCTAACGGTGAGCATCTTTTTATGCTTCTATTGTCCATCTGTGTATCTTCCTTGGAAAAATGTCTATTTAAGTCGTCTGTCTATTTTCTAATTGGGTTGTTTGTTTTTATATTAAGTTATGTGAATTCTTTATGTATTTTAGATATTAACCCCTTACTGGATGTATGATTTGCAATTATCTTTTCCCATTCAACAGGTTGCCTTTTTGTTTTGATTGTTTCCTTCACTGTGTAAAAGCTTTTCAGTGTGTTATAGTCTCATTTGTTTGTTTTAGCTTGTGTTGCCCTTGCCTAGGAGACTGGTCTAAAAAAATATTACTAAGACTGATGTCAGAATGCTTACTGCTGATGTTTTCTTCTCAGAGTTTTATATTTCAGGTCTTACATTCAAGTCTTTAATCCATTTTGAGTCTGTTTTTGTGTATGGCATAAATGGTTCAGTTTTGTTCTTTTGCATGTGGCTGTCCAGTTTCCCCACCAACATTTATTGAAGAAACTGTCTTTCCCCTTTGTATATTCTTGCCTCCTTTGTCATAGGTTAATTGAGCATATCTGCATAGGTTTATTTCTTGGCTTTATGCTCTATTCTATCGATCTATGTGTCTGTTTTGATTAGTATAGCTTTGTAATATAGTTTGAAATCAGGGATTATGATACATCCAGCTTTGTTCTTCTTTCTCAAGATTGCTTTGGCTATTCAGTGTCTTTAGGGGTTCCATAAAAATTTTAGGATTATTTCTTTTAGTTCTGTGAAGCATGTCATTTATATTTTAGTAGCGATTCCCTTGAATCTGGAAGTTGCGTTGGGTAGCATGGGCATTTTAGCAATATTAATTCTTCCAATTCATGAGCATGAAGTATCTTTCTATTTATTTGTATCTTCTTCAATTTCTTTCATTAATATCTCAGAGTCTTCAGACTACAGGTCTTTCACTTCCTTGGTTGAATTTATTTCTAGGTATTTTAATCTTTTTGATGCAATTGTGAATAGGATCTTTTTTAAAATTTCTCTTTCTGATAGCTCATTATTGGTGTGTAGAAACACAATCAAATTCTATATATTAATTTTGTGTCCTGTGACTTTACTAAATTCCTTTATTAGTTCTAATAATTTTTTAATGTCGATTTGTTGGTGTAGTTATTTGTACTAGTCTCTTATGATCCTTTTTATTTCTGTAGTGTCTGTTATAACTTCTCTTTCATTTCTCATTTTACTTATTTGGTCTTTTCTCTTTCTTTCTTGATGAGTCTGGTTAGAGGTTTATTGACTTTGTTATCTTTTCCAAGAATCAGCTCTTGGCATCACTGATCTTTTTGTATTGATTTTTTAGTCTCTATTTCATTTATTTATGCTCTGGTCTTTATTATTTCCTTCCTTCTACTAACTTTGGGCTTTGTTCTTCTATTTCTAATTCCTTAAGGTATAAAGTTAGATTGTTTATCTGAGAATTTTCTTGTTTCTCGAGATAGGCTTGTATTACTCTGAACTTCCCTCTTAGAACTACTTTTGTTACATCCCATAGATTTTGGGGTGACAGTGGCGTGGGCCCTCTGTGACTCTCTCTCTCTGACAACTCGTTGTTAAATTCTATTAATTGCTGGCCAATTGCTCTAATTTCCTTCCCCCCAGTGCCCTGGAACATAAACTGCTCCATAGACCAAACAAATTAAATGTGGGTTCCTTTGAAAAGATAGTTCCTGAATCAGTGCTTGAAACTTTTTCTAGATCCAGGAAAGGTCCTCCCAACTGCCTCTTTCTCCAGTTCTCTCAGGTAAACCAGTCAGACTGCAGTTTAGCCTATAGGTCACATGTATTTACCACTCACCTCCTAATTGCATATCAATACAAACTCCCCTGTTTTTGCCAGTACCTATAGGCTTGAACTTCTCCCCACTGGTGCAAATGAAGTCAGGACCTTTAGGAAGAGATTAGGAGCTATCTGTCTTACAGCCTGCTTCTCTGCAAATCCCTGAGCCTGGTTCTGGATAAAAGGGTTGGGGGCAACAGCATACCTCTCTCTGCATGACACCCCCAATTCGAGAGCTGAATTCTTGGTGGTAGAGGGGGGACAGTAGCCCCAATTGTTCTTAGCTTGTCCTAGCATGGAATTGTGATATGAGAGCTGAGTCAAGGGCAATCAGGGTCTCGGTATTATCAGCAGTGCCACATCGAAGATAGAGCCCCCACCCCACAAATGGAGTTTGGGTAGAAGAGAGCCTCACCTCTCAGCCACTCTTGTCTAGAACTTTGCCTCAGTAACAGGTAGCAGGGGGCAGCAGGAAAAATGCTGACATCCTGCTTCCACTGGGAGGATAGACCTCCGGCTGGGATCTGGGGCAAGAGTGAGCCCCATATTCTTGGTGGCACCAATCCGAAGTGGAGTTTCCATCTTGCTGAGTTGGGGTAGAGTAAGGAGGCTATGTTCAAATAGCACAGACTCTCACTGTTCTTACTGAGTTTTAGTAGATTTTCTTGAGAAAATGTTTCTTTATTTGCTGTACATCCTTGGGTCCATTTCTAGAGACTTTAAATGGTTAGTTGTTTTTCTTTTTCTTTTTAACTGTCTATCCAGTTTCACAAGCTGGGAGTGGGTCTGCAAAGTTCCTCACGGGTCCCTCTCAATGCCCACTAAAGGTTAATTCTTAATTCTCTTTTAATCTGAAAATTATTTCACCCTCAGGTGTGAATGATATATGTTTTTTGAGGGAGTGATACATAATTCTAGGTTGCTGGTTATTTTCACTCAGCATATGTTTTTCTACCGTCTTCTGGACTTTCCTATTGTTAAGAAGTCTGCTGTCAGTATAATTTTAATTGCTCTACAGTGATCTGTCTTTTATCTCTGGATGTTTTCCCAACCTTCTATAAACATTTAAAAAAATAAAGTTGTGTTTAACATAATATAATATAAATGCAATATATTTAAAGTTCTATAAATTTTGGCAAATATGTACAACTCATCAGCTATCACCACAATCTAGATCTGGAATATTTTCATCCTCCCCAAGATTTCCCTAGTCCCCCTTTGTAATCAAATTTTTTCCCCTCGTTCAGAGTCCCTGCAAACACTGATCTGTCCCTATAGTTTTGCTCTTTCCTGGATATCATGTGAATGGAATCAACTGTATGTATTCCTTCAGTCTGGTGTCTTTCATTTAGCATAACGTTTTAAGATTTATCCATGTTGTTGTATTTTTAATTTGTTCCCTTTTATTGTGAAATAGTATTTGATCGTGTGGGTATGCCTCAAGTTCAATATCTGTTCACTTGTCGAAAGACGTTTTAGGCTGTTTTCAGTTTGGGTGATTATAAAGCTGCTATACCTATTTACATATAGGGCTTTCGTAGATGCATATCTTAATTTCTCTTGAATAAATAGCTAGGAATGGGATTGCTGCTGTTACAGTACGGGTATGTCTCACCATAAGAAGATGCCAAACTGTTTCCTTAAGTGGTTGTACCAGTTTGCATTCCCTCCGGCAAGGAGTGCTTTTGACATCTTTCCTATCTTTGATTTTGTAAAGTCTTACTACACTGTATCCAAGGGTTGTTCTTTTTTTCCCTCCCCAAATATGAGAATGTATACATACCTGTTATCATTTACAGGAAATTCTTAGCTATTATGTCTTCGAGACAAGACTATCATTTCTACTCTCTTCTTTAGAACTCTCGTTACACATACCGTAGGCTCTCTTACTCTAAAATAATTGTCTCTTAACCTTTCATATTTTTCAGCTGCTTTTTACTCTACTAAATTGTGGGCAATTTCTTCAGCTCTGTCTACCAGTTAATTGTCTTTTTGTCTATACTTTATCTGCTACTTAAATGCCTATTCAGTTTCTCCTTTCAATGATTAATCTTTTCTAGAATTTTTGTGAGGTTCTTTTTCAAATCTTCCTCGGTATGCTTAATTGTATTTCTTCCTTCCACATTTTAAAATTCCAACTTTTACATCTTTGAACATTGTGTGCCGTTATTTTATGCTCAGATAACACAATATCTCATAATTCCAACCTCTTAAGACATTGGGAACTCTATGCCTTTTGTTTGTTGTTTCTGCCAAATCTTGTCTGTGGGACTCCCTCCTTCAAGTGTTTCATGCATTTTGATTGTAAACTCATATTTGGCAGAACTTAATCTGTGGGAATGTGGGGAAGCCTGATGGGAGGCTGTTTTCTCCGAAGAGGATTTGCATCTGTTTAGTTTGACTTTGGGTGGTACTAATAACCTGGGACCATTTAATTGAATGCCTTAACTTGTGATTTAGCATCTGCACAAATATTTAAATTCAAAGCTCAGATCTACGTAGATAGACTTAGTAATACAAATTCTCATGGGAGTTTTTGTCCCCCTTTTTTCCTTGGTAGATAGATTTTCTTGTTGACTTGCCTTGCAGACAGTGTTTCTTCTGGTCTACCCTTTCACAGAGAGCAAGGACCATTCAAAGTCCCACATTTATTTGTTTAGAACTCTTCAAGCTACCTTTTGAGAGACCATAGCCTAGTATCCTGGTCCCCAGGCCGCCAGCTGTTGATCCTCAAAGCTTTACATTTCTGGAATTAGCATTTGCCCCCAGGGAAGCCCCAGCTTCTGTATTCTCCTACCACTCCAGGTTTGGAAATGTCTACATTTTATTTCCTTGGATAGGGAATGCCCTGGGGATTTCTTTTATGTTTCACAATTTAGCAATGCACTGAAAAATATTTTTGATAATTAGTCCAGTATCTGGGCGTTTTTCAGCAAGACGACTTTTTAGAATATCTAGATGGCTGCACTCCTGTAAATAGGAACTCTACAGTTTATTTATACATTTAACCCAATGGATATTTGGGGCATTTCAAATTCATTTTTTCTTAATACTATTGTAAACATTATGGGTCTTGTCTCCTTGTGCAAATATTTGCGGAATTTCTCTAAGTTATGTGACTAAGAGCAAGACTGTTGGAGCACAGGGATGACATGTTTAGCTTTCTGAGAGATTGCCAAATTTGGCTCCAGAATGCCTGTGACACATTATCAGGACATTGTTACCAAAACTTGGTACCACCAAACTAATTTTTGTCTATCTGATGGGTAGGAAATGGCATCTGATTTTTGTGTAAATTTGCATCTGTCTGATTACCAATAATCGAGCATCTGTTCCCATTTATTTGCCCTTTAGAATTCTTTTCTTGGATATTAACAGTGCATATCCTTTGTTCATTTTATATATAGTTGGTTTTTTTCTTGTTGATTTATTAGACATCTTTATATATCCCTTTTCAGTTATACTCTAAATATCTTCCCATTCTGTGTCATGTCATTTCATTTCATATACCCATGAGATGAATCAGTTTTTTTCTTTATGGTTACACTTTTGGGTTTTGTTTATGGACTTCTTCCTAACCCTGAAGTCAAAAATATATTCTCCTATATTCTTTTAACACCTGCTTGGATACTTACTGATGTAAAGATCTTTACTTTTAGAGATCTGTAATTTAAATCCTCTGCCCCTTCCCCAAGTTTTTACTATGTAAGGAGAGAGCATTTTAATTTGGGAGTGGGGAGAGGTGTCAGGATGGTTAGTAAATTTAGCCCGTGGCCCATTTGTCACCTTGAAAATTCTTTCACCGTTTGAGTCTCAGCTCAAAAGCATTCTCCCCTGTGAAGCCTTTACAAACTTCCTCAACTGAATTTAATTCAATATACATTTACATTGAGCACCTCTTATATACCAAGCCATTTCCTAGAAGCTTAGGACACAGTGTTGAATAGAGTTTATATTTCAGTGGAGAACTCAACATGTGAGCCGGATCCAGGCACGAATTCTCTTATGGTTCTTCTGTATGCTGTAAACCTTCACCACAGTAATTATTATCTTAACAGAATAATGCATGCATGCGGGTGCCTGAGTGGCACAGTCAGTTAAGCACCCAGCTCTTGGTTTCAGCTCAGGTCATGATCTCAGGGTCCTGGGATCAAGCCCTGTGTGGGGCTCCATGCTCAGGTGGGAGTTTGCTTGGGACTTTCTCTCTCCTTCTCCCTCTGCCCACTCTCTCTCTCTCTTTCTGGAATACATAAATAAAATCTTTAAAAAAAGAATAATGCATGCATGATTTTCTCTTCCATCCACCCATCTCATGGGCTCTACCTTCACAATATAACCAAAATCTGACTACCTCTCAAGATCTTCAAATGAGTTCCATCTTGTGCCTGGATTAGGTCATACCCTTCACCTGATCTCCCAGCCCCTGCCCATCTCTCCTCAACACAACATCCCAAGTGATTTCAGTTGGAAAGATCCTAGGAAAGAGGTCAGACGGTCCAGACAGGATTCTGATACCCACTTCCTAGACTGTCACTGTGGTTGGGAAGTGGGCTCTCTTTGACCCATCTTGGATCATGCTCCCTTCTTTGGGCGAGAGTGAGAAACTTCTGTGCCAGATGGTGGCTTAGCACAGACATGACCACTGATACATTTGTTTGCATTGGACAGCCCTTACATCAGGCCCCCCACACGCATACCACTTTCATTCCTTCCTAATACCTCACCGAGGAGGAGGAGGGATGGGTATTTACTATAAGAACCCCACCCTGGGGTATGTGAGTGTGCACATGTAAACAGACCGACTAGGTTCAAATGGCTACTCTACCATTTACTAGCCAAGCAATCTTTCAATGTATCAGTTTTCTTGTTTATAAAATGAAAATAATAAGAGTACCAACTCTATGGGTTTGTTAATACAATTACATGACTGGTATGTAAAGCCCTTAGAACAAACCCGGAATACGAATTCTTAGTTGTCACTATTACTAACATATAGCTCACTGGAATAAAACCATAAAGACAACCTCGTAAATAAGGACACTTTTCCTGATATCTTCATGCCCTTTATGGACCACGAGGTCTGTGAAGCCCCTTTCTGCTTATCATCTTTCGCTCACTAGAAGATGCTCCGTGGGGCGCTGAGGCTGCTCTGTCTTTCTGGGCTTCCACCTTGCGTGAGTGTCTTCCTCATTTTATGATCCAAAACAGCTTGTCTCAAATAAATGAACTTTTACTGCAGAGTCCTTATAAGGGCTCGGAGATAAAGCCTCACTTGAAAGGCCAGAGTAGGGGCTCCTGGGTGGCTCAGTCGTTGAGTGTCTGCCTTTGGCTCAGCTCATGATCCCAGGGTCCTGGGATCGAGTCCCACATTGGGCTCCCTGCTCAGTGGGCAGCCTGCTTCTCCCTCTCCCACTCCCCCTGCTCGTGTTTCCTCTCTTGCTGTCTCTCTTTGTCAGATAAATAAATAAAATCTTAAAAAAAAAAAGAGAAGACGACGACGACGGCCTGTAGTAGGCAAAGCAGTGTGACGTGCTTGGCTAACTTGACCTGGTCATGTCACCATATTTCTGAGCAGCCTCCCTCTACTTTGCAACAATGGCTCCTTGTGGCTTCATGTCAACCAATTTGTCATCAGACACTCTTTTACACATCACAGACTTCTCATTCCTAATAGTGCATTTCTAAAGCCTAATGGCCTGTTTACTTCCCCTTAGACTTTTCATTTTTTAAAAAAAGAAACGCTTTTCTTTGCTTCATTACACAGAACTTTAGGTTCCTTAAATCTTGGTTCAACCCCACTCAACAAATACCGTCTGTGATTCTGCTCTATACCGGTTACTGTGCTTAAATTCACGCCCTTTACTTCCTTTTTCTTTTCTCTGCCTTTGATTCTCTCTTCCTAAGAGTCCTCGGTAGAGGGGATCACAACTTTAATACACATTTTAATATGGAAATAAAATTATCTCCATTGTTGAAAATACATTCCTAAATAAATCTCCATGCATTAAAACTTGGCGTGAGAGCAAATTCCAGTTGGGAAGGGATTCTATATATTTGACTCTATCTGTTTATATGTCTGTAGTTAATGAATTCCATAGTATGGATTCATTATTCTCAACTAATCTTTTGGTTGCATTTATACAGTCCTGAGTTTTGAAGTAATTCTTCATATACTGTTAATGAGAGATGTCGGAATCAGATAAGGCCCTCACAGCATTTAGGGTCTCTAATTAGTTGCTGAAGGTAGTTAAATCAGTCGGGAACAGACTCACAGAAAAGTCTATGCACCTCCTTGCACTTTCCTGGATTCTTTTTTTTTTTTTAAGATTTTATTTTTTTAAGTAAGCTCTACACCCAGTGCGGGACTCAAACCTGCAACCCCCAGATCAAGAGTCACATGCTCTTCTGACTGAGCCAGCCAGGGCCCTACATTTTCCTGACTTCTTAAGGTGAGAAGAATACTACCTCATGAGTGGAAGATAGGTTAGATGCCAGTCAACTTCTTTGAATATGTTCCTATGTAACTAAAGAAAGACACGACTTAAATAATTTATCATAATCATAATCATTGGGAGGGCAAGGAGCCACAGATAGAGACCATACTATGTTTGCAGACATTTACCTAAATACATGGCCTCTCATTCTTTTCAGAGAGAGTATTAGAATGCTGAGTCAATTTCTATAAAATGGTACCTATTTATTAAATATTTATTTTCTTGGATGACAAGTTAGGTCTTCTTTAGAATCAGAAGAGAGATGATCGAGGGAAAAGGAGAAGGGACCACACTCTGAATCTTCTTTTTAAAAATCATGTTCACTGGACATTCATTAATTCATCAATCATCTGTTGAGCAGATGCTCTGTGTCCAATACCATGGTAGGAGCTGAAGACTCAAAGATGAATAAGTAAAGCTTTGTCCTTGCAAAGTTGGCTGTACTATTGGGGGAGACAGACCTGTACATGAGTAATGCAGTGAATAAGTACTAATAGACAATCGTCGTGAGAAGGGGAAGCGAGGAATGACTCACTGTGCATCGTGGGGAGTCAGGAACATCCTCATTCATGAGTCTTAAGGGATTCACTGAGACGTTGGGGGCTAGAGAAAGGCAGTTCTGGAAGAGGAAACAGTGCAAAGACCACGGTGATTTGAACGAGTGTGGAGATGTTCAGAAGTGGAAGGGGAGCTCAATGAGACCCACAGGTAGGATCATGCAGGAGGAGGACCTGAGAGTGATGCTGGGAAGGTGCCACATTTCATGCTGGGGCTTTCAGACTTTCTCGTGGAAGAAGTGATGTAATGATATTACATGGGGAAATGATTTGATCAGAATCTAAGAGAAAATCATCGAAATGCTTAGTGACACTGAATCTACAGAGGTAATTGAACAACTGTCCTTCAGAGTAGCTTTTTGGGGATGCTCATTTAAAAATTTTTGTTCAAATAAGTTTGAGAAAAACTGCATCCCCATTTCCTCCTGGAGAAATTTTATATGCCAGAGCTTACTAGTGGCTCCACGAAGACCAGCATTAAAGATGTTCGTGTTACTTTATTTAACTCGGAATTTCCCAAACCTGCATGCACTAAAATGACTGCCAGAGGAAATACTGGACATCTGGTTTAAAGTTGGATTTCAGATGAACAACGAATAATTTCTAGTAGAAGTAAGGGATATTGCATGGGACATGGTATATGGAATCAGAATTCTAAGGGACACTTGAACAGTGCTTTACAATTCAAAGATTTTCTGGTGTGTTTCTGATGAGACAAGAAAAAGACTACACTCCCCAGAACTCTATGCCTCCCTAAGATCTGCTTGATGACATTTAAACCTGTTTATATGAATTGTGGTAGGTACTAAATATTTGTTATCTTTTGTATGTGTGTGATGAAAATTTTAAAATCTACTCTCTTGGCAACTTTCAAATATACAATACAGTATTATTAACTATAGTCTCCATTCTGCATGTATGCTATATCCTCATGAATTATTTATTTTAGAACTGAAAGTTTGTACCTTTTGATTCCCTTCACCCATTTGGTGACTCGCCCTCTCCCCGTGCCCCACTTCTAGCAACCACCAGTCTGTTCTCTGCATCCATAACTTTGAGTTTTGCTTTTGTTTTTGTTTTTTTCTACATAAGTGAAATCATATGGTATTTATTTTTCTCTGTCTGACTTATTTCACTTAGCAGAATGTCCTCAAGTTCCAACCATGTGGTCTCAAATGGCAAGACTTTCTTCTTTTTTGTGGGTGAATAACATGCCATTGTAGGTATATAACCACATCCTCTTTATTCATTCATCCATTAGTGGACAATTAGGTTGCTTCCATATCTTGGCTATTGTGAATAATGCTGCAATAAACATGGGCGTGCAGGTTCTAGTTAGTGTTTTTTCCTTCTGGTAAATACCCAGAAGTGAAATCACTGGATTATATGGTTGTTCTATCTTTAATTTTGTGAGCAACCTCCATACTGTTTTCCATAGTGGCTAGACCAATTTACATGCACTGCAGAAGTGCACAAGCGTATCTTTTTCTCCATATCTTAGCCAACATTTGTTACTTCTTATCTGATAGCAGCCATTCTAACAGGTAGAGTGATCTGATTGTCATTTTGACTTCTATTTCTCTGATGATTATAGATGTTGATCACCTATGCATGTACCTGTTGGCCATCTCTATGTCATCTTTGGACAATGTTTGTTCAGATCCTCTGCCCATTTTTAAAACAGACTGTTAATTTTTTTGCTGTTGAGTTGTGTGAATTCTTTATATATTTTTAGATACTAACCCCTTAACAGATAATAAGATTTGCAAATATCTTCTGCTATTTCATAAGCTGACTTTTCATTTTGTTGGTGATTTCCTTTGCTGGGCGTTTTTTAGTTTGATATATTCCCACTTGTTTTTGTTTTTTGTTTTTGCTTTTGTTGCCTTTGTTTTGGTCCCAAATCCAAAATCGCATCACCAAAAACAATGTCAAGGAGCTTATTGGCTATATTTTTTTCCAGGAGTTTTATGGTTTCACGTCTCATGTTCAAATCATTTATCAGTTTTGAGTTAATTTTTGTGTAGAGTGTAGGTGGTCCAGTTTTATCCTCTTCATGTGGCTGTCCGGTTTTCCCACCAACATTTATTGAAGAGACTATCATTTCTCCATTGTATATTCTTGTCTCCTTTATCATAGATTAACTGACCGTATTTACGTGGATTTATTTATGGGCTTCTGATTCTGTTCCATTGATTTATGTGTCTATCTTATGCCAATACCATACTGTTTTCTAAAGTGTCATAGAAAATATATCATTACTCTTTTTTTCCTATTTTATTTTCTAATTTTTTGAGTTATAATTGACTCCCCATGTTACGTTCGTTTCTCGTGTACAACATAGTGATTCAGCAAGTTTATACATTATGCTATGTTCACCACGAGTGTAGCTACCATCTGTCACCATACAACACTATCACAATACCATTGACTATATTCCCTATGCTGTACCTTTTATTCCCGTGACTTATTCCTTCCATAACTGGAAGCCTGTGCCTTCTACCCCTTTTCACCCATTTTGCCCATCTTCCCACTCCCTCTCCTCTGGCAACCATCAGTTTTCTTTATTTTTACAGGTCTGTTTCTGGTTTTTGTTTATTCATTTTTTTTTTAGATTCTACTTATGAGTGAAATCATATAATACCATCATATTTTGATTACTGTAGTTTCATAATATAGTGTGAGACCAGGAAGTGTGATGTTTGATGTCTCCAGCTTTGTTCTTCTTTCTCAAGACTGCTTTGGCTGTTCAGGGTCTTCTGTGGCTCCATTCAAACTTTAACATTGTCTGTTCTATGTCTGTGAAAAATGCCATTGGAATTTTGATAGGGATTGCATTGAATCTGTAGATTACTTGGAGTACTACGGACATTTTAACAGTATTAATCCTTTTAATCCATGAGCATGGAATATCTTTCCATTTATTTGTGTCTTCTTCAATTTCTTTCATCAGTGTCTTACAGTTTTCTATGTACAGGTCTTTCAGCTCTTTGGTTAAATTTATTCCTAAGTATTTTATTCTTTTTGGTGCAATCATAAATGAGATTTTTTCCTCTTCAATTCTCTAATAGTTCACTGTTCATGTATAAAAATGCAACTGATTTTTGAATGTTAATTTTGTATCCTGCAATTTTACTGAATTCATTTATTAATTCTAACAGTTTTTTGATGGAGTCTTTAGGGTTTTCTATATAAAATATTATGTCGTCTACAAATAGAGACAGTTTTGCTTCTTTCTTTCCAATTCTGATGCCTTTTATTTCTTTTCTTGCCTAACTGCTGCTAAATAACAAAATCCAACCAAGTACATTTGAAGATCTAATTGGCTTTATTATGTGACTCATGAATCGGGCAGCACCCCATCTAGCAGGTAGAGAGGCACCCCAAGGAGTTGCACACAATGGAAGATTCTTATGGACGGGGGTGGGGGCAAGAAAGTTATTAGTACAAGAAAGGATTGTTCTAGAGGAGGCTGTTTACGAGGGAAAAAGCCAAGTGTCTTATCTTGCGGATGACCTCATCTCTCTTTGGGGGATGGAGAGGACCCAGATGACAGACTCATTGGCGCGGATGGAAAGACAGATTTCCTGACTGACCGGTTAAGGCCACATTTCTGAGGAGGCTGAAAGTGCAATTACATTGGGTATTAAGTCCCAGTTGGGGAATTCAGTCTAAATGACACCAATTTGGGCCCATAGGTTTGTGTGGGTTTTTTTGTTTTTGTTTTTTGTTTGTTTTTTTTTAACAATTCCCTCCTTTTGATCAGACTCTCAGTTTACTGAGAGATAAGATCAAATCTTAAGGCATTAAAACCACTCTCAGCTACAACTCTAGTTCAGGTTTTGTTGCTCCTTTCTTTGGTATCTACAGATCATAATGTTTTTACTTAGCCTCTGTGATAGTCATAGGTCATGGCTTCTGGCTCACATTCTTCAAATTGGTTATTTTTTTCAGTCCTTTGATGTTCCAGTGTTAGGGAGATCACTTGCTTGGTGGGTAGTGGCTGCAAAACATGCATTTAAGGCTTTTGAGAGAATACAATGCACCGGGGTGATTATTATGATTACTATAAGCAGGATAATTCCTAATATTTGGAGTGCACTTTAGACCACGGTTCTTAAGACCTAAATCATTCAAAATCAAATAAGTCAAAGAAAGCCCCCATGGAAGGAGTCACTTTTTAAAGCCAAGCAGCTTGTTCTTATGTAATTGAATTTTAACTTCCCCAGAAGCTTAATCCAGGCATACACAGAACAGACACCTCCTTGCTCAGCTAAAAGATAATCAAGAGATATACTATTACCAAGGACAACTTTGGCCAGAGAGTCAAAGGACTTTTGGGCTGCTATTGCTGTAGTTTGTAATGATTTTAAGAATTAAGGAGGTTTTGAAAATTTATTTATTTGAGAGAAAAAGAGAAAGACTGAGTGGGGCCTGGAGCAGCAGGAGAGGGACAAGCAGACTTCACGTGGACAAGCATGGAGCCCAATGTGGGACTCGATCTCCTGACCCTGAGATCATGACCTGAGCCAAAATCAAGAGTCAGACACAATGAACTGAGCCACCCAGGTGCCTCAAGAATTAAGGAGTTTTTGATCATAGCCTCATTTACATTTATCCCTAACCAGCGAAATAAAGACCTGCCAAAAGAAGTGCCCTTTTTAAATTCAACAATGTGAACTTAGGGGAGTGACCAATGAGATGTCTTATTTTGTTTGCGAAAAGTTAGAGGCACAGTTAGGTTTTTTCCCAGCCTAAAATAGAAAAGGTTACCCCAGCTTAGCAGTGGCCTGGGAGACATGGGAGCCATCCTTCTAGACCAATGTCAGAGTAAAGGAAAGGAAAAGAAAGAGACTATGTTGAAAGTATAGAGTCTCTATCTGGTGTCTTTTTTTTTTAAGATTTTATTTACTTACTTGACAGAGACAGCGAGGGAGGGAACACAAGCAAGGGGAGTGTGAGAAGGAGAAGCAGGCTTCCGCTGAGCAGGGAGCCCAATGCAGGGCTCCATCCCAGGACCCTGGGATCATGACCTGAGCTGAAGGCAGACGCTTCACTGCTGAGCCACCCAGGCGCCCCTTGATCTGGTGTCTTGACAGAAGCAGGCGACTTCTTCCCCGTCAGTTTGAGGTGGAGCTCTCTAGCATCTTTTAGTTTTGCAGCAGTATCAGTGGTCAGAAGCACTTGGGAAGCTTCCTTCTAAGGGCATCTCTGATGATGCTTTAGAATGCCGGTCACCAGGCTCTCGACTTTGACTTACAGGTTCCTTTGAATTAGGATCCAGGAAGGCTTCTTTAACTGTTGATGACAACCTCGAGCATAAAACCTTAGAGACAGTAGCTGGTCATACTAGCAAGAGACAAAAAGGGATCAGTAGAAGGTTCCATGCTGGTAGAATTGCAAGAATTTCACAAGGTTTCTGTTAAGACTCCTATGATTTATCTAGTGAGGTTCAAGCTTTGATCACTGGGGATAGTGGAAAGTGCACCCCAGTTGGGAAACAAATTTATTATTATTATTATTATTATTATTATTACTACTACTACTACTACTACTACTACCAATACTACTACTACTACTACTGTGAGGGCATCAGCCTTGTGACTTTAATCTATCCAGAAAACACACACAGAATAACAAGAACATATTAATAACTCATACTAGTTGGTAGTTAACATTTTTTAGAAGTCTCTACACCAATGTCTATTCATAATTTGAGTCATCTTAAATGTACTATGGTCAGTGAATGAATGCAGAAACCAAGAAATGAGGTTTGTTAGGGAGCTAAGAAGAACCAAGTAGCCATCTTGGACTTCTCATGGCCCTGTTTACTGAATTTACAATCATTATTTGTCTATATTAATGTTTTTCCTCAAACAGACTGTAGCCATGTCACAATGACATTAGGACAAAAAGGCCTGGCAATGAGAGGACAGTTTTTCACAGAAGCAGAATAGGCTTTATCTACACGTACTACAATTTTATAAGTATAATCTAAAAAAGTCTTAATATTATTTCTTTGACAATATTTTCTGTGTAATTTACATATTTAATAAGCCTAATTAGTTTGAATTCTTTTGGAATACGCCAGGTCCAAAGACTTTTTTTTTTAAAGTTGATTTTGGGAAGTTTGTCAAAAATATCAGAAAAGGTTTTAAAGCACTTATCTAAATAGGATCATAGATCATTATAAAACTTAGTATTTAAAAGGCCAAGAAAACTGGGGCACCTGGGTGGCTTAGTCATTAAGTGTCTGCCTTCAGCTCAGGTCGTGATCGCAGGGTCCTGGGATCCAGCCCACGTTGGGCTCCCTGCTCAATGGGAAGCCTGCTTCTCCCTCTCCCACTCCCCCTGCTTGTGTTCCCTCTCTTGCTGTCTCCCTCTCTCTGTCAAATAAATAAATAAAATATTTTAAAAACAAGCAAACAGAAGTCCAAGAAAACAGAGAGAAGACCAAATTTTAATTTCGTGTAACTGAATGCAAGGAGGTTGCTGCTTGGGAAGCATGAAATTGAGCAAAACCCAAGGAAGTATTGGAAGCCAAGAACCTTTATTACTTAATACAAATAAGAGACAGGGAGATGGCTGTCAAAGCGCTGTCTTCCTGTGGAGTTAGCACAGGAAGCTTTATTCATGGTATTCGGGGGCAGGGGCTGGCATATACATTAAGGAACTCACACGTGTTCTACCACTTGGGCACTTTGGCTCGTTGTACATGTCTAGTGTCTCAACACGCTAGTGCATACGTCATATGTCCAAAACATGGCAGGAAACCCAACCCGTAGGAGGAGATCTTTGTATTATAATGACTAAAGGTAACTTCAGGATAACTCGGGGGGGCTTCTGCACAGGTCCTCAGCTCCAAATCCACACAAACTGGCTCATGTAGGAGGTTATCAGGCAAGACACACCTAGCAAGGGACTATCAAAAGAAACAACATTGCATCTCCTTGGTGGGAACTGCTGGTGTTGCAAGACAAAACACATTCTTTCTCTGCTTTTGTCCCTTCCTCCCCCTCCTTTCTGCTAGTAATTTTCAACCCTCTGATTTGAGTAACTTCCAGTTGCATCCCAGCTAACATTTGCACCAGCTTAATTTGGATATTAAAACTTACTGTAATCTTAGCCAGCTTGACCACACATTAAAATTCAAATTTTTTTAATAAATTTCTATTTTTTTCTATATTCTCATTTTGTCCTCAGTTTTCACTTTAAACGAGCTTCATTTTAAGGCAAAATTATTATTATTTATGTATCTCATATCTCATGTTCTGGCATATGAAGGTTTAGTAGTTTTAATTACATATCAATTAGAATTTTTAACCCTTAGTAATCTTGGTTTCTAGTGAAAACTAAGCAATTGTGAACAGTCTGTCACATCAACATTTTTTAAAATTGCAAATTTATGAGTGCATTAAAAAATTTTTAGAAGCATATGCCTTTTTAATTAATTTTAATGTAACACTAGCATATCTAAATATTTTTAGTTTCTCTGTAATAAGAAGCTAAAAGTAGATAAACCTATACTTAGTAATTAGTATTCTAGTATTTTGTCTTATTTGGAAATGATTTAGATATTTAATGAATTTAACTCAATTCATTATTTAACTTAGCAAAACTTTTAAGATTTTTAAGTTACCAAAAAGATTTGGGAAAACAAGTGTTGGGGAGGAAGAAATTTTATTTTTCCTTTAAGGTCCTGGACTAAGAATCAAATTGATGTGAGACAGATTTATGGGAGAAAATCAAATTTAGTTTCCAACATGCAGAGACTCTGCATAGACATGAAATATTAAGGTCAGGCAATATAAGACTAACAGGACAACTTGAGCTAAAGAGAAGAGGAGGAGTCTGGGGATACAGGAAGACCATTAGCAGGAAGAAGAAAGAAGGTGTTTGGAAACAAAGGTTGTCCTGCTATGCAGGTAAGTTTCTTAGATAAAGAGGAATCTCTATTAGTAGGTCTTTTTCTGGTATAGGTAGGCAGTTTTGGCAGGGGGGGGGTATATAAAGAGCTTTTCCTGAATCTGCTGGGTTTTGACTGCTTTTAACTCAAAATAATCTTCATGCCAAAGTGGCCCATCTTGGGGTGGTCTGCCCTTGGTCCCTACACTATTTGGAAAATTTACCTAAAATTTTTTATTTAAACTACTTGTTTTTATTTTTTTAAGTTCTATCTATCTATCTATCTATCCATCTATTTATTTATTTATTTATTTATTTATTTATTTGTGGGGGGGGCGGGGAAGAGCACACAAGTGGGGGGAGAAGGGGCAGAGGGAGAGGGAGAAAGTACTTAAGCAGTCTCCATGCTGAGCATAAAGCCAGATGCGAAGCTTGATCTCATGACCCCCAAGATCACAACCTGAGCTGAAACCTAGAGTTGGCCACTTAACCACCTGCACCACCCAGAGGCCCCTAACCTACTTGTTTTTAATAATTGTGTTTAGATTACTTACAAAAGCTTTATTAAACATTAGACAAAGTCAGTCATTATTCTAAGCTATTATTTTTTTGTGGATAAGTCTTATAAGAGATAACATAAACGGATTTGGCTAGTAAACTCAGGTAGAAAAAATTTTTTTATATTTAATGTCAATAGCTTCAACGACGTATTTATATTTGTGGGGGCCAAGGGAAGGCAGCCCCAAGATGGACCACTCTGACATTGAGATTAATTTGAATTAAAACCAGTCAAACCCCAGGAGTTCAGGAGAAATTCCTTACCTCCCCTTTGACTGCCTGCTTTGCCAGGAAGAGAGTTATTAACAAAGATTCCTCTTTACCTGAGAAGCTTATCTGCATTATAGGGCACCTGTGTTTTCCAAATACCTCCTTTCACCCTCCTGCTAGTGGTCTTTCTCCCCTTGGTATCCTCAGATCCCTAGCCCTCTCTTTAGCTCGTATAAGTCTTGTTGACTGACTATTTTTGGAATTTTCATGTCTGTCTGGATTTCTTGTACATACACTATTAAATTTTATCGTCTCCTGTCTCGTGTCAATTTGATTCTAAGTCCAGCTAGAAGAATCTTCAAAGGTAGATGAAGTTCTTCCTCCACAACATTTTGATCAAACCATCAATCACAGACTAGCTTTTATATCAAATATTTTCCCAGATCACATGAACTTGAAAAGCATTTGGGTTAGTTTTTATCGTTTTGAAGTTTAGAACTCCCAATCCTTGCAAATGCTTGTGTTCAAAACAACTAAATAGAATTCTTTCACAAATTAATTTTAGCAATATCATCACAAGGTAGGAACACATTTACAGCACATAGACACACGTGAATATACAGATAGATGCAGACTTTATAGCTACTTTTTTTTTTAAAGGTTTTATTTATTTATGTGACAGAGATAGAGACAGCCAGTGAGAGAGGGAACACAAGCAGGGGGAGTGGGAGAGGAAGAAGCAGGCTCATAGCGGAGGAGCCTGATGTGGGGCTCGATCCCAGAACTCCGGGATCAGGCCCTGAGCTGAAGGCAGACGCTTAACTGCCGTGCCACCCAGGCGCCCCAATAGCTTCTATTTTATTTATTTATTTATTGAAATATTTGATTTTTTAAGTAACCTCTACACCCAGTGTGAGGCTTGAACTTACAACCCCCAAATCAAAAGTTGCATGTTCTACCAGCTGAGCCAGCTAGGCACCCCCAATAGCTTCTATTTTGAAATTACTGCCTTGAAATAGTTACAGAATTTACTAGGTATGAAAGTCGAACCTGAGTTTGCTTTTCTGGTGGATCGAATAAGTTAAGGTTATTGATCTAGATGGCTAATGCTTTTTTTTTTTAATATTTTTGGAGAAAACACTTAAGATTTGTATTTGTTCTTGGCAAGTCAAATTTTAAATCACCTGTCCGCTGTTTTTACTTGATAAGATTTAGCTCCCTGGAATTTGAACTTTAGAGATGGGCTAGATAAAGAATTCCTGCAGAAGACCAGGCAGAACATTGTATATTTAGATTGTAAAGGCACAGGGGGAAAAAGCAAGCACTTTCTAGAAGGACTTTTATTCTCTTACGGACAGAAGTTTTACAATACTTACACGCTCCTTGAGATAAATACGGAAGATTTTTGGAATTAGTAAAGAGGATTGGTCTTTGAATTATTTTTGGAACTATACCTCTGGTCCTATAAAGACTAGATTTGTAAAACACGGCTGTTTTTAGTTTCTCAAGGAATCAGGCTGTTGCCTAAAGCATATCGAATGACTCACATATCCATCTTCCTATGAGAAAGTCTTCTTTTTTTCTGGGTACATTTAGCTTAGGGCAGAAGACCTAAAAATTTTTTGTTGGGCTCTGAATATCAGCTTTTAATTTGGCCAGATTTTTTATTATAGTTTTTATCTAAAATCTTTTTAAAATATCTTGTTAGGTTTTAGCTGGGACAAACAGTAAAGATTTCTGGCAGTATATAACAACCTCATGGGCCTAAGAGGCATCCTCAAAGAGGGTGTAAAAGATGCTATTTTTATAAGATCTAGAGCCACTCCCAAAGAAAGCCAAAGAAAGAACCAAGGCAGGCGGAAAGCCAAGCCATGTTCTCAGAATGTAAAACAAGATGGTCAAGAAGGGAACAGCTATTCCCAGGAGAAAAGGATCAATAACCAGTGGTTCGGGATTTGGAAAGGAAGGAACACCATGAATTTTTATTTCCCTTTCTCAACTGGGCTCAGATGGTAATCTATTTTTAAAACAACTTTTGAGGACTCTGCCTGGGTTTAAGAAATTAACTGTGGCCCTTAGTCTTTGACCAGGGAGTGAAAGATCTCTGAGGAGGGTCACCTGTAACCTCAGGTGGTTTTATTTTAAAAGGTAACCATCACTTCCAAGTGGAAAGGCAGTTCAGAGAGATAGTAGACTTCCTACTCAGGAAAGAAGGACAGAGAGGACCAGTAGGAGTCACAGCAGTGTTATAGCCTTTTGTCCTAGGTACCTCTTGTGCTTTTAATTCTTTCATTAGCCTTTTGTTACAAATCTTTCGATTAAACTATTTTGGAATCTTGAAGTCTTTTGGAAGCTTCTGCATACCAATTGAAATAGGCATCCCATTCTGTTTACTTAATTTAAGAGCCTTTGCTTTTTTTTTTTAAGATTTATTTATTTATCTGAGAGAGAGAGCGAGTGCATGCATGTGCGTGCATGAGTGGGGGGTGGGGCAGAGGGAGAGGCAGAGAGAGAATCTCAGACTCGCCACTAAGTGTGGAGCCCAATGCGGGCCTCGATCTCACAACCCTGAGGTCATGACCTGAGCTGAAATCAAGACTTGGACGCTTAACCGACTGAGCCACCCAGGCGCCCTGGAATTTTTTTTTTTTTTTTTTTGAGTCTTTACTTTCAAGTACACTTCTTTAATGAATAATCTTGTCTAATTAGAACAGTCCCCACAATGGCCACTGTAATTCTAAGTTTTTAAAATAATTTCTTTTATATTCCTAGATACATTTAACTCCTGGAGCTTAAGTGCTTAGGCATAAAATAAGCAGGTGTGCTGGAGAGCAGTGTGCTCTTTAGAACTTAAAGATCTCATTAGCTAAGTCTTTGGGTTTCTTGGAGCTGAACTAATAACCTAAAAGGGATGTGCCTCGGGGTTGGGGATTGTGCACTTTACAGGGTACCTGGTGGCAAGGACGTTTTCTTGAGGTTGGCAGGTGACCCAGTGTCAATCTAACGTGTTCCATGACCCATTTATCCTATCAGGGGAGTCTTCTTGAGGTGGTAAGCACTATAACAGCCATTAAATGCTTGATCCATGCCCACTGATTTTGTGCTTTTTGGCCTCTGAGATCCCACTAGCAATAGCCTGTTATTTACACAAAACAAGACAAGCAAACATGTGCCTTTAATAGATCAGCGGTATTTCACCCTGATCCTGTGCACACCACCACCAATTCCCGCGGAACCTTGCTGAGGTTTTCTACCAGAGGAATTGAGACCTGAAGGGCTAGGGGCTTGGCTCCAGGCAGATCCTTCTGCCAGCTCAGTTAGGCTCCAGGCAAATATGCCAGCTCAATTGGCTTTGGGCATAACTGTCCTCCAGCTCAAGCTCGCCCACTCTGTAAAGGAAAGCCAAGTAGACCAGGAGCTCAAATGCAAAAAGACAGTTCAGATGGAGAGAAACTTAATCATAGACCCTGGAAACTATGAGAAAGACAGTGAACTCAGAGAGTTTGCAGGTAACATGCCTGTGTTTCTCATTGTCCCCAAATGCTGCTGGAAGTTTGCTTCCAATGTCATCACTGCCACCAGTTCTGTTAAATAACAGAACTCAAACAAGTACATTTGACAATCTAATTGGCTTTATTAAGTGATTCATGAATTGGGCAGCACCCCATCTAGCAAGTAGAGAGGCACCCCAAGGAGTTGTACACAATGGAAGGTTCTTATAGACCCAGGCGGTGGGGGAAAGAAAGTTATTAGTATAAGAAAAGGATTGTTCCAGAGGAGGCTGCTTGCTAGGGGAAAAGCAAGGTGTCTTCTCATGCAGATGACCTCATCTTTCTTTGGGGGATGGAGAGGACCCAGGTGGCATGATTGGCAGTGATGGAAAGAAACATTTCCCAACTGACTGGTTCAGGTCAAACTGCTGGTCTTGTAAATGGGTTCTGAAGTGTTCCCTCTTCAGTTTTTGGGAGGAGTTTGAGAAGGGTTAGTATCCATCCTTCATTAAATGTTTGGCAGAATTCAGTGAAGGCATTTGGTCCTGGACTTTTGTTTGTTGGGAGTTTGGTTTTGTTTGTTTGTTTTGTTTTGTTTTTTTGATTACTGAGTCAATGTCTTAACTAGGAATCATGTCTTCAGATTTTTCTATTTCTTCATGATTCAGTCTTTTCTTTTTTTTAAGATTTTATTTATTTGTCAGAGAGAGAGAGAGCAAGCACAAGAAGGGGGAGCAGCAGGCAGAGGGAGAAGCAGACTCCCTGCTGAGCAAGGAGCCTGATGTGGAGCTCGATCCAGGACCCTGAGATCATGACCTGAGCTGAAGGCAGATGCTTAACCCACTGAGCCACCTCCCCCAGTCTGATTGCATGCCCGCTTTTTTTACCGCAAATATTCCTCCCTATGCCAATATAGCTCTATCAGAATATTTGCCAAATAAACTTGCTGTAATTGCTGGTTTACTTGAGTCTTTTTCCCACATTAAACCATTAGCCCCTGGAGACCAAGGTGTAAGTCTTCTTCCATTCTATGTAACTTTATATTCTTAGCACCTAGCATCAGTCCAGCCGTATATTCTGTAAGTATCTGTTGAATTATACATTGAGAGTCACTGTCTTTCCATCTGATATTGGTAGAACCTCGTCCATATTCTCTTACTGTCACCACAATGCCGAATGGTCCTGAAATGAATTGTCAGGAAGAAAAGATCATTATTTTCCATCTTGAGAGCTACAGCAGTACATCAAGTTGAAACACAAGAGAAAGACTTTACCCTCTGAAGAAAAGTTTTAAATAGTGCTACTTGTTGGTTCTAAGAACCATAGACAAGGCTGTGCCTGAGGTCATTAGGAGGGGGCAGCTTGACCCACAAGGGCTCTTTGTCGAAGAGGCTGATTTATAAGCAGTCATGATGATTTTGCAAATGGCCACTATGGTCCCCAACAAGACATAATCCATATCTCCTCAGCGTGGTAGGATGGTTGGGCTTGCCTTGGTCCATATAGTCATCCCTTGTGCTCAGATAAGAATAGTTCTGAGTGGTATCCCCTACAAATGCCAAATGCTAGAAGGAAAGTTGGAATTCTCCTCCATTTAAGGATAACAAAGTTATAACTTAGTTAATTATGGCTTTGTTGGAATAAGAGTTAAGAATGAGCATGGTAACATCTCTCTTCTGTGTCTTGTTCTTTTCTTCCATCTCTCCTGGTTCCATTTTTACCACCCAACCTAGGTGGAGAATAGATGCTGTGGGGCCTTAGTTTAAAGGCTGAAGCCCTTCCGATGGAGAGAGTGGCTTCCACAGCAGGCATTTGATGCCGTGTCCCTCAAGAATCCGAACAGAAACATGCTTCCCCCTCCTCTCCTAGTCACATCCCTAATTTTGAGTAGCTGTTTTAAAATCTCAGCCACAAAGATGAAAATGCAACCTAGCCACCCAGAACAAGCTGCCTGTGCCCTTGTGATAGACCAGGTGATGAGGCATTTTCCTTTGATCATCATTTGGGGTTGTTGGGCTGGGAAGGTGGGTGAAGCCTGGGGAAGAAGATCAGTAGACACACACTGTAGTGTTGAAAGATGCTTTGCTTTAACTTTGGAGGTTCCGTTTAGTTAAAGGGCCAGGTGCTAGAAAGATAATAGTTTGCAAAACAAATACAATCCCCACCCTCATAACAAGTCCCTTGCCCTTGCGGACGAGTAAATATAAGGAGATACAGACTAGTCTTATGATAAGGGACTTAGAAGATGCTAAAAAATTATCCAGGAGGAGAGGATCGTATGTAGCCTGCTGATCGGAGGAAGTAAGTGAAACTGTCCAGCCCATCTGTGTAGACGGGTAGATAGCTGCCTTGACTCCTCTTGCTCCAGGGCAAGAGTGATGTCAAGGATCTGCCTTGGGCAATGGAGAGTCTGTAGCCCAGGTGTCCCTGCTTTTTGCAGCTTCTCTAAGTAACTAATATGGTGAGAGAGTAGAGGCAGTGGTGGTAGAATCAGTGATGGCTGGCAGGGTCAGAGTGAGGAATGTCACTGTCTATCAGGCTAGCTGGGACAGCCTTGACTGTGTTCCATCCATCAGGAAGTAAAGGTCGGCTTGCCATCCCACTGGTGAGGCAAGGCCATTAGCAGCCAAGCGAGGTTGCAGAAAGAATAAAAGCAACATGGCACCCAAGGGCAAGGAAGAGCAGCCTGAACAATATCTCGGGTTTGTGAAAGGAGTTACTTGGGGTCCATGCACTTGTTTGGAAGGGGAGAAATGAGGGAGGACCTGTCCCCCTGTCTTCTGAAGTCTTTGGATTGGACTGTGGTTGTTTGTCACTGGAAAGGAATTGTCCTTAGAGGGTCTCATCTGGACAGTGAGTGACCTTGTATTCTTTTCAGGTTGTTCTTTTACCGTTAGACTTTGCATGTCCAAACCAATAAGACAAGGGAATTTAATATCTATTTCAAATAGTTAATTGAATGCACGAAGCCCAAATAATATGGTGATGGAGCCAGGAAGAGTCAAATATACTCTACCCCTTTTTTAAAGACATTTTGAAAACATCTGTATTTGTGATCGTTGGCATTTTACAAGGATGCTGTTGCCCAAGATTGCCGTTAAGACTGGAGCACAGGCAGGATCCTGTGATTACAAGGTTCCTTGGCAACTAAGTGCCTTAAACAGTGTTAGAAACAGACTATAAAACAGAAGTCTGTGCTGTGTCAGGATGCATTTAACAAGACTTCAGTGTCTATGTGGTATTTTTATGATGTGCAAAGCAGTAAGGCAAGTGAGCCTGACAGCCCAACATAGTTACTATAGTAATAACCAGTGTAATTTTGAGATCTACCAAACATTTTTTTAAAATTAAAGATGTTTAGGGGCACCTGGGTGGCCCAGTTGGTTAAGTGTCTGCCTTCAGCTCAGGTCATGATCCCAGGGTCCTGGGATCGAGCCCCACAACGGGCTCCCTGCTCAGCAAGGGAGTCTGCTTCTCCTTCTCCCTCTGCCTCTGCTCGTGTTCTCTCTCTCTCTCACTCTCTCTCTCAGATAAACAAATAAAATCTTTTAAAAAATAAAAATAAAGATGTTTAAATATTTTGATAGGGCTCCCTCTAAAATAAAATATATCAAAATATAGAATATTCATTCGTTTGCTAAATACTCAGACTTCACAAGGTCCTTTTATAAAGACTCTTAGGAAAAAGCGTTTAGAAATTTAAATAAAATGAGCAGCTGTCACTGGAGTGATTTCTTGAAACCATAATCCAATCTGACACCTTAATTTTCCTTTGCACTAAAAACTATAGCCTCTCTTCTGGTATTGTCAAGAATTATTGACATGCAGTTAAAAATGACTCTAGCATACAGACCATAACAATCTCTTTGACAGACTGAAAAATTGATACGTATCAAAGAAACAGCCCTTCACTACTGACCAAGTTCAAACCCCTCTTGTCATCATAAAAGCAATAAATAATCAATCTTAGATTGAAATGCATGTTGTGCTCACCCCACTTCTAATATTTTCAGGGCCCAGTAGGGAATACAAAGAGATGCTCACATGCCAAAGGTCTAAAAGTCATAAACCAAGCTAACAACTTGCTCCCCAAAATGTGTTCTATCCTTCTGTATTAACAAATATACTTTCATGATCAGAAAGGCAAGCTCAGATTTAGAATTCTTGGACCCCTTAGTGTTGTATGCCTGTAATTCCCCTCTCCCAGGCCACCCTCTCCTCTTCTCACCACCGGCTCCATCCTGTGCTGCAGGGCCTTGTGGAACGTAGTCCATGTGGATGCCCTAGCCTTGCAAATACAAGCTCTGTCCACCTCTCACCACTTCCCCAACAGCCGTCCATGGCCACTTGCAGGTCTAGGAGTGGGTTTCCAGCTCTTCTGTCCATCCTTGGGCCGGACCCAGAGAAGAGACCAGTGAAGGTCCTGGAGGAGGGCTCAGGGTCATTGGGGGAGGGTATTCCAGGGTCTTGGGTACCTGGAGTCTGATCTAGAAGAGAGGTCATGGGTGCCAGTTTGGTGTGTCTCTTTGATCATGAAGAGAGGGCGTGGCCAGAGAAGAGCAAGAGTGAGCTCTCTAAAGTATCGGATCCAGGGTGGGAGCCTCTCTTGCCTACAACACAGGGTGGGTTCCAGGTGACTTCTTTGCACTTAACTAAGGCTGAAACCACCCCCACTCCTATCTAACAGTGTTTTACTCTCCCACAGTGCCTTGTCTATTTCCCTAGAATAATTTTTATAGACTTCTGGACAAACACTAGGCTGTGCCATCATTCATGGGGAAAATAGCCAAAGTAGTTTCCAGATATTACTGGAAGTTTGGGCCATATAGAGGATATTGAAAGCAGGGAACTGAAATTCTCCTCTTGCATTTGGAGGCTTCTTCAACATGGCAAACTTTCTACAATAAGCAAATGCATTGACTCCTTTTGTCAGGCCCCCCTTCCCCATGTGACCTGTACGTCTTGCTCCTTCTTGTGAAGGATGCCAGAAGGGCTGAGGGCCCTGTATCACCTTCGCCTCTGTCCCATGGTTCTCTCAGCTCCTGCCCTTGGTATCTCTCTGTTTGCCATCGAGAGTTTCTTTGTGGGTCAAGGCTTGACCTAGATCTCCTGAATCCTGGTATGTGCCGCTTTGCCCACAGAATGCCAATTCACCCCCCCCCTGCCTCCCGCCTGCCGAGTGATTCATCCGGGGGCGGGCGGAGTGGGGGAGGCCAGCCCTACCTGGAAAACTGTGCCTTGTGGATCCTAGAGATTTGGTTGCTCTGTGCTTCTCATTTGATTTTGCCACTTCAACCAAAGCAATCAGAGAGATAAGAATAAAGCTACTTGTTGACATTTTCTCATTTCATCTTGGGAACTAGAAAATGAAAAGAAAAACTATCTTTTTTTTTTTTGGAGGGGGCATCTCCCTTCCTCTTGTACTATGCTCCTTAGCTCATTTCCTGCTGGGGCAATTTCAGGTTCAGGTTTTTTAAAGTTATGAATCCCATGAGTGACTCAAAACCAATTTGGGGAGAGGAAAAAAAAAAAGCTAAGCTGGCTGTCTATAAAGTAGTGAATATGTGTTATTATTCATGGAACTTTTGGCGAACACCCACTAAGGCCTTATTCATCCATTCATTCAGCAAAAATATGTTGAGGCAAAAATATGCTCCGTGGATGGTGTCATATATAAAGGCAATTAAATACTCTTTTCTGTGAGAGGCATAGGTTGTTTTTTTTTTTAAGTCAGATCCTTATTTTTCTCATGACAGCAACAAAACTTAGAAGTTGTAGTTACTATAAATTTGTCAACTGTGTTGCTATTTTTTTTAAAAAAAGGAAATTATAGAGTTCTGTTAACCCAGATATACTATGATAATGAGCTGGTTTGTTAAACAGTTACTTTCCAAGTCACAGAGCTGAGAGAGACCTCAAAGATGATACGCACAAGTTTTCAATTTCACTAATGAGAAAAGGGAGTCTCAGAGAGGGTGAATGGCTTAGCCTGTGGAGTCTGGAGCTTCCACCTTTCTTTTCTTTTCTTTCCTTTCCTTTCCTTTCCTTTCCTTTCCTTTCCTTTCCTTTCCTTTTCTTTTCTTTTCTTTTTTTTCTTTTCTCTTCTTTTCTTTTCTTTAAAGATTTATTTATTTGAGAGAGAGAGAGTGCACACACACGAGCAGGGGAGACGGAGAGAGAGATAATCTCAAACAAACTCTGTGCTGAGTGTAGAGCCTGATGTGGGGCTCGATCTCACAACCCTGAAACCATGACCTGAGCTGAAACCAAGAGTTGGATGCCTAATCCCTGAGCCACGCAGGCTCCCCTGGATATTTCATTTTTCTATGTGCAAGCACCTTCTCCAGCAACAATCGTGATAGTTATTATTTATGTATTATGAGAGCACGGCACTACTGATATTCACACATCTTTGTAAGATAGGCATTATCATTCTTAGAGACAGAGAAAGCAAGGCTAAGAGAACAAGTCACTTAGGCAACGATGTCCTATCTGGTGGCGGAGCCAGAATTGGAAAAGCAAGAATCCAACCCTCAAGGTCACATTCTTTCCACACTCCCACCATACTTTCCACCTCTTTTCCATACCCCACGCTGCCAGGAGCGTTTTCTTCTCCTTGTCATCTTTTCTTGTAT
Source organism: Ursus americanus (assembly GCF_024610735.1). Classification (NCBI taxonomy): domain Eukaryota; kingdom Metazoa; phylum Chordata; class Mammalia; order Carnivora; family Ursidae; genus Ursus; species Ursus americanus. Next base: position 23,120,882 of record NC_142158.1, on the reverse strand, counting down.
AACCAAGACCAAATGGGGATGAATGACAATCTGTCTCTTGATATATTTGTCTACTTCGTCATTTGTTCCTTCCTTCCTTCTTCTCTGCATAAACACATTGAGTCAAGTGCAATGAAAGATGAATTGGTAACATAGGGACCTGACCCTTAAGCTATTCAGTGTCTAAAAGGGGATCTAGGACTTGCTCACAAATAACTGTGGCATAAGATAGAATGTAACAACGAATTATCAGAAGTACAAAGTGTTATAGGCATTCCTGTGTTGGAGGAAAATAATATAATTTGATACAGTTTGGAAGGTTTAAGCATTCTGGGGAAAAAAAATCTTGCAAAGATTATGAGTTGTTTCACTCTTTGGCCTGTAGGGGGAGGGCACAGGCTCATGGAGATTTTCTTCTTTGAGAAAGGGTGTAATGCTTTATCAAAGAATAATTTGAATTAACAAACTTAAGGGAAGATGAGGAAATTTGGGTTTTCCAAATGGGTTCTTGGAAAATAAAAAGCTTCTAAATTTCTAGACAGTCCAGGCTTCTAAGATGTGAAAATTTTACATGCTAACTAAAATTTAGTTAACAACTAAAAATATATAGTCATTACATTTGCTGGGCTCTCACCCTGAGTTATATAAATTTGAATGAATTGATACATAAGTAAACATTCAAATTTTTATGGAAATGAATAAAAACTCAGTTGAATAGGAAGAGATTCAATTGGGCAAGAGCCACACTTAGTTGTTTTGTTTTTGGTTTTTTAAGATTTTTGTTTATTTATTTGAGAGAGAGCTAGAGCATGAGCTGGGAGAGGGACAGAAGGAGAAGCAGAGGGAGAAGCAGACTCCGGGCTGAGCAGGGAGCCTGACATGGGGCTCAATCTCAGGACCCTGAGATCCTGATCTGAGCTGAAGGCAGCCGCTTAACTGGCTAAGCCACCCAGATGCCCTCACACTCAGTTATTTTTGCAGGGGTATTTCCAACCCTAAATGGCTATTCTATGGGGGAAAAATATAAAATCGGGGCACCCAGCTGGCTCAGTCAGCAGGGCATGTGACTCTTGATCTCACAGTTGTGGGTTCAAGCCCCATGTTGGATATAGTGATTACTTAAAAATAAAAATCTTTAATATATATATGTATAAAAATACATATACATATGAAATCAAATATCTTAACTTGTGAAATTACACAAGATCTTCATGATGTGTTAGGGCATTTTAAACTTAAATTACTTAGACTGAAGGCAGGTAAGAATTTCAAAGCAAATTTAGATCTTTTTTGTTCACAACCCAATAGCCTGGTGAATTCTAATTCTGGTTTCGAGATTTTTGGAAAAATGAAAAAGAAATGCACTATGCATGAGAAGGAAAGCATGCTCTAAGACTAAGTAGGTTAAAGCCCACATAGCAACAGAAGAAAATTATTACTCAGCCTTTGAATACTGTCTTCAGATGTATTACTCCTGTGCTCACAACCTGCTATTTAAACTAAAAGTTAAGGGGTGCCTGGGTGGCTCAGTCAGTTAAGTGTCTGCCTTAGGCTCAGGTCATGATCTCAGGGTCCTGGGATCGAGCCCTGAGTAGGGCTCCCTGCTGAGCAAGGAGCCTGCTTCTCCCTCCCCCTCTGCTCTTCCCCTCCCCCAGCTTTTCTTCTCTCTCTCTCTCTCAAATAAATAAATAAAAAATTTTTAAAAGTTAAAAGAATACTCATAATAACTGCAACTTCAGGACAAGGTGTAAGGAAGACTTTGTCTATATCTGTGATACTGTATTTCCTTGAGCTGTCAAGTAAACATGGGGAAAATGAGAACAATCAGGATGATGGTGACTAAGAGCCTGTTATTTTGTTCTCCCTCCTTTATTGTCTGTTTGAAATGCCTCATGATAAAACACCTGCCCACAGGCTTTAGAAAGACTCAGTCATTTTTATAAGTCATCAAATCATTCTGCACACCCACTCTGACATGGGTGTTTTGATTCACCACTGGGGAAATGACACCACAAAAGCGGCAGTATAAAGTGACTAGAACTTCCAACCAGTTAGTGGAGGTAGGGAGAGCAACTGGTAGATGGAGTGGAAAATTTGGAGGGGTGAGAACTTCTCTGTTCTTGGCGGTGGTGCTGTGGGCAGGTGTGTGGTGGGGGCAGGGCGGGGGGGTGAGATGTGGGTCCTCCTCCCTCAGAGAAGGTTGCCTTACCACTCGGTGAGGGGCTGCTGGGCCCCTTCTGAGGGGATCTGGCTCCCAGAGAACCAAAGAATGCCTTTCCAAGGGTCTAGGAAAAATGTCCCACCCACAAAACCCGTCAATTACTCTGTGAAATGTCACATTCGTTGAGTTTCGATTTTCAGAGATACAGGGAAGGAAGGCCTGTATGATACCAAACTAGGATACTTGACCATCTTTTACTTATAACTGTCTCCTTCTGTCTCATAGTGTGGTTTTGGTGTGAAGGCAGAAGATTTAGCTGAAGACAGCCTTACCTAAAAGGACGGTGGTTAAGGGAAAGCACTTTAGAAAGTGTCTGAATCTTCCAGGATATTCTCAGTCCAACACTAGTATTCTGTGACTTGACATTCGGCTGAATAGAATGTATTATGGGCTAGGCTTGGGGGTCCTCATAGCTATCAGAGTTTCAGGCAAATTTGCAAACTAGGCAAGGAGGGTTCTTAATATCTGATGTGAGAGACTGGGTTCTTCTCCTTCTCCTTCTCTTCTCCTCCTCCTCCTTCTCCTCCTCCTCCTTCTTCTTTTGAGAGGGTGGGGAGGACCAATGGGGTGGGAGAAAGAGAACCTTAAGCAGGCTGCACGTCCAGTGCGGAGCCCAGTGCGGACGCTGACATGGGGCCAGATCTCACAACCCTGAGATCATGACCTGAACCTAAGTCAAGAGTCAGATGCTTAACCCACTGAGCCACCCAGGTGCCCTGAGACTGAGTGCTTCTAATAAGACGGTGACTCTGCTAAGCTTTTCCTTGTGTGCATTATTATTATTTTTTTTTAACTCTCACACCATCCTTTAAGATACAAAGTTACTTCCCTATTTTGATTATAAGGAGATAGGGTCAGACGTTCAAGTAACCTGACAGCAGTCACTTGGTACACAGTAGAATCAGGGTTGGAAACCAGATCTGTCTGCTATCACAGGGTTTGCTCCCTTAAGATACACTAGACTGCCTCCCCTTTCTTTATGCTCATCTTTGGAGACTTTAATCTTATTTTACGTACTTTCTTTAGAGATATGGGGGGTGGGGTATATGGAGATGTGGTAGAAGGGCTTGAGGGCTGCTTTAGGGCTAGAGTAACATGTCCCTCCCACTCTCCAAGTCAGTCCCTCTGGATCCTATGTCCTCATATGTCCTTGGGGACATCGTTCATCACCATGTAGAATGCACTGCCCATCTACATCAGCGTACAAGCGTCCCTCAGTGTACAATGTGTGCAGGTGTCCCTTATCCTTTGAGAAGCTCCCCTGGGACCCTACGTTTCTCTTTACCTATCACCCAATATCGTAGCTACTAGCCCTGTGGCTGGTGTGTACCTGTCATAAGGCTAGGGTAACTGAGGACATGTATTTTTCATTTTATTTCATTTTAATTAATTTTCATTTTAACTTAAAGCAAAGCGGTGTAAACTATTTCCCGTTAAATACAAGCCCACCATTTTTGGCTGATCTATATTTCACCTGAATCATAGCAACACATAAGGGACTGTTTTGCATGTATATAATGCATGTATGTGTCATCTAATATTACACATAAATATGTCACCTCTCTAATCAGTGGGTGGATTCAGTTTGAATTGCTTTTTACATGCACAATGTAACCCTGCAATGTGTTTGACTATTTTATGCAGAGAGCCCAAGTTACAGTGATACTTACGTGCATCCTAATTGGGAAATACCTTTAAATATTATTGAAAATTTTAATATCTTTAAGTCATTTTTCTAGCGTCTACTTTATAGTTACTTGTGAATATATTTTATATCCTCTATTAAACATTGAAAATCTAAAAAAAAAAAAAAAAGGAACATCTTAAGGGGCAGATCTGTAGGTATGGAAACACTTGAAATTTAAAAGGAAGGCATCGTGCTGATAGAGCACAGAACAGAGCCGTAGAAGCTAGTAACCACAACTAGAACAGTGATGAAAAGCAGGCTAGAAGGAGGTAGATCCCGAATTTCACAGGGACTAGTACTTGCAATTAGCTGAGGCACAGCTAAAATGAAAAAGCTGTTAGGAAAAAAAAAAAATTCATGTGTGTTGTTTCCATCATATCATATTAAATAGTACTTCCTAAAATGACTTCCAGAGAACATTAATCAGGAGAGATGTTTGAAAAAGAAAAAAAAGGGGCGGTTGGGGGGTCATATAAGTTCTGGGGGTGATGGATATTTTATTTCTTTATTGGAGAAGCACAGTGTAACTTAGCTCAGTAAAAGCATTGCAATATCTGGTAGGAAAAAAAAAGAAATTTTTAAAACTCGATTGAACCCAGTGTCCCCTGAACTTATTTGACCATGAAAACTTGTGTTCTATTTTGTTTTCTCTGTTCCAATCACCTGCGGGAGCCTGACACGATTATTGCGGCCAAGTTTGGTGACTCTCGTTCTTACGCAGTGGAGCTCTGGGCAGGGAGTTCTTGGCTGGCGCACGGGCAGAAACTGGGCTTGTCCCCTTCTAAATAATGCAGGCAGAATTCCCTGGCCTTTGATGTAATGTGAACAGAGCCCAAACTAAATAAATAAGTTTCCAGGAAGTCGAGACTATGGGGATTGCTTTTGGCAGAGTCACTTGGAGGTGACGGTCATTCTGGAGGATGACCAACAACTTAAAAAAACATGCCCTCGGATGCCTGAAGCCTGGGGATTTTACTCGTGGAGTTGTGCAAACTCTTTCTGGAATTATCTTCTGGTTTGGATGGTGTTTGGTATGGACAATGGAGTTTCTGTGTCCAGCTCTGATAAGAAGACAGGGGCCAACATGCATTAGGTGGAAAAGTTACCTTCTTAAATTCAGAAAGTGCTTAGAGACAGCTTGAGAACCATAGAACAATCTGGAACATTTTACAAACAACATCAATAAAGGTAATTGCAAAATGTGTCTATCACACACTTTTAAAGATACGTCTCTGCGGCTCTCATTCCTTTACATGTTATTCCCAGGGGCGTTCCGGCCAGACTCTAGCTAGGATCTCCAGGAAGGACGGCACAGACGACTGGGGACCAGAGGCAGAGGAGAAGAAAGCAGCCTTCCAGGTAAAGGTCAGCCTCAGTTCAAAGGTCAGTTTTTGGCAGGTAGGCTCAGGCGATGTCTGTAGGGAGCGGCTGAGCGCAGGAGTGAGGGCGCGCCACAGCTCAGGCAGGTCGGGTGAAGTCTGGGCCAGGGTTCTGCCTTTGGACAGGCCCTACGTGGTGCTTGCAGTTCAGTTTCTGAATCAGTTGTCTTTCCCAGGGTGGCTGTCAGTCTCTCAGCGAGCTCAGCCCTAATCTCTGCCAATTTCATCTCTCGTATCCCCGAGCTTGCCTTCCGTGGAGAGGGCTGTTTTCCAGCACGTTTCGACGCTTCAGCTTGTGGTCCATCCGTCTGATCTGCTTATCCATCTCTCAACAACAGCACTTGGTCCTCCCAAGCCCCCCACAACCACGACCCCCACACAGATCCCTTCCCCTACTTCTGAGCTGCCTCTCTTGTCATGGGCTGAGAGTGTGGGGGCTAGAGCTCTCCGAGCTCCGCTTTCTTCTCTTTATCCTCGAGCCCCAGTGTGTAATAACCTTCCAATCTCTCCGTCTCCTCCAAAGCTTTCTGAGCCTCGTCTCGCTGTTGCGGGGTGGTAGCCAGGCACTCATGAGCTTTTGAGAAAGGGTTTTTAAATGACGCCTGCAGCGTGTAATAAATAAATCAGTATTTTCATTTCGTAACGCTTTACTTTGAGAATCTACACCAATATTCCGGGATGCTGCCACTTGTTCACATTGTTTTAGATTCTCCTTCTGAGCCTCTGGCATATTCTTTAGAAATCTTTTCAATGGTAAAAGACCGTTGTTTGTGGGCAGGCCTAATTTTTAGAATGAGAATGACTTTGAGAATGGCAAATTAAGTTGGTAATCAAATGGGTCGCGCACACACAATTGAGATACAAACAATAAAGTGAGGCTTATATGATGCTACGTGTGTCGGACTGCCCTTAGTCCTGGGGAGGGGGAGCCCCGATATTGGGTGCATGATATAAAGGGCCCTGCAAATGCCACACATACACTAAAAATAAAGAACAGGGCGCCTGGGTGGCTCAGTCAACTAAGCCTCTGCCTTTGGCTCAGGTCATGATCCCAGGGTCCTGGGATCGAGCCCCACGTCAGGCTCCCTGCTCAGCGGGGTGTCTGCTTCTCCCTCTCCCTTCCCCTGCTCATGTTCTCTCTCGCTCACTCTCTCTCTCAAGTAAATAATAAAATCTTTAAAAAAAAAATAAAAGTAAAGAACACATGAAACCTCTATCACTCGGCATCTAGGGCTCAGCCCTGGTACAGTACAACTCATACCCTTGAAACGTCTGTCCTTGTGATTTATAGCGTTCAGGGTGCGGGAAGCTGCTTCTCGATGGTTTCTATACAGTACCCTCGATGTCTTTGAAACAAAAGGTATGTGTCAGTGCCGCTGCCCACACTGCTTTGGAGAGCCAGATGGTTTGGAACAGATGTACTTAATAGAGAAGAGATAGATTAATAAACCGATTAAATACATTTTCTTGCAGAGCTGAATGCGATAGCTTCTTACTTCAGGAACTGTCATTTCCCGTGAGTGTCCGTGTCTAATTTCACCCTTCTCTTCGTGTTACTATTTGTGATGGAAGAGTCAGTTCACAAAAATTGCACGTGGTGAATGAGGACAATTTCGCAATATTAAGTATGAAACAATTCATGTTACTTTTACATATCTATGCAAGTCTAGATATAACACATATGAAGTGTGATCTTAATTCTTTATGGCAGCTACAAATGGACACTCCAGACTAGAATTGTGAGGAGCTATATTTTTACAGGTATTTAATCATGTTTAATGAAGATCTCAAAAACTAAACAAAAATTTCAATTTCAAATATTTGTTTTAAATTTTAGTATTCACTAGTTATAGTTTGCAATCTGCCATTCATATCAAAAGATGATTTTAGAAGTGTGGAAGAAAAATGACTTCTCTGGAAAGTATATATATAAATAATTTTCATTTAACTGTTACTTTAATTTACATTCTCATGAAAATGTATTTAAATTATATATACTTTGATTACAAATGCACTTCATTTTTTAATCTTTCCAATCATTACCATTGATAGAACACAAATGACGTGAAAATCTTGATTAGTACAACATAACCAGTGATTTTTTTACTGATCGGAAGATAAAAGAAATGTTCTGAAATAAATAACTTATAAATTATATGTTTTCCTTTTTTTGCTCATCCAAGTTTTCCAACCCCTCAGCAAAATATCCAGGCTTATGAGATAATAATTAAACTCCGTTGCCTTTGATATATCACTGATTTTCAAGCATATGAAATCCAAGGCTTTACATATAGGGTTTTTTTTCTCCTTTTATTATGAAGGTATATTTGTCAAGTGAGAAAAATGGGACATATTTTATTTAACTGCAGGTTTGATTTATAACTTTTAATTATTTAGGCATATGGCATGTGGGTCTCAATTTGCACTCTTGCTCCAGGCTCTGTGAATAGTGGGCGTGATCAGGGACTTTGGAAGAAAATAGGTTTGAATACTCCTTTGAGCACTGCCGTCTTAATGGTAATACTTCCAAAGATGACCACTAAGGACAAGGCTCACTCACAGATACACATCTATTTAAAAAGTACTTCTTTATGGCAGTACTTCCTTATCACTGGTCACATGCTTCGGCATAAACAATATATATATATATATATATATATATATATATATATATATATATATATATATATATATATATATATATATTCCTAAAAGGTAATGCATAAATTGGACTTCTTGAGTGATCTACAGGGCTCTCTATTTAAAAGACTGCTTGTGATCAATTTTGTATTTTAGAGCAAAGACGCTTTACAAAGCAAGTTAGCATCTTTTTAATTCATATATTTTTTTGAAATCTATGCTTGCTTGAAACAGCGGTTCAACCCTGAACACACATTAGAATCATTTGGAAAGGGTTTAAAAAATATCGACATCCTGGGGGGCGCCTGAGTGGCATAGTGGTTGGGCGTCTGCCTTCGGCTCAGGGCATGGTCCCGGCGATCTGGGATCGAGCCCCACATCAGGCTCTTCTGCTATGAGCCTGCTTCTTCCTCTCCCACTCCCCCTGCTTGTGTTCCCTCTCTCGCTGGCTGTCTCTATCTCTGTCGAATAAATAAATAAAATCTTTAAAAAAAAAAAATATCGACATCCTGTCCTACCCCAGGAGATTTTTATCTAATTGGTCTGGAATAGGGCCAAGGCATCAGTATTTTATCAGTGTATTTTTATTTATTTTTTGCTTCAAAGTTTTACTTTGAAATAATTATAAATTTGCAAGAAATTGCAAAAAAAAAAAAAAAAGAGTACATGGAGGTCCCATGTACCCTTCGCCCAGTTTCCCCCAATGATAATCTTGCATAACCAAAGAACAATATTAATTCCAAGAATATGGTATTCTGCTGAGTTTATTCAGATTTCATCTGTTTTACATATGCTTGCACGCATGTGTGTGTTTCTAGGCAATTTTACCACGTGTGTAGTCACGTGACCACCACCACACTCAACATACAGAGAACTGTGCCCTCCCCACAAGGCTCGCTCATGCCCCCCCCCAACACCTGGCAACCACTGTTCTCCATTTCTATAATTTGATATTTCAAGAATGTGCTGTAAAGGGGATGACACAGTATGCAGTAGGTAACATTTGAAGGTTGGCATTTTTCACTTAGCATAATTCCCTTGAGATTCATACAAATTGTTGCAGGTATCGACACTTTGTTCCCTCTAGTCCATGGTATGGATTTACCGCAGTTTATTTAACTACCCACCCACTGAGGATATATTTGGGTTGTTTCCAGTTTGCTCCTATTATGTATAAAGCTGCTATAAACATTCATGTAACAGGTTTTTGTGTAAACCTTAATTTTCATTTCTCTGGCACAAATGACCAAATGTGGAATTGCTGGGTCATATGACGAGTGTGTGTTTGGTTTTATAAGAGGCTGCCAAACTATTTTCCAGAGTGGCTGTACATTCCCACCAGGATTGTATGAGTAGCCCAGTTTCTCCCCATCCTTGCCAGCATTTGGTGCTATTGCTATTTTTTTTTTTATTAGCCATTCTGATAGGTGTGTAGTGATATTTCCTGGTTTGAATTTGCAGTTCCCTAATCGCTAATGATATTGAACATGTTTTCATGTCCTTATTCACCATCTGTATATATCTTCTTGGGTGAAATGTCCCTTCGTGACTTTTGCTCATTTTTCAATTGGATTGTTAAATTTGAATTTTAAATTTATCATGAGTTTTTGAGAATTCTTCATATTTTCCAGGTTTCCTTTATATTGTCTAGATATTTTCTTTTGTCGGATATGTGGTTTGCAAATATTTTCTCTCTGTAGCTTGTCTTTTTATTCTCCTGAGTGTCTTTCACAGAGCAAAAATTTTTAATTTTAATGAGACCCAATTTTTCCTTTATAGATGGTGCTTTTGGCATCAAGTCTAAGAGCTCTTCACCAAGACCTAGGTCCTGAAGATGTTCTCTTATTTTTTTTCCCAAAAGATAAAGAGTTTTATATTTTATATTTACACCTGCGATCCATCTTGAGTGAGTTTTTGTGTAAGGTAGGATATTAATCTGAGATTCATTTCTTGCCCACGCATGTCCCATTGCTACAGCACCATTTCTTGGAAAAGCTATCCTTTCTCAACTGAATATCCTTTCCATCTTTGTCAAGAATCAGTTGGGCATATTTATGCGGGTCTATTTTCTAGATCCTTTTTTCTGTTGCCTTGATCTGTGTATCTATCCCTCCATCATTACCACTGTCTCGATTACTGTAGCTATATAAACTTTAATATCAGGTAGAAGTGATTCCTTCCACTTTATTCTTCTTTTTCAAAATTGCCTTAGTGATTCAAGGTTCTTTGCCTTTCCATATAAATTTTACAATAAGCTTGTCTATATCTTGCTGGGGATCATCTCAGGAAATTTTGATTTAATTGGCCTTCAATAGAGCCTTGACCTCAGTAATTTATAAAAGCCACCTCCCCGCCTGCCTGATGATTCTGATGTTTATCCAAGGTTGTGAACTTTGGTTTAAAGCTAGACACCATTAAACCAAAATTGTTTTTGGAGAATGTGTAACCCAAGTGCTGGCTTGAAATTTTGAATAGGTGGGATCTTCTAAGAAAACAGATCATGAAATGGAATTTAAAGAAGTGAAAGGATGAGAAATAACAATCTCTTAATGGCCAGGTAGTCTTTATTAAATGCTCATCCAAGGAGGTGGAAGCCTACATTTGAAAAAGTAGCTCAACTAATCTTTTTTTTTTTTTTTTTTAAGATTTATTTGTTTATTTTAGAGAGAACTAAGAGAATGAGCAGTGGGGAGAGAGAAACTTGAGCAGACTCCACCCAGAGCCCAACTCGGGGCTCGATCCCACCACCCTGAGATCACGACCTGAGCCAAAACCAAGAGTCTGATGCTTAACTAACTGCCCCACCCAGGGGCCCCTGCTCAACTCACCTTGACGAAGCCCCAAAGAATGCTCCCCAGCCACACAATTCGCACTTGGCTTGAACAAACGGAAGACTTAGACGCAGTCTTGGCCACACCTATGGAGGCAAAATACTCTAGACAGGTGTGGCGCAATTTAAGAATGTGAAAGCATTTCCTCCTCCAGGAACCTGGTGATAAAAAGAAGTGCTGAAAGTTTAAAGGATTTTAAAAGGTGGGCCAGCTCAACCAGGTATTTTGAATCCTGAGCCACATTCAGAAGCTTATCTGAAAATGAGATCAGTAATGGCAGATATGGTAATATATTTCTTGTTGTTTTCTTTCCTCTTTTTTTTTTAACATTTATTTATTTATTTTAGAGAGAGCACATGTATGTGAGTGGGGGAGGGGCACGAGAGAGGGAGAGGAAGAGAAGCAGCCTCTGTGTTGGGCACAGAGCGTGATGGGGGCTCGATCTCACCACCCCGAGACCATGACCTGAGCTGAAATCAAGAGTCAGGCGCTTAGCTGACTGAGCCACCCACGGGCCCCACTTTGCTTTTCTTTTTTTTAACTGAAAAAATTTTTAGCTATATCTGGAGAGCATCAGTGTTACTATTTTTCTTACAATTTCCCTATAATTTAGAGCAGTCATTTGTGGCTACGTGGATACATGCCTGAGGGGATATCTGCTCCCTTTCAATGCTATTCGTACTCTATCCACCCCCTGCAATTAATACAGACATAGGTATAGAAATGACAGAATTATTAAAATAATACCATTTCAGCAAATTATAGTCCTTTCCCTATCTTCAAAAGCGTACCAGGTAGCCGGCACCACCAAAGTTTGGGTCTGAAAACATAGTTTGGGGAAGCGGAATGTTTGTTTGCAACTACATTTATATTCCTCGAGGCTGCCTTCTGCAGGGGCCACAGAACCAGGAAAGAGAAGTCTTTTTCTTCACGTTTTCTTCCGCTTGCCCAGTTCATTACCTTTCCCTGCTGGTGATCTCTGTCACAGTGAGGGAAACTGTGTCGCCTGCTCGCCCAGCCCTCACTGTCACACCCTTGGAGAACCTTGCTCAAGACGAGGATTCCTGGTCTCCAACTCCAGCCATTCTGAAGGCCTGACGCAAAGCCCCCAAGTCTGTGTTTTGTTTTGTTTTATTTTTAAAGAAATGTAATCCTTGATTTGGTATCTGGTAATGTAGGCCAAAATGTTCGGAAAGCAAAATTTCTTTGAAGTCTTATTTAAAATCCTTCTACAGTTCACATCATCCTAAGTCACAACATATATGTATTTGCTTCTGTTGACCGGGCATTTCTCCCGAATCTTTTACACAGTGACCCAGTGTGACAATGTGTCATGCAGATGCTGTGGCTTTGAGTGTCTCCACCGTATGTGGCAACAGGTCCTCTTTCATCTCTGGTGCCCCAGTTCAAAGACAGTGCTGAGAGGCTCTCTTAGCTGTCTGCTCTCTCCAGCGGCCTCTCCTACGGAATGTTCTCTGTTCTGTCAGCAGCCACAACAATCCTCCACTTTCATTTCTCCCGACTTCACCGAGAATGTGACTGACGGCCTCGGTCCCCAGAGACGTTCCCCTTTTTTAGACTTGCTATCCTCACAATGCATGAGACAGAAGCATTCTGAGGGCTTCATGAGGAAGCTTCCAGGCTCTGGCCAGCCCACGCGATGTCTTTACTAAGAAATGGTTCTTCCCCTGACGTATCTCTGCTCCTGCCTCAGTCTCTCTCTGTCAGCCCCCCTGCCCTCCCACCTCAGCCTTCGCTGCCTCTGTGGCTTTCCCCCTGCCTCTTCCTCGGCCAGGCCCCTTCCTCCCCCGCCTTGGGATGTCACTGCCCAGCCCCCCGAATCAGTTCCATGCCCTCCTCGTTCGCATTCAAGGAATTTAAAAGTTGTTTATATGAGCACAGCTGTGATAGAACTAAACATCAGTACCGGGGCTTCCACAGCGAGAGACTTTGTAAACTGAGTTAGAGCTGTGGTGCTGTGACGGGCTCGTCACCACAGACCCAAACTGACTCTTGTCCTTTATGTGAGGAAGTCTTGCTCCAACTCCACTAGGAGATCCTGAAGAGCGGGGACCATGTCTGCTATTTTGTTCCCACACTTGCCATAAGCTTCATTGAGAATTGAGAAGGCTGGGGGCTCCTGGCTGGCTTAGTCGGTGCAGCTTGCCACTCTTGATCTTGGGGTGGTGAGTTCGAGCCCCACGTTGGGGGTAGAGTTTACTTAAAAAAAATTGAGGAGGATGTCAGAGATGCAGCAAAAAGAGAGATGATAAAAGAAGAGAGCATGGGCTTTGGGGTCTGTGTGGGTAGAATAATGGCCTCCCCAAAGATTGGCCACATCCTAATCCCCAGAACCTGGGAATCAAGGTTGCAGGTGGCATTAAGGTTGTTCATCAGCTGACCTGAGAGTATTATCCAGGTGGGCTCATGAGAATCACGAGGAGCCGTTGAAATACAGAGGCAGAAGAATCAGCGGTGAAGTGAGGTGATACGAAAAAGACCTGACCAGCCATTGCTGGCTTTGGGGACGGAGGGGACCCACAGACCATGGCCAATGTGGGCAGCCTCTGGAAGATGGAAAAGGCAAGAGGATAGATTTTCTAGAGTCTCCAGAAAGGAATGCCGCCCCGCTGACACTTTCATTTCAGCCCAGTGAAACTCATTTTGGACTTCTGAACTCCAGAATTGTAAGATAAAAAGTATCTGATGGGGGCACCTGGGTGGCTCAGTCAGTTAAGCCTCTGCCTTTGGCTCAGGTCATGGTCCCGGGGTCCTTGGATCGAGCCCCACGTTGGGCTCCCTGCTCAGCGGCATGGTCTGCTTCTCCCTCTCCGTCTGCCTGCCGCTCCCCCTGCCTGTGCTCGCTCTCTCTGTCAAAGAAATAAATGAAATCTTCAAAAAAAAAAAAAAAGTATCTGATGTTTACCTTCTCCCTCTACTCCTCCCCTAGTCACACACTTTCCCTCACTCTCAAATAAATACATAAGATCTTTTATAAAAAATATCCGATCTTTAAAGCCACAAAGCTTAGGGTAATTTGTTATAGCCACAATAGAAAACTAATAGAGTCTGCCAGTTTCCTTACTGGCACCTTCGAGCTTTCTGTGAATTTTGGCTGGCTGCATGACCTTCTCATCTTCAAAGCAGGTAGAAAGACACAAACTTGGAAGGACTTTTATCAGGATTCAGGGGATAACAGTAACTGTACCTCTGGCACAATACCCACACGTAGCTGATGCTTGGCGAATGTTAATTCTCTTTCCTATAGAAATGATCATTTCTAACTTGTACTTGATCGAGGGATTTCTTTCTTTTTTTTTTTTTTAAGATTTATGTATTTATTTGAGAGAGAGAGCATAAGCGGGAGGGACGGAGGGAGAGGGAGAAGGAGAGAAGCATAGATCATTCATGGTGAGTCAGCCTTTTTCTTGAATACCCCGAGTGACATGGAGCTCACTCCACACTCTTTGTTTTCCACGTGATCATTATTGCACTCTTCTCCCCCATTTCTAGGTACTAGTTTTATTCCGTCTTTTGGAGTTAACTGGAATAAATAGCCATGTGGACACTGCTAGCCTCTACAGTGCTTTTGTGCAAGTCAGAAAAGAGACTATCTTTTTTTTTTAAGATCTTATTTATTTGACAGAGTGCGAGAGAGAGAACACAAGCAGGGGGAGTAGGAGAGGAGGAAGCAGAGGGAGTGGGAGAGGAGGAAGCAGGCCTCCCACCAAGCAGAGAGCCCAATTCGGGGCTCGATCCCAGGACTCCGGGGTCATGACCTGAGCTGAAGGCAGCTATGTAACAACCGAGCCACCCAGGCGCCCTGAGATTACCTCTTTTCAAGGGTCTTTACTTTCCGCTGTTGGATAATCGTTACAACGTACCAATTTTGTATCAACAGGTGCTTTGCTGCCACCGGTCAAGAAATTGTTGCACTAGATGGGCAGATCCGTGGTGTCTGTACAGCAAACGGTGCCCCTTAAATGCAGCCCTATGTGCTGGGCGTCGTTGCACATCCCATCGTGGCACCTTGAGCGACCACGGATTTATACAACGCTTCACATTTAGATATGTTTGCACAAAAGCGATCTGATCTGCAAGATAGGTAAATAGGATCATCCTAATTATATTAAGTGGGGAAACAGATTCAAATGTCTAACAAATGCCAGAGATCACAGAGCACGGTGGTGGGAAACCTTCATGACCTCCCGCTTTCATCCCATTCCTATTCCTTTAGTTTCATATCCTTTGTGAATCAAGTGAATGTCTCCATGATTTCAGACACGTGATTGATACAAATGTTCATAAGGTCAGGCCTGTTGGTTGAAGAAGGGGAATCCTACTGAGGGATTCTTGGTGCCAGCAGCTTTATTTGATACAATCCCATTCTCTTGAGAAAAAAATCATTATAGCCATTTTATAGATTAGGACATAGGTTAGCAAATTGTTCAAATTCCTGAAATCAACAAGTAGTAAGTATAGAGATGGTCTTGCATCCATTTCTGTCTGCACTCAAAGGC